>NC_059326.1:118004230-118320769 GCF_018350155.1 Leopardus geoffroyi | reverse complement strand
ATAAAAACGATCCTGCACCATGCTGCCCCAGCACCTTTATTCCTCCACTGCTGGGCCGATGAGGACTGGAGGGGGCGGAATGTCCTCATTTACTGAAGCGCTGGATACAGCCCCTTCGCTTCCGCAGAAGCCAAAATCGGTGGCTTTAGTAAGTCTGGAGGGCGTGAGCCCTCTGTGTCACACTCACCCTCTTGGGGAACCTGGACATTCAGCTGCCTCGGGAAGGCTGTTCACTGAGCACCTCAGACTTTATCCAAATTTTGATACAAAAGTCGGGCTGAAATACAGGATTAGCCGAATGTGATACGATAGGCGGCTATTCGGATGGCCCCGTGGCTCACCTGGACTGTTCCTTACCTTCCTTCTGATCTTTGAATATCACACGCTCATCTCAGTGCCCCTGCAGACTGGCACTGGAGGAGAAGGTGCGGGAATGGCTAGCCACATCCACGTCACTATTACATGCCCAAAGTGTGCAAGGCTTCTAGAGAAGAACACTTGAAAAATTCAGACCTCCAGGTCTGGGGGAGAATTTAGGCATCAAGTGCCCATTTTTCAGAGACCCAAGAGGAACTCACCTTATCTGGGCACTGGGGTCTAAGAGCTCCCTGCGTGACTCAGCAGAATGTAAACATTCAGTGCTTTCTCTAGCTGCTTTAACCACTGCGCCGCCCCCTCCCCCCCCCCAACCTCCCCACACACTCTTCTGCATTCTTTTTCTGCTTTGGCACTTTCCCTTTCATTCCCTACAGAGATGTGATTGTTTATGATGTAGTTCTGCAAACAGCGGTGGGAGAGGCGAGCATCCGCCGGAGGACGACCGGGGCTTTGTGTGAGGCTCAGCCAGTCCTGATGGTGGCAAAGGGTTGAAAAGAAATAAGCCCGCTTTGCAAAGTGGTGTCCAGTGAAGGGCTGGCCGGCTGTTTACTGGGACTGTCTGGGTGAATGAGTGTGGATTTTGGTGGAGACTGTGATTCACAGTCACAAATTCCCTTTTCCTTTGTTTTCTTTGTGTTGGTCATTGAGGGCTTCTGAGGAAATTCCCCTTTTCAGATTGTGTATCTGAAGGCACGATCATCAAAGGTGCTGCTGAGGGCAGCTGGTGAGCACTGGAGGCTTTCTTCTGTTGACCCTGCCTTTGCTAGTATGAGTAAATGGCTTTGCAGATGAAGTCCTTGATCAAAGGCCAAACTGATACACAAATAATGAAGGGAGAAAAACAGAGTTTCTTGTAAACTCTCTCCCAGATCGGCTTGCCTGGTTCCGAAAAGGATTTAAGGAAGCGCTATGAGGTTGCTTAAGTGGTTTGACGTCATAGGCCAGTAGCATCAACCACGATGATGATGCTTTTAGTGGTGAGGGTGGATGGCATTTTAGGCTCCACCTACACTAAGTGAAGGGATGCCTGACCCAGGATGAAGAGTGTGCTCGCTCGCCTGGCTCACATGCGTTCTGTGGATGCTAGTAAACCGTGGAGGATCACGGAGCTGCCAGGCCTGCTGGGCCACCCTCTAGGAGTGAGGGACGGTACAGAGTGTAAGGCATTCCCCATCCACCTTATCAAAGGGTGTTGCTTGGCCAACGCAATGCTCCTTGAGTTAAGCTGCTGGAAAAGCAATCTGTCATGGGTGCCGCAGGCATACCCGGTTTTAGGTAAATCTAATGCCTACACGTGAAACGAATTATAGGTGAATGAAGATTTTTTTCCCCCCTGTTTTTCACTAATCAACACATGCTCACGGAGTACTGACAAGGGGTCCCATCTCAAGGTACAACTGGATTGAGCCCACTCAGCCACAGAAAAGGGAGGGCACCTACCTGGGGGGGGGGGGCAGGTAACAGACAGTGAGTGTGGACTGACAGGATGTCCAACTCAGCTGGGAGGCAGGGTCCAAGGTATGGGAACAAGGGCAAGCATCCAGGCCAGTGGTCTACAGAGAGAGAAGAGGAAGGAAGGGAATATGAAGTGTCTGATTCCTAAATATTCCGAATTAAGAGAGGCAGCCTAATATAGTGGTCAAGTGCATAGATCCTGCAGCGGGGCTCCCTGGGGTTCAGATTCAGACTGTGCCATTTATTAATCCTGTGGCTTTGTGCCTCAGTTTCCGCATCTGTAAAATGGGGTAAAAAAGTACCAACCTTGTCGCTGAAAGGCTCAAATGAGTCATGCTCTTAGTGCCTGGTTTATAGTAACTACAATGTATTTGCTATTATTATTATTAGTGAAAGGTGAGTTCTGAACATGCTGTACACAAGTCCTTTTGTTCCAAAGTCCAAAGTGACACTTTATGTTTCCTGTGCCCTTACTATGTGCCGGGTACCCGACTTGGCTTTATGTATCTGACCTTGCTGAATTCTCATAACAACCCTGGGAAGTAGGAATTGAGGCTTGCTGGGCTGGGCCATTTGCCGAAGTTCACGCAGTCACCAAGTGACAGAGCCACATGTCATACCCAGGCTGTGCTCCCACCTGATTTGCCATGTATGTTTTATCGGATCACTGGAGGGATCCTAAGAGGCAGGTGGAATTTGGTGACAGGAATTCACGACAGGTGATATTTGAAGACCTAGGAAAGTAGGCCAGGATTTGGAAACTCTCCTAAGAAAGGCAGACCCCAGGGGGTGCCTGGGTGGCTCAGTCGGTTAAGCATCTGATTTCAGCTCATGCCATGATCCGTGATCTCATGGTTTGTGGGTTCGAGCCCCACATCAGACTGTGCCAACAGCTCAAAGCCTGGAGCCTGCTTCGGATTCTGTGTGTGTGTGTGTGTGTGTGTGTGTGTCTGCTCCGCCCCCATTCACACTCTATCTCTCTCTCTCAAAAATAAATAAACGTTTTTTAAAAAATTTAAAAAAAGAAAGAAAGAAAGGCAGACCCCAGCTTGGCCCACAGTCAGACTTTCCACTTTGAGGACCTATGGCTTTTGAGACCAGGTCTTCAGGAACAAGACACGAATGCAGTCACGGGGGAACAAGAGGGGCCTCAGGTTTTCCTGAACCAGTCAGTGGATGATGCCCAAGAAGAGAGGAAATGGTGCCTGACGACAGCACAGAGGCAAAGGCACAAGCCTGCTGGGCCAGCACCCCGCTTCAACTCTGCAGGCCTGAGGTCAGAGGTCAGCTTGAGCTCAGCTTGACGTCAAGACTGGGTGACTCCAGTCATAGAGAGAGAAGGGATGGGCCATCCAGAACTTGGTGTCTGTAAAAGACTCGATCTGCCGGTGCAACCCCTCTAAGGAGAACGTTTAAAATGCGACAGAGATTTGTTTTCTGCATAACTGCTCACGACCTCTGACTTTGTCCAAGGAATGCTAGTGGTGGGGACAGGCGTGAGGAGCAAGCCCCTCTTGCACCAGAGCTGTACAGGTGTGGGGGGGGAGACCTCAGACAAGACTCCCCTCTGTCTCTCCAGGACCTGTAGTTTGCAAACAAATGTGCATAAGAATCACAGGGGAGCTTGTTTAAAAAAATCAGGTACCCAGGTCCAGCCCACCGAAGTCCCGACTTAGCCAGGTTCCGGAGGGACCCACGATTTTGCATTTCCTGGGTAGGACCCAGGTGATTCCATCTTTGGTCCACAGGGGACAGTTGAGGAAACCCAAGTCTGACCATTATTCTGGTTCTTTTCCCTTCATTGCTGTGAATGAGAACACAGAGTCATTTGGTCTGAGTCAGGGACAAGTGGCCTCTTCCTTGTCATCCCCTCCTTCCTGAATTACCGTCTTCCTCGGACTAGCCCTCCACGTGTTGCAACATCCACGACAGTGTCCACACTGCACGCCGAGTTGTTATGTGCCAGGCACAGGGCCAACCCCTTCATGCTATTCCCTTACTCAACCCTCATAACCACCCCATAAGTTAGGTGCAATTATTATCCACCTTTTACAAGTGAGGGGAAAGCCCTCACTGCTAGGAAGTGGCCGATCTGGGGTATGAACTCTGGACAAGCAGATTACCAGAGCACCATCATGGAACCTCCTATCAGCGGAGTTTTACCTGTTGGTCACTAGAGCCTTCCCTTCTCGCTCTTGGGTACCTTTCTCTGGTTCACGTTCCTCTCTGGTCCGCTTCCATTCCCAGGCCCCCGTGTAACTTCCTCAGAAGATGATGCGGCCCTGTGCTCCCCTACTTTTTTCTCATTCAATCAATCAGAAAGGGCTGGGGCAATGGGCAGGTGGAAGGCAGGTGTTAGGAGCTGAACTACGTCCTCTCCTTAAATTCACATGTTGAAGTCCTAACCTGCAGAGTATCAGAATGTGACCTTATTTGGAGACGCCTTTACAGAGGATATCAAGTTTAAATGATGTCATTAGGGTGGGCCCTAATGCCAGCATGACTGACATCCTTATAAAATGGGGAAATTGGGACAGAAAGACATACCTAGAGGGAAGATGGCATGAAGACACAGGGAAAAGAAGGTCATCTACAAGTCATGGAGAGAGGCCTGGAACAACGCTTCTCCTCCCAGCTCTCAGAAGGAACCAGCCCTGCTGATACCCTGACCTTGGACTTCTGGCCTCCAGAACTGTGAGCCAATACACTTCTGTTGTTTAAGCCACCAGTCTGTGGTACTTGTTGGGGGAGCCCTGGAAAACTACTATGGTGGGAGCCTAGGTTCACCCCCAGGTCCTGAGTTTGGAGTGATCTAGTTTGAGGCCAACACATCCTACCAAGTTATGACAACTTTCTCGTCTCTTTAACTCAGGAGTCAACTTCTGTTGACTTTAAACAGTGTTCATGGGACTCACAGATAGTGTAAGTCCCAGGAAGGAGGAAGGAATGAGCAGCAAGGATGACAAGGGGAGGAGAGAGGAGGGAAGGGAAAGTAAAGAAATAAAGAGGCAGCCGGATAAAGAGGACAGAGAATGGGGACTGGGAGGGGGGTTACTTGAGGGTCACTAGTGCCTTCACCTCAGGTTCGTTCACCTCATTTGTGAGCTACTGCCAGTGTGCCAGGGAGCATGCTAGACACTGGGGCTGTGATACAGCCTGCAACGGACGGTTCCCGCCTTCCTGAAAGCTAGAGGCTAGAGAGGGACACGGACTCAATCACGCAGTAATTCTCCTGCGTGTCTCAGGAAAGCATATGCAGTACCGGACCCAGTCACGGGGTCTGGAAAGGTTTTGGTGAGTTCGTGACGCTTGGGTTGAGATGTAGGGGATGGGCAAGCGTCCACTGGGTGAGGGATGAGTGTTTCAGACCGAGGGAAAATACTGCAAAGGTCACACAGTGTGAGGAAGTGCGGCATTGCCAAGGGGCGGAGGAAAGGCCAGTATGGCTGGAAGAAGGAAGGGAAGAATGAAGGTAGGGAAGAAGGGGGACGGGTCAGAGAGCGAGGCCCAGGAGGGGGCCAGACCATGGCAGCTGGGTTGACAGTTTGGGTCCTTCAAGTGAGAACCACAGAAGGCCAGAGAAGGAAGGAATCCTGGATACGGCAAACTCCTTTCAACAAAGGGAATGCTGGGATAGAGACGTCAAAGGCATGCTTTAGCAGTGGGTCTTTCCAAAAGCAAGACATCAGACTTTTTGAGTTCACAAACTTGGGGTTGGCTGCTTCGCCTCTAGGGAATGAAGTTCTAGCCATTGTCGACCCTCAACAGAGCACATTCTAGGTGTTTGTCAAGGCTCCATTGGGAAGGGTCAAACAGGGACAGTTCTGTCCTGTCAACGGTTAATGAGCCAGCTTGGCAGCTCGGACAGGTTGGCCGGGCAGCCCCCCATTTGGCAACACTTGGAGGACACAGGGGGGCCTCCGAATATAACCCGTCTGCTTGCTGTACTTTGCCTGAAGGTGCAGGAGCAGGCATGCATTCCAGAGGCAAATTATTCAGTGGGGGCTGTGGAGAATGGCAGAGATTCCGGTTATGAAGGGGAAAGAGGTAAGGGCAGGGAGCCCAGAGAGACCGCTGAGGGCACTAGGGGTGCAAGTGGGCAGAGAAGCATCTGAAAGGAGCAGTGCAAAGGACCTGATGCCAAATGCTGCCTCAGTGGTGAGCTCACGGGAGGGGCAAGATGGGCCCGCAGCCGGCGAGTTCCCACTTGGGTGGTGCCTGAGCACCCCACTACCACACGCACGCCATTTCCATCGCTGGGAAACTTCTTGTCAGTGCCAGGTATCGTTGGCGTAATGCACTCAGGAGCCCCCATGTAAAAGTGAACGCAACGCCTTTGCCAGAAGCCCCGCCTGCCACAAAAAGAACTCTCTTCCTTTTTCTTCCTGGAGAGGGGCTGGATCTGGCTAAGCAAGGATGAGTTGTGGGGGCAAGCGGGACACACTTTGGAAAAGAGAGGTGATTTTCAGGAAGGTGAGTAAGCAGCCCAAGGCCTCTTGGGGAGCAGGATCCCCTGACTCTGCTCCTCTTCCCTTTCCCACCCACTCGAGCCCCACTGGCCTCTTTTCTGTTCCTCTGAGGTTCCATGTCCTCACCAGCCTCTTGGACATTGTGACTGCTGTTCCATCCGCCTGGAATGCTCTACCTTGTTCGTTTGTTTTTTTTAATGTTTACTTATTTATTTATTTTGAGAGAGAGAGAGACGGGGGGGGGGGGGAAGAGAGTGAGTGAGCATGAGCAGGGGAGAGGCAGAGACAGAGGGAGGGAGAGAATCCCAGGCAAGCTCGGCACTGTCAGCCCAGAGCCCAACCCAGGGCTCAAACCCGTGAACCGAGATATCATGACTTGAGCCGAAGTCGGAGGCTTACCCCACTGAGCCACCAGGTGCCCCAACCTGTTCTTCACATAGCAGATCTTTTCATCCTTGGGCCTCACCTCTCTCAGCAACTCCCCCAAAGAGGCTTCCTTTCCTGTCTCTATCATGGGACTTGCCTCAGTCTGTATTTATCTTGTCAACTTTTTAAACACTTGCTATTGTCTGGAACGTGAGCCTCACAAGGGCAGGATCTCATCCATCTTGTTTCGTGCTGTATCCCTGGGACAGAGCCTAGCCACAGAGGTGCTCAGTAAATATTGGCCCAATGAATGAATGAGTGACTCATAGATTCTTGGATTGAGAAATCCAAGGCCCAGGACAGAAGTGGGATCTCCCACTCTCTGCTGCTTCTCACAGTTCTAGAAAAGGGTGCACCACATGTGAAAGCAAAGCTGACAAGTTTGTGCCTAGGGCCTGTGACCCTGACTTAGGGGACCACACCCCTCATGGACCCCAGGCCATATGCCACCTACTCTGGCTTAGCCAGCTTACTCTCAGATCTTCAGAGAACTCACTTTGGTTGCCTGGAAAAATCCAGCTTAGTGGTATTATTCATGCTTAGAGATGAATAACTTCTTTTGGCTGATGGGCATCAAAGGGAAACAAGTGATGTCAGGCACCTAGAAGGGAGACATCGATCTGGCGTGTTCCGGGCTTCGCACCCATGGGGGCAGATGGACCAGAGCATCTCTGCCTTTGCCATCGGTCTGATGGGAACACAAGCAGTCTGCGTTGATTAATCAATGTGTGCAAAGTGCTGCACCAATACCTCTGGGGACATAAAGAGCCTCTAGAAAACAAGACTCTTCTTTTACTTCCTCAGAATCTCTGTGAGAGTTTAGAAATGGCAACTGTGGGAGAGCGGAGATGAAGGCTCCAGTCATTCCCTGGAGCCCACACAGAGCAAGTCTGCAGCCCGAGAACATTCCCCTGGTTCAGAGTCACGGGCTGAGTCGGCCCAGGCTTCTTGGCCTTTGGTGATAAGGTGTTTAAGTTGCAGGAGCAAAGGCAAAATCTCCACCCAGTTGGCCAAAAAACCCTGCTGCCATTTTCCCTGGCTGGTCCTGAATGTCTTTGCTGAGGGCTCTGGAAGCAGAGTCCTAACTTCCTTGGAAAGAGAACTAACATGGAAGCCCAAGACTCTTGTCATTATTTCATTATTTCAGGGTGACAGTCAGTGGTGCATAATGGTAGGGTAGCAAAATGGCCAACAGCATGGTCTCTGGCGCAAGACCGGGTATGAATTTTGGCTCTGACCCTCAATAGCTACGTGGCCCTGGCCAAGTTACTGTAAAATAGAGAGAATAGGGGCACCTATTTCCTCAGGTTGTGGCCAGAAGAAGTCCATACTGGGTTCCGTTATCAGCACTAGGGGCTGCTGTCTCACAGGGCTGCCCTAAGACTTCAGTGAGACAGTACATGTAAAGCCCCAAAAATGTTTCAGTATGCAACACACAGCACAGTATTTGCCCAATAAAATATTAATTATTGCTACCAACAGGTTTGCAGTCTGGCTAATGCTTTTTTGGAAGCCTTCATAAGAATGTATTTGATGTTAAAAAATAGTCCTGGGGCACGAAGGTGGTCACCTGCTGTCCTGCTGTTCCTCCATCAGCTTTTTTTGTCGCAAGGGGCAATTATCACCCTGTGCTTTCTCAGCACTTAAAAGCCTCAGGTCAGGAAACTAGAACTAGCCGAGAAAGCAACAGACCCCTTACAGAGCTGAAGCATGGAACAGACACAGGCCATTTGTTCAGCAGTTTTAGGCTGAGGGCGTTTCCAACAAACAATTAAAGAAGGAGTCAACCCCAGCAGGCTCCTTCTGCTCAACCCACAAAAGGGCTTTGGGATTCCCACGCACAGACAGGCACGGGGTTTCTCAGGGCACAGACTACTCAGAAATGCTGCTCAAGGGCCCTGGCCCGGGGCTTTGAGCTTAAATCATTTGAAAATCAACTACAGGGATGAAAGGGACAGTCTGCAGGAGGCTGGCCTGCACTGGATCTTGCATTCGGGCTGTCCAGTACTCCGCCCCTCCCTCCGGAGTGACCTTGGGTACGGAACTGGTCCTTTTTAGACTTTGGGTTCCTTCTCTACAAGAGCTGCCTCTGGAGAGTGGCTTGGAGGTTAAGCATGGTGTGCAAAGCTCCAGCTGTCTCTCTCCATACCGGTTCCTCTGTGGCCCTCTTGACCATCACATAGCTGTGGATATGGAAAAAACCCAGTGGTGATCAATGTTGTAAAGGCTTGCAAATATTTGCTTGCACCAGGTGACCATGAGCGCATCACTTGGCTGTTGGAGCAGCATAGAGAGATGGATTATGGGAAGGGGTCCAGGCCACAGTCTGAAGGAGGGGATGTTGGCAGCCCCCACACTCAGCTCGGCCCATCCTTGCACCACAGGGACCAGGCAGAGATTATGGATTTTTAGCCTGCTGTTCCCCTGGGTCGTCAGACTTCTCACGAAGGCCTGAAGATTGATGGTCTTCCTTAAAAGAGGTGGACCCCTTCCTGACCCACTCTGACCTTCCCCAGATGCCTCCCCACCTCCCACTAAGGCCCGAGGATTTAACACACAGCTGGTTCAGGGTGGATCCAACTGTAGGCAGTGCACGTGGGGGGAGAGCGTTTCCAAGGCGATGTCCGAGTTGTCTCTAGTGACCCATTGACCTGACCCTCCCCGCCTTACGCTGCCCCAAAACTGAGCTAAGACTTTGGAGGGCGGATACACCTTAGGATGTCTGGCGGGAGCCCTATTATGGTGGGAGGTTCAGATCCCACGCTGGGATGGGCCCTGGGGAAGGTCAGGGGGAGGGTGAGCCAAAGCTGGCTTCATCGCCTCTGTTACCTCCTGGCCTTTCCTTCTTCTACTGGAGAGGCAGTCAGATGTGGGGTGTGGAGGCCCCCGTTTTAGCAACTGTAAAGAACGTCTTGTCGAAAATGTCTCAACATGTCTTGTTGTAGGATGGAAGCATATCCTGAGTGGCCACTTTAAAGTCTTTTTATACTGGAGATCAAGAGAAAGACCTCTGGTGACTAATTAGGAGTCCTACATTCGCCAGACTATTACAGCCCCAAAGTCAGTGTTTCCCCGGAGTCAAGGTCCCTTTCTCTTCCTGGCCAGTCCCACATCCTGCTGGGCCTGCGTTGGCTACTCATGTTTCTCATTATCTCTCCCCCATCCTCTTTAAAGGCTTCTCACTCCACCCAGGGGTTTTATTTTTAAACTTGCACAGTAATGCTAGGGCTGAACAGGACACACTGCCCACATTCACGGGAAACTGGGCTGCCTGGAAAAGCAGCCCCCTTTTCGGAGACTTCCTTCCTCCCTCTCTCCCTCCGTTCCTTTCATCTTCATCGGGCACCTTCTCCATGAGGGGCTCTGCCAGAGAACACAACAACAAAGCGAAAGATCCGGTTCTGCCCTTGGGGCGCTTACATTCTAACAGGGTAGGGAAGACCAGGGATAGACAGACGGAGTATGTAAACACACACCAAATAAGCCAACAAATAAACAAACGAAATAAGTAGAAATTTGTTAAGATCTACTCTATAAAAGGGACATACAAGGCACCGGAACAAGAGAAGCTGTTACAAATTAGGTAGACAGGGAAAGCCTCTCTAAGGTGGTGACGCAGAACAGAAGACCAAAAGAATGAGGGGCGCCATGCATGCAAAGAGTAAAGTGAAGAATATTCTTCTTTGTGGAAGGAAGAAAATGGGGTAAGGCCCTGAGGTGAACAAGTGCTTGGTGTGTTCTAGAATCCAGCAGAAGGCCAGGATACTTCAAGCATCACGGACAGGGGGAAATGGTCAAAGTGGAGAAGTACGCAAAGAACAGATTATGCAGACATGTGGAATCATGCAGAAAGTTGGGGCTTTTTTTCTGAGGGCAGTGGAAAGTCACTGGGGATTAGAATTAGGGGGTGACATGCAATGATTGACTTTTAAGACTCTTATTGGGTCCTGGGTGGAGAGCAGATCTTAAGAGGGGCAGGATAAACAGCAGGGCGTGAGGTAGGAGGCCTCAGAATCATGCAGGAAGGAGATGATGGTGGCTAGTCTGGAGCAAGGCAGTGCCACAGCTAGAAACTTCTTGGAAGAGCCTGCCACTGGACAGTCTCCTTACGAAGAGTCATAAGACAGTATCCCACACTCATAAGACACAACAGAACACTAGGCCCCAAAGGCAAGAGGCAGTCAACATAAGCAGTAGAGTTTAAATATCCTATTGTCTGTCACTAGCCATATGTATTAGGTTTCCAAACCCAATTAAGTAGATCTTTGTTCAACCGTGGCTCCCATGACTTTCTGAAAGGTATAAATGCTCCTGTACACCATGGCAGCTCTCTCTGTCCTTTACAGCTTTGCCTTGGATAGGAGGCCAAATGGCTTTGACCGAGTGATCTCACCTACATGCAAAATTCAAAGGTGACTTTATATGCCTGAATGACTTCAATAGGGGTCTCTTCTGTCCAGGAAAAACATAACTATTTTTACTCTTTGGAAGAAAGTAGATGAGAAACAAAACAGAATGGCAATGGAGACATTCAACAGAGAGTAACAATAGTAGTTATTATCTGGTGTGTACTTCAAGGCACTTTACTTGTAGCAACTCATTTAATCCTCCAAAAGACTGATGAGGTAGGTACCACTCTTGATCCTTTTTGCTGAGAATGGAGATAAGGCTTAGGGGGAAGTGATGTCGGAGTACAAGTGGCAAAGTCAGGGCTCTCAGGCTGGTTGACTCCTATTGGCTGAATGAACTCCTAATGACCAGGGCTCAGGAGCTGTCTGCTTTGTGACTACTGTGTTTTAAAAATTGCATTGAGGGGCGCCTGGGTGGCTCAGTTGGTTAAGCGACCGACTTCAGCTCAGGTCGTGATCTTGCAGTTTGTGAGTTCGAACCCCGCGTTGGGCTCTGTGCTGACAGCTCAGAGCCTGGAGACTGCTTTAGATTCTGTGTCTCCCACTCTCTCTACCCTTCCCCTGCTCACGCTCTGTATCTCTCTGTCTCTTAATAATAAATAAATGTTATGAATAGACACTTCTCTAAAGAAGACATCCGGATGGCCAACAGGCACATGAAAAGATGTTCAGCGTCGCTCCTTATCAGGGAAATACAAATCAAAACCACACTCAGGTATCACCTCACGCCAGTCAGAGTGGCCAAAATGAACAAATCAGGAGACTATAGATGCTGGCGAGGATGTGGAGAAACGGGAACCCTCTTGCACTGTTGGTGGGAATGCAAATTGGTGCAGCTGCTCTGGAAAGCAGTGTGGAGGTTCCTCAGAAAATTAAAAATAGACCTACCCTATGACCCAGCAATAGCACTGCTAGGAATTTATCCAAGGGATACAGGAGTACTGATGCATAGGGGCACTTGTACCCCAATGTTCATAGCAGCACTCTCAACAATAGCCAAATTATGGAAAGAGCCTAAATGTCCATCAACTGATGAATGGATAAAGAAATTGTGGTTTATATACACAATGGAATACTACGTGGCAATGAGAAAAAATGAAATATGGCCTTTTGTAGCAACATGGATGGAACTGGAGAGTGTGATGCTAAGTGAAATAAGCCATACAGAGAAAGACAGATACCATATGGTTTCACTCTTATGTGGATCCTGAGAAACTTAACAGGAACCCATGGGGGAGGGGGAGGAAAAATGAAAAAAAAAAAAAAAAAAAAAAAGAGGTTAGAGTGGGAGAGAGCCAAAGCATAAGAGACTGTTAAAAACTGAGAACAAACTGAGGGTTGATGGGGGGTGGGAGGGAGGAGAGGGTGGGTGATGGGTATTGAGGAGGGCACCTTTTGGGATGAGCACTGGGTGTTGTATGGAAACCAATTTGACAATAAATCTCATATAATAATAATAAAAATAATAATAATAATAAATAAATGTTAAAGAAAAAAATTTTTTTAAATTGCATTGAGGGGTGCCCGGGTGGCTCAGTGGGTTAAGCATCTGACTCTTGATTTTGGCTCAGGTCATTATCTCACAGTTTGTGAGTCTGAGCCCTCTGGTGAGGGCTCTGCCCTGATAGTGCAAATCCTGCTTGTGATTATCTCTCCCCCCCACCCCGTCAATAAATAAATAAACTTTAAAAAAAACACACAATAAAAAACTCCATTGAAAAAGACCTGAAGGAGATCATCCAAAATGTTAGTGAAGCAGGGATATGAGTAGATTTTCTTTTTTGTTATTATTTCTTTTTAAATTTGTTTTAATGTTTATTTATTTTTGAGAGAGAGGGAGACAGAGAGAGAGAGAGAGAATGTGAGCAGGGGAGAGGCAGAGAGAGAGGGAGACACAGAATCTGAAGCAGGCTCCAGGCTCTGAGTTGTCAGCACAGAGCCCAAGGCAGGGCTCAAACCCACGAATCGCGAGATCGTGACCTGAGCCGAAGTGGAACGCTTAATTGACTGAGCCACCCAGGCATCCCTATAATTCTTTTTTAATGTTTGGAATACATAGTGCCTGGTACACAGTGAATACTCAAAAATAATTTATTTACTGAAATTATTGGGTTAATAAGTTACTTAAAAATTACTTTTACATCATTAATATATTTCATTATAGGAAATGTAAGAAATACCGGAAAAAAAATTTACCCATTATCCAGAAAAAATCATTATTAAAATATTGGTAATATTGATGTCCTTCTAGTCCTTTTCCTGTATTTATGTATGTCTGTTTCTGTCTGTCCCTATCTATGCATATAGATAGTATGTGTGTAAAACAAAAATGGGATCATACAATACTTATAGGCTTTTAACTTACTTTTCCACTTGGCAATATATCATGGGCATTCTCCATTGCATTTTATATTCTTTTAAAATAGAATTCTTAACGGTGGCAGTGCATTCCCCTATAATTTATTTAATGAGCCCTATATTATTGCATATTCAGTTTGTGGTACCCATATTAATAATGCTGTCTTGAACTTCCTTCCAAAAAACCTTTACACATACCTATATTACTTATCAAAGAAAGAAGAGAATTATATATTGAAATACAAAAAGAGAAAGATACCTATCTTGGGGTTTTTTGGGGTAGGCCAACTAGCATATTTCTTGCATCTGTCCTTCAGAATTCAAGCAAAGGCGATGTCAGTTACCATACCCTCCGTTTTCCCAGTCTTGTCATTACTCACCTCTCAAGCATGTTTCTGGTGCAGTTGTGTCTCAATGCAGGTAGATTAAGAAAAATCCCAGGCGTGGCTACAGTGTGGGCCCTGACGTTACGCAGCCAGGCATAAGTTCCAATCCTACCCCTAACCAGATATGTGACTCTGGGTAAGTCCATTTTTCTGAGCCTTAGTTACTTGGTGTGTAAATGGCATATCCCCTGGAGGATACAACAAAGTAAACCAGGTAAAGCTCTCTGAAGTATGTGCCCAGCCTAGAAGGAATGCTCATAAAATGGTGATTACTATTATTATAAAGATAGAGGAAGAGTTTTCTCCGAAGTTCAGTGCTTTGGAAGACTCCCTCCCAACCTACACTGCAGGATCCCAGTAACATGAACTTAACTTAAAAAAAAAAAAAAAAAAAAAAAATCACTGAACATACCCTCTGGCTATATTACCCTTTTCCTCTTTGTAAGACTAAAGTGTTAAAAAGCAATTAACTTTTATCCCCCCTTCCTTGCCAAAAGCCAGGTTTGTTGGATTAGAGATATATTTAAATTACGTTGTTCACAGCTGCATTTAGCATTTAGCCAGCTGTGTTTTATAAATGTCTATCCTAAAATAAAAACAAAGCAGGCAAAAAAAAAAAAAAAGCAGAACTGTCTACATCGACCTTAAACTGCTCTCAGTGTTCTATAACAAAACACAAATTATCTAACTCCTAAAACACAGACCACAGAAAGAACTGACCTGAGTTGTATATTGTACACTGTTAACACAGACACACTGTTGGCACATAGTAGGTGCTCACTGAACCTTGTTGAATATATTTATTGAATACACGTTTTCCTTGCAGACAGCAAGTGGGTGAGAAATAAATCAGTATATTCACTTCATCTAAATACTGTCAGTGCCTATTTGGAGGGGCAAAAGAAGAGGGTAGAAGATTGAGTGAACAGATGCTTTTTGAGTCTGTAAATTGAGTGTTGGGAAACTTTACCCTCCTAATTCAAGGCCCGTGAGATACATTTATGATCCCGACGGGATTGTGTAGGGATTTCTCTAACCTGCAGTCAAGGAGAGCACATATGAATGATAAAGCACTTCTGATGGCCAGACCAAGTTTTTCCATTTTGTCTAACTATGGGAAACGCTCTGGAAAATATTAGTGTATGTGCAATAGTGTATCCTCAATATCAAAATGGCTCGAGAGATCATGGGGAACACGTATGATTCTAAGGCAACCCACCACTGGGCCAAGGCATTAATTATAGGGCAAACCCCTAAAGACAAATAACTATGAGGCACCCCACAATTTCCAAAGAAATAACTGGGAGTGCTGGAACTGCCAGCATCTACTGCTCTTAGGCATTTCTCTCTTCAGATGCTTGGCTGGTACTGGTTGACTGCCTTCACCCACAAGAGCTCATGCTGTGGGTGATTCAAAGATACAATGTGTTCTTTGCTTTCATACATAAGCTAGGGGAGGAGAGAGACAAGCCAACAACTCCATGGAAACTTAGAAAGAATGAAATGATTGCTAGGCAAAACACTGCATGGGTCCTTGAAGGGAGGAAAGACCTTATTTACTGGAGATATCACAGAACGCTGTGCAATGGAGAGGGAACATTTGATAGAGGCATTGAAGGATAAGAAGAGTTGTAATTAGCAGCAACTGGAAGGGAAGGGCATTCCAGGCTGGGGAACAGCATACACTAACCATGAAGGCCCGAGAATACTTGGTATGCAACAAGGAGAGGGATAGCCCCAGACCGATGAGATGGGGAAGGATAAAGTAGGAGGTGGGGCTTTTCAGACCAGATCTGGGGTCACTGAAATGCTTTGCAAAGGACTTTGGGCAACGGGAAGCAATGGAAGGTTTCTGATAACGGAAGCACTGGCACACGCAGGTCCTCTGTTAGAAGAAAGGCTTCAGAGGCGGCAGAAAAAGAGACTGGAACAACAAAGCTTGGAGGCAGGAGACCAATCCTGAAGCTCTGTCTTCCATTTTCCATCTGCTTAACCTCCGTAGTCATGCACAGTGTGGACCAGTGCCGGCCTCCCCCTTGGATGCCGTGATCCTGTACCTTTGGGCCTGCCTCCTGTGGCTTCTCTGAGAGAAGGGTCTTACATTGCAGATCTTGGAGACCGCGGGGCATCCCCCGCCTCTGTTCACTTCTCTCCTCAGGCTCCGGGTTATTCTCCCTTGAAGATCCCACCTCACTCCTCTCCTGCATCTGCCCCCAACTCTGGCCCCTCTGCAGAGCCCTACTGTCACTGTGGGCCCCACCCTCAGCTCCGTACCGATGGGCGACTCTTATTTCAGACGTAGCACACACCATAGGTAGCTAGCTCATGTCTGCTCTGCACAGTGGGATTCTCCTGGTTATATCCACTCTGTCGGTAAACAGCGCTCCATCCCTGTCTCCTTCCTGCACACTCTGAGGCATCATCTGATGATCCCTTTGCTAAGTTTTTTTATTTATTTTTTAAATTTACTTTGAGAGAGAGAGAGAGAGAGAGGCAGAGAAAGAATCCCAAGCAGATTTTGTGCTGCCAGCTCAGAGCCCCATACGGGGCTCGATTTAATGAACTGTGAGATCATGATCTGAGCCGAAACCAAGAGTCAGACGCTTAACCAACTGAGCCACCCAGATGCCCCACCTTGTTGCATCTTTATAACAAGCACGGGGGTGGGGGGTGGACACTATCCCTGGTCTCACTGTACAGGCTAACTTTCTGGATTTAAATCCAGGAATCCTGACCTGGGAGCCCATGCCTTTGACCATGACTCCACCTTTATTCCCTCACTGGGTTTTGTCAGGTCCCTTGTACGTAATGAAAGTCACTCCATATTAAGTGAACGGGGACAGTGACAACCAGGGCAGTGAACCTCAAGGTCACGTGACAAATCACAATGTCTGAGAGATGTCAAAGGCAGAGCAGTGAGTGACCACACCTCACATGTATTAACTAGGTTACAGAAGCGGGTTTCAAAGAGAAGCCGTTTTGACTGATGCGGGGGCAAAGGACTGGGTGACAGCTCGTGGCATCCTGATTGGTTTAATCTGATTTGATTCGGGAGGTGACCTGGCCCTCTTACGCAGCCCCGTAACACAGGTGCCCCGAGCAGAGCTCTCTCCTGTCACACAGTCACCTCGCCTCTGTGCCTGAGCCTGTGAGGAGATACTTAACAAGGGCAACGCCCTCTCCCCGACTCACTGGACTGGACCTGTCTGTTTCCTTAAGGAGAGAAGAGTAGAGCCCAGGCCCTCCCCTGAGGGCCTGCCCTGCTCAGTTCCAGACAGACCTGCCTTTGTGAGTAAGGGCAGGACCTCTGTGGCATCCTACTGCATGGGAGTGGGGCCAGAGGGGAGAGCCAGGATGGGAAGGTTGGGAAAGGGGAAGAGCTGCTTGCCCAGAGGGCTATGCACAGGCAGCCACCATGAGACCAGCCAGGGTGCCTCCTCCATCCTTTGTGGGCACAAACAGGGGAGTGTATGAACAGGCAAGAGCCAGCCCTGGAGGGCCGGGAGGAATGTGGCCCCAGGTTCCAAAGCCTGGATGTGCAAGGCACTTTGATCTTTCCTATCCCCCCGAAAGAAAACCTCTGCAGTGTGGATATGTGGCAAGGGAGAAAGCCCACTCCTTTCTATCTACTGCTCGGAGGGACTGCCAGGTGCCCAGCCTTTCTTTGCTTTCTTCCTTCGCCTGGCTTGAGTTTGGCTCATCTTGTTACAGTCTGGACATCTTTCTGATGCCACACTGTCTTCCATATGCTGGCTTAAATGCTGCATTTTGGGGATGGGGATATGTCTGACAATATACAGATGGGCAGATAGACAGATAAATAAATCATTGTGGGGAATCTCGTGTAGGAGGCCGCACTTTCTAGTCTCGATGGGACTAGATTCAGCGATGCCACACTACGGCTGCTTGTGTGAAACCTTACACCCCAACCCAGCCAGCACACTGCACTACGCCCTTAAGATTTCTAAGTGAGCAGAAACACGTTTTGAGAGGCTGGGACTTTTTTGACCTGCTCCTAAGACCATGAGAGCCATTCTGTTGTGTTGCAAATCCAGCAAAAAAGTCCTAATTCCACAGCTTCCCCCAGGAGCATCCACAGGGCCCCTGCTGCTGTTCCAGGTCTGATTCCATGATAACTGGACCTGGAGGGGAAACCAGTGGCTGTTCAAGATAAAGAACTTTCGGGGCGCCTTGGTGGCTCAGTCGGTTGAGCAGCCGACTTCGGCTCAGGTCATGATCTCGCGGTCCGTGAGTTCGAGCCCCGCGTCGGGCTCTGTGCTGACAGCTCAGAGCCTGGAGCCTGCTTCAGATTCTGTGTCTCCCTCTCTCTGACCCTCCCCCATTCATGCTTTGTCTCTCTCTGTCTCAAAAATAAATAAACATTAAAAAAAATTTAAAAAGATAAAGAACTTTCACTGGGGCGCCTGGGTGGCTCAGTCGGTTAAGTGTCCAACTCTTGATCATGGCTCAGGTCATGATCTCATGGTTCATGAGTTCGAGCCCCAAGTTAGGCTTGCTGCTGTCTGTATGCACAGAGCCTGCTTTTCAGATCCTCTGTCCCCCTCTCCACACCTCCCCTGCTCATACTGTCTTTCTCTCTCTCAAAAATAAACATTTTAGGGGCGCCTGGGTGGCGCAGTCGGTTAGGCGTCCGACTTCAGCCAGGTCACGATCTCGCGGTCTGTGAGTTCGAGCCCCGCATCAGGCTCTGGGCTGATGGCTCAGAGCCTGGAGCCTGTTTCCGATTCTGTGTCTCCCTCTCTCTCTGCCCCTCCCCCGTTCATGCTCTGTCTCTCTCTGTCCCAAAAATGAATAAACGTTGAAAAAAAAAAATTAAAAAAAAAAAATAAACATTTAAAAAAAACCCTATTATTAAGAAGAAAAAAAAAAAAGAATTTTCATCAAATGCCATCCTAGCATCACTCAGGTTACACTGGAATTTCCACTGGCAGAGCCGTACATAAAAGTCTGGGTATTCCTGCCCCTGGGATGGATGCGACGAGGCAGGCCAGTTATTAAAGGTACAGCAAGGCAGACTGCAGGAGCGGGTGTCCCCTCAGAAGAGAAAGGCTTGCCAGAGAGCCAATCTGGGGAAGAGTCATTAGTTCCGGCTTCTGTCCTCATGATGGGAGGAGAAATATCAGGGGTGAAGAAAGGAACTGGCAGAGACTCTCTGGGCAGCCTCCCCGGAGGAAAACCTGTTTATAGAGCTTGCAGAGGAAGTCTGGGCAATGTTTTCAGAACCATGGAGAACTTTGTTTGTTTCTTTTAAATTTTGTAAAGTTTATTTATTTATTTTTGAGAGAGAGAGAGAGCAGAAACTGGGGAGGGGCAGAGAGAGAGAGAGAGGGAGACACAGAATCCAAAGCAGGCTCCAGGCTCTGAGCTGCCAGTGCAGAGCCTGACACAGGGCTCAAACCCACGAACCACAAGAGCATGACCTGAGCTGAAGTCACATACTTAACCAACTGGGCCACCCAGGCCCAGGCCCATAGAGAATTGGATAGGAATAGAGAATTTGGATGGGAAACCCCAGGGAGATTGGAGATATGGGGAGGTTCTGGTGTGTGAGTTATTGATGTGATAAATGTAGACCTTGACTGATTTTGATAAGCCAGTCTCATTAGGGAGAGGTAAAAGGCACTTGTAGGCTACTGCCGGTTGAGGGACAGAAGCAGATAGCTGGGCGAAGTGAGCAAGTGTGCAAGACAAGACAGGAGGATGACAGGACAGAGAAGAGCCTCGTTGGGGAGCTCTTGGGTCATTAATTGCTTGAGAAACCCTAGCCAGGATCTGTGGTGGTCTTTTCCAAGGGAGATGACGGTGCCCTCTTTTCTAAGGGAAACAGTTCCTAAACAAATGTGTCCAGAGATGCCAAAGTCCTAAGGAGGGGAGTGCTGGAGAGACGGAAAGCTGGCTCAGGAAGAAGGATGGCAGTGGGGGAGATGGTTCAAGGTCTTAGGCTGCAGTCCTAGATACCCACCATCGCAGAACAGGAGGGCTGATTTGGGTTCTGAGATCCCTGCCCACCCAGAGTCCGAGCTGGCTGTTTTGTGGTGGGGCTCCCCAGGTATTTCAGGAATAATAATAGTAACACTTTTTAGAAAATGTGATCTTGTTATCTAAGTCAATGCTACCATTTAATTATTACTCTTTTCATCATCATTATTCAATGTATATACAACTGCAGTACTGTGCTACGCACTTTACAGAACTCTGTGCCATTTAATCCTCACATAAATCTAGGAGGGTGCGTAATATTGTTATCCCCCTTATAGAGGAGAGGACACCAAGGTTCAGAGAGGTGATGTCACATGACCCTGGTCTCACTGTGATTCGTAGCCAAGTCAAGACTAACCCTCAGTGGGGCTGACTCCAGGACCCAGGCTCCTGTCCCCCAGGGAAAAGGCTCAGCCAGCTAGAGTCAAGAATGAAACCTCTAGACATTGACGGAACCATGAATCTAGCACAGGTAGAATAACCACAAAACACCGCAACTGCCTTTTACTGGATGTCTACTTCTCTATCTCATCAAATTTAAGACACCGTAAATTGAATCATACACCATCATTTGACATACAACTGTGAAAAAAAATGCTGTACTTCCTGATTTTAGAGGTGGTAAAACACCCACAGAAAAGTGCCTCTGAGGTTTGGGAAGCATTCTAGGTGCCATACTGCTATGAGCTTTGCCTCTACTATCTCATTTCATCTCAGTAACAGTCCTTTCTTCTCACCCCTGCTTTTACAGATGAGGCACAGGGTTCAGTGTGGTGCAGCCAGTGTGCATGTTCAGTGACACAGAGCCAGGGAGCCACAGAGCCTGGGCAGCGTCCTGGGCCAAAGTCCCTGCCCTTGATCAGCAGGCAAGATGGCCTCTGAAGGAGATGGGCTATCTTTGTCATCTGGTCCTCCTGGTGGGTGGACAGCTGGGCAAATCAAAAACACAATGGAGGCGACTGACCTCAAGAATAAAGAAAACCTCACCTCGTTCATCTGTGCCTGGGTTCACTCTAATTCTCAAGCTTCCCTGAACTCCGGGAGTGTGTCTTCTAGTTGTAAAGTCAGTTGTAAACTTACAACTTCTAGTTGTAAAGCCAACCCCTTTAGGAAGATCCTCCAAGATCTTTATTTTCTAGCTCATAAGCCTCCTGGGTCTCGGTTCTATCTCTGACCCATCTTTCCTTCTCCCCAAGCTCTAGTTAGCAATTTGCGCTGGATTCTGTGGCGTCATCCTTGACCCTGAACTTTATTCTGCCCACATCTTCCTTGTCTCCTCCCTTCTCTTGAAGTGTCTAAACTCTCTGACCCTGCCTTGCCTTGTGCAAGAGCGATGTTCATGTCTCAGTCAGTTCCTAGCCCTGTTTCACATCTCCTTCTCATTACAGGTTTTCTAGAAACCCTGTGTATTAAAATGAAAACATGGGGGTCGGGGCGCCTGGGTGGCTCAGTCGGTTGGGTGGCCGACTACAGCTTAGGTCATGATGTCACAGTCTGTGAGTTCAAGCCCCGCCTCCGGCTCTGTGCTGACCACTCAGAGCCTGGAGCCTGCTTCCGATTCTGTCTCCCTCTCTCTCTGCCCCTTCCCTGCTTGCTCTCTGTCTTTCTCTCTCTCTCAAAAATAATAAACATTAAAAATTTTTTAAAAAGAAAAGAAAAAAGAAAACATGGGGCAAGAGAGAGGTGGAATGAGGAGGTTGTATGTGTAGGAAAAGTCAACTAGATGAGTTTTCTTGCTTTAATTTTTGACCCCAAGACCTCCATCACCCACCGTGGGCTGCGTATCTACAAGCCCGCCTCTCGGGTTCCCAACTGTGTCATCATTGTATATCTTCTCGCCCTCTATCTTGACCCCTTGGTTATCCTTCCCATAATTTTCCATTGTGAAGAAGGCTGTTGTACGGTAATGAAATCTTCCCCATCCCTTTGAAACACCCTTGTTCCCTCCCTCCCAGCCACTGAGTCACTCTTTCCCTTCATATCTCTTCTCAAGACTTCCCGACACTGGACATGAAGGATGGTACTTGGCGCTTTCCCCTTTCTCGATACTACCCTCCACCTCAACAAGAACTTAAAATCACAGCTTGGAATTGCTCCTTGGAACCAGCAAATGCACTGGAAAATGCCGTTTTCTTTTTGTCTCGCGTGACCTTCTTCTCACTCACCCCCAATCCTTTAGATTCTGTCTTCTTTTTCTTTGCATGACTGTCTCAGCTCAGCCTAAATGCCCACAAAGCCCCAGTAAGGGCAACTTTAACAAAATCCCCACTTTCTGTGTATGTAAACCTTCAGTGAATGGTAGATATTACTTGTTTTCAGATTTGATCAAAGTGCTAGACCTGCTCAGGACAGGTTTCCTTTGCTGTAAGCTCCCCCAGGGCAGAGACATGTGTGTTTCATTCATTCACTCCATACACCGTGAGGCTGCAGTAGACATGTCCTGAATGAATGATGCCTATAGCAGTCATCTCATGCCTAGCTGGGATTTTGTGTCCATTTGGTATGTGAGTTCCATGACATGGAACAGGTTAAACATGGTGGATATAACAACCAACAAAACAAAAGTTCCTGCTCTCTTGGAACTTACTTTCTAATGGGAAGTAACAGTTTAAAAATCATTAAATAGGGGCACCTGGGTGGCTCAGTCACTTGAGGGTCTGACCCTTGACTATAGCTCAGGTCATTATCTCATGGTTGTGGACTTGAGCCCCGAGTTGGGCTCCATGCTGAGCGTGGAGCCTGCTTAAGATTCTTTCTCTCTCTCTCCCTCTCTCTCTCTCTTTGCCTCTCCCTCTCCTTCTCCTACTCTCCCTCTGCCCCTCTCTCCTGCTTGTGCTCTCTCTCTCTTTCCCAAAAACAAATCAACCTAAGAAATAAATAAAAATCATTAAATAGATGTCTAGCTACCTAACACTGGATCTAAAAAGTGTGTTAGAAAAAGTCCTAAAATAACTGGAAGTTGTATTCATATTTGTCCTAGGAGAGCTAAGGAACTGGAAAAGACATTCAGTTAGAGAGATGAGAACATCTTTTAACAGCTTTCTTGAGATATAATTTACATACCACACAATTTACTCACTTCAAGTGTTCGATGCAATGGCTTTCACTATATTCACAGAGTTGTGCAACTATTGCCATTAAATAATTTCAGGACACTCACCACACTAAAAATAACCCATTCCTATGAAGCAATCACTCGCCATTCTACCCCCTCCCAGCCCCTGGCAACCACCAATCTACTTTCTGCCTGTATGGATTTGCCTACTCTGGACACTTCATACAAATGAATCACACAAAATATAGTACTGCGTGGCAGCTTCTTTCACACAGCATAACGTCTTCAAGGTTCACTCATGTCATAGCACGTTATCAGTACTTCCTTCCTTTTTACAGCCCCCTAATATTCCATTGTATGGACATACCACATGTTGTTTCTCTATTCATCATTTGAAGGCCATTTGTGTTGTTTCTACCTTTTGGCTTTATGAATAATGCTGCTATGAACATTAGTGTACATGTTTCTGTATGAACGTATGTTTCATTTCTCTTGGGTATATCCCTAGGAGTGGGATTGTACTTTCATATGGTAACCCTATGGGTGACCACTCGAGGAACTGTCAAACTGGTTTCCAAAGTGGCTATACCAATTTTACATTTCCATCAGCAATGGAAGAGGGCTCCGATTCCCCCACATCTTTGCCAACATTTGTTATTAACCATCTTTTGATTGCAGTCGTTCTAGTAGATGTGAAATAGTATCACATTGTAGTTTTAATCCACATTTCCCTCATGGCTAATGATGTTGAGCATCTTTTCACATGAGGAGAATACAGTTGACACTTGAACATGGGCTGACCTCCCATGCAGTTGAAAATCCATGTATAACTTTTGATTCCCCCAAAACTTAACTACTAATAGCATACTGTGGACTGGGAGCCTGAATGATAATGTAAAGAGTCAATGTACATTTTGCATGTTATCTACTGTATTCTTACAATTAACTAAGCTAGAGAAAAGAATATGCCAATAAGATCATAAGGAAGAGAAAACATATGTGGAAAAACCCACATATAAGTGGACCTGCACAGTTTAACCCCATGTCGTTCAAAGAGTTCAAGTGTATTTACATTACGTCCGTGAGGCAGCTACTGACCTGGTTCTCGGCGCAGTGCCTACATGTCAGGTGCTCAATCATGGTTGTTGAATGAACACATGCATGAATGAAACAAAGGAAAATGCCTTGAAGGACAATGATTCCTTTAGCTATGGTAGGCCTGGGAGAGGCATGGCTGCCTGAGGAAGAAAATAAGGCAAATATGAAGCTATGTATCTTGATCCCTCCCACCCCATCCTGCTGCCTTTAAACCATGCTCCACTTGGAGTCTCCTTGCCCAGGGCCTGGGTCAGGGGGCCTGTCACACAGTGCCAGAGAAGGAAAAAGGAACAGAGAATAAAGAGGACAGTCAGCTCAGCTGCCAAGATTTGTGAAGAGAAGACTTGCAAAATTGCTTGAGCTCCCATTTAACACAGCAAGGCCTAGGCCTGGTGGACAGATCGTGGTGTTCCTACCACTGTGTAGGGGATGCCGTCTGCCACGGGAGCATCCGAAGATGGAGGTGGAAAAGAAGGTGTGTATGTGTGCGTGTGGGGGAGTGCGGGGTGGAGGTGGCTTGCCCGTGGAAACATCCCGATGAGCCGAGTGCAGGATGGCTGGCCCTGTAACATGGGGAGGGCTGGAGGGTTGAGAGTATGGGTGAGTATGATCCAGGGGCAAGTGGGCGTAGTTCATACTCTGTATCTCCTGTGATTCCTGCATAATGCAGATGCTGAGATGACAGCCAGAGGCCACTGTGGGGTGACCCTGCTGTGGGGCCAGGGGGAGACTTCCTGGCTGGGGAAACAAGGAGCCCATGGCCAACAGGAGCTGGTCAGCCAAGGAGCCTCCCTGAATTCTGACTGCAACAAGAGAGACCAGGACCTCAACTTGAGCCGTAAAGGCGGTGAGTAGGCAGTGATAGGGCAGGCAAAGGGTTCCACGCTGAGACCATGGGCCCCAGAGGCCTATGAATGAGTATCTCAGCTCTTCCAGTGAGAGACTCAGGGACCTCCACTCCTCTTACTGCTAGATGATACTTCCAAAAGCAGCGGGAGGGCGGCCAAAGGGGAGGGAATCTCAGGGGCAGAGTAGTGCCTAACAGGACTGCTTAAAATCTTTTTTTTTAAAGATTATGTATTTATTTTGAGAGAGAGAGAGCATGAGCAGGGGAGGGGCAGAGAGAGAGGGAGAGAGAGAATCCCAAGCAGGCTCCAGGCTGTCAGCGCAGAGTCCGACGTGGGGCTTGACCTCAAGAACCATGAGATCATGACCTGAGTTGGCATCAACAATTGGATGCTCAACTGACCGAGCCACCTAGGTGCCCCAGGACTGTTTAAATTCTTATACTGGACAAGACTGAACTGTTTTTCAGCCACCTAAGAGCTGAGGTCTTGTGAGGAAGCCCAGATTACAGGCAAATGGAGAGAAACTACAGCCATACTGTGTGACCTGCCACCTGGACCTGTTTATGGCCACTTAGCACAGCCTTGAACCAGGCTAACGTACGGCAGTGGGAGCAGGGAGATGTTCAGAATGTGAATGAAGCCTGTTGTGCGTTGTGTCTGTGGCCACTTCTGTGGGCCTGCTATGGAGCCAGGGAGCGTATGAGCAAGAGAATTTCTTTTCTTCAACCAGAAGAATAGCTTGAAGTGCATGTCCTTTGTTGTCTTTGGCTAGGATTCTCTTAGAAGCTTTTGGAGGCATTTGGATGGGCTGAGCTAAAGAAACATCAGTCCTGTAACAGCGGCACCTCCCAGTTTTTGAGTCCTAACTTTGTTTCAGGTGCTCTGCTCTTATACATGTCATTGAATCCTCCCAGCCACCCTCTGAGAGTAGGTACTGTTATTAGTCATATTTTACAGGTAAAGACATTGAGGGCTTGGTGAGGTTTCCCAGAATCTACTGTGGGGAGTGGCTGGACCAGTATTTGAACACAGGGATCTAGCTGCATAGGCTGGACATTTAAGCACTGTGTATACTGCCTCTCGTTTTCCTACCTTAAAAAACTCCCTTAGAATTGAAACAAGATCTGGTTAAGAGCTGTTTATTGAAGAAAAAATGTAAAATGTTATTGTTTTCTTAATTTCTAAGGAAAAAATGTTTGCCAAGAATATAGTGAATAATATTACATTAACTTTATATGGTGACAGATGGTAATTAGACTTATTGTGGTGAGCCTTTTGTAACACATGTAATTGTTGAATCACTACGTTGTATGCCTAAAACTAATATATTATTGCATGTCAACTATACTTCAATTCAAAAAAGACTTGCCCATTTCACAATAATAAGGATGAATAGATAGAAAAACTGACATGTAACTAAAGTGGTAGAGAACCTGAGTGAGAATTCTTTTTAGTCACTCTTCTCTAGCACAAACCAACTCCTGCGAAGTCAAAGCCTCAGCTTTGTTGGTTATAAAATTATCCCCCAAAGACAATAGACTCAGTTCAGCTTAAAGCATGTGTGTTTTTACTCACCCATCTATCCATCCATCCATCCACCTATCTATCCATCATCTACCCACCCATCCACCCACCCCCCACCCATGTATCTGTCCATCCATTTACCCATCCATTCACCCACCCACTCACCTATCCCTCCAGTTACCCATCCATCCATCCATCCATCCATCCAGTTTTTCATCTCACAGTTATTGAGCCTACTACATGCCAGGCACTGGGGACCCAAATGAACAACTGGGGACCCAGTTTGAACTGTTCTCATTGACAAGATCACAGTTAGGGCAGAAGCACCCCCAAGGACAATGTATACAAGTACTAGATGATGGTTCAGCCTACGTGGAGTGCAGAGTAGACAGGAAAAGGGAGTGAAGAGAGGCCAGAATGAGAAGGAGGGATTTTGTTTAGAATCTTTTCTCCCTTCAGGTTTCAGGTTAAATGTCATCTCCTCAAGGAGTCTTGCCTGACCATTTATTCTAAAGTTGGATTTACTCTTTATTCTCTTAGTTCCTTGGTATTGAATTTTTCCTTGTCCTTTAATGTGTGTGGTGCATGTTGAGGGTGGGGAGTCTATAAGGACTCAGTTACAATGTGGTCCCATAAGGGCAGGGACCACGACTTGTTTTCACAAAAGTATCTTCAAGGCCTGACAAATCATGGGTGCTCAGTTTGTTGCCTGAATGAATAAAGGCTGAAACCAGATCATAAAGAGCCTTGAATGCCAAGCTAAGAAGTTTGAACTTTGGCCTGTAGGCAGTGAAGAATCATGAAGCACATTTGAGGAAGTGTGAGGCCCAATCAGACTTGTGGTTTGAAAGGACAAGGCTGGAGGTGTCGTGCATGAGTTAAGAGGAATAAGCTACAGAGGGAAAAATTAGAAGCAATTGCCTTGGATAAGGGGTCAAGATTTTGCTGGCCTGACTCAAGACAATGATGGTAGGGAAGGAAAGGAAGGACAACGTAAGGAATAGTTAGGTCAAATCATTAGGAGAGGCCTGTGGGTAGTGAGGGAAAGGGAGTATGACTAAGGTCTGTGGTTTGGGTTACTTTATAACCACTGTACTGTCATTAATTAAGGCAGAGGCAATTTGGGATTTTGGAGACATGAGTGGAACCTGAGGAAGACAGGATACTCAGGGAGACAAGGAGAGCATATATACCAATGACGGACCCCTGAGGAATGCTGGACTTCAAGAGATGGCTAACAGAGAGGAAGCCAGGACAGGATGCTGAACAAGGGCAGCTAAAGAGAAAGAAGAAGATCTAGAAGCTGGTGCTGTTGTTGAAACTAGATAGAGGAAAAGAGTCTAAAATGGAATGAAAAGCTCTCCTGCCCGCAGGGCCAGGAGATTCCACAAGACAGAGCAGTGGAGACCCTGGGTCAGGCTGACACTTAATTCTAGCCACGTGGGAAGGTGGGTGTAGTGGGCCAGATCTTCTGGTGGTTGAAGAGAAGACAGAGAGCAGGAATTCTAAGTGAAACTTCCCAACTAGTAAGCATCAAATCGATTAAGAATAAACACAACCAAATATGTGGCTCTAGCAACCTATATAGCCTTAGGCCACATCTGGCTAATGGGTCACAAGTGTGCTACCCTGGTGTTGGAGGAGATCACAGGCACTTTGGATAGAAGAGTGAGGTGGAAGGAGGACTCCAGAGGACCAGGGAGGACTGTGAGGTGTTGGGGCTCTGGCATCCTTTGGGATGCCTGGGCCTGCAGGAAGCAACAGGACTCAGGGCAGAAGTGGGCGGGGGGGGGGCATGGGAAGCATTCTCCAGGAGGATGGATTTAGCGAGTTTGGGAGCTGTAGGAAAGGACTGAGTGGATAGCATTTTTGCCCTCTTTTCAGAGGGTTTTAAAGATGTTATTGGTTTTTCCTTTAAGTTAGAAAAATACCTGCAAAAGCAAAATAAAACGTGAGTTCCTCCTTACCCACCCCATCCCATTTTCTAGAGCTCATCAGGATTTCAGGTTTCTAGCTCTGTATCTACAGATACACACATAATTTTAAAATTCAGGGGCACCTGGGTAGCCCTTGGGGTTTGGTCACTTAAGCGTCCCTCTCTTGGTTTTGGCTCAGGTCATGATCTCACGGTTCGTGAGATTGAGCCCTGAGTCGAGCTCTGTGCTGATGGTGCAAAACCTGCTTGGGATTCTCTCTCCCCCTCTCTCTGTCCCTTCTCTGCTCACGCTCTGTCCCTCTTTATCTCTCTCAGAATAAAAAAAAAAAAACATTTAAAAATCAATTATAGAATAATTCCACATATATTGTTCTAGGGCTTCCTTTCCCCCCCACTCATCTATGGACATTTATGTCTAGCTCTCTTTTTTATGGCCGCCTGGTATTTGCTTGGCTGTATAATTTATCATTCCATTACTGGGGCACATGCTTTCCAAATTCCTGCTATTGACCACGCTGCTGTGAACCTCACGCATTGGCCTCTGGGTACTGGTGTGAGTCCTGCCATAGGACAAATTCTTAATATCGAATTTGCCAGCCACAGAGCCTGCACGTGGTATGCCGTCTCCTCCAAGTACTTGTTGAAACTGTCTGCTCTTCCCTCAGGGCCTGGGAATAAAAACTGTAGGGAAGAAACTGTATTTCCAAAGAAGTTGGTAAATGGAAACAAGGCTTTAAAGTATCTTTTAGGCTTTAAAGCTGACAAAGATACAGCTTCCTTGTTAATCAGGATGCTGTGGGTAAGTACCACACTCACACAGATCGGTACCTTTCATTCATTCACTTGATAAATATGTAACACTGACACGTAACCCTCAGAAACATCAAGTAAGTCCACCCTGCTTGATTTGACCATCCATTTTCTACGTGTAGGGTCGATATTCGAAGAATACACCAATTCCTGAGGGACCATTTAAACATAGTGAAAGAGTCCATGGTGTGGGAAATTTGTTCACAGATTTTCGGGAGACCAAAGGTTGAAGGCCATTAAAAAGATTTTTTTAAACATGATGATCCTCTTGGGGTTTGGTATTCAATCTGTGAAATCCTCAGTTTAGTAATACTTTCAGAAGATGATTCGTTGGCACAGGGGATGAAAACTCTCTCTCTTATGCCTACAAGACAACACAAAAACGTAGAAAAAAGGAAAGACAAGTATAACCAGTCTCTTCTAGAGATTTGCGATTTTACCACAGCCGTTGGCACACTTAGTTCAGAGCGCCCTCTTCTGGACCTAGGGTTCCATGGCACCATCTGGGGCCCAGCCCACCAAGGGCAGTCAGATTTTCAATCTGATTTTCAGTTTGGAAACCTGCTCTAATCTCCATTTCTAACTTCACCGTATCTTTCTCCTACCTCAGCCACTGGAACCCCAAGATGTTCGCTTTCAATATTTGTGCTATATTTTCAGGTTACATAGGATTCTGTCTCCTCTTTAAAAATGACTCTTTGATTGCTATTTAAAAAAACAAAAACAAAAACACCCTCCTTTGATCTGATTTGCGCCAGTGGGATTCCACTTAACTTGTTAACTCTCAGGAATACATTCAAAATTTTGGATGAGTGGGAACTAAGTCTAGAAGCTAAAGGAGAATGGCAAATAGTTCTATGTGCCATTACCCAAAATGTTGGAGCAAACTATGTTTAAAATGAAGGCTTTCTGTCCCACTCTGGAAAACTGTCAGAACCTTAAGTTAGCCTCACTCAGTAAATTCCAGAATTAGTTTAACACATATTTGCAAAGCAAAGTTTACGTATCTGCCAGGGAGCCTGCTAGGAGCAGGTTCACAGTGGGGGACAACGGAGGGTAGTGTCCCTTTAATTCATCCTGTGTGATAACTAGTCGGCGTTTTTATTGCAAAATGCTTGGCAGTCCACGAGCCAACGTCATAATGGGTCACTGGAGCCTCACTGTTCTTCACGTTACTGTTAATCTATCATGTGCTACTACTATTAAATTCAACTAGGTTAATCCTCTTACTCAGAAAAGGTTTCTAACATCTTAAAAGGGGCTATTCAGCCCTCGGAAGAACAGGCTCATGATCTGTTACGATAGGAAGGAGGAGGCAGGATGAAAGCAGCTTTTCCAAATAGCTGCGTGTTTTCCTTGGAGCTGGGGTGGGTAGGGCTGAGGCTGGGCCCCGCTTGGATGTGGGAGCCTGCGGTTACCTGGCACTTATCTTCATAAAACTCTGCTGGGTGAGCACCAGGCCTGTAACCCACAGACTGCCCCTCGCCCTCCTCATCCCCCGGACAGAAGAGAAGCCCTGTTCTCTCAGGTATGGAAACCCTAGGACCCATTTGCCAGACCAAAGGACATCAGCGCCTGGAAAGGGCCAGCCCCAAAGACGGGGGTGCTTCCAATGCAACCAGACCACAACATTTACAGAGTCAAAGTCAGCAATGACAGCAGTGGGGAAGAAGCCAGGCGAGGTCCCCCAAGAGAGATAAGGAAATGACGCAAGGCCGAGGGCCGTAAGGAGCCAAATCCCAGCACAGCTTCCAGTGAGAGTCCACTAGTTATTTCCGCTCCAACTTTTTCTAAACTTCGGATGAACCTCTGAGAGGCAGATGTGCTTTCTTCCTCACCTCTCTTGGCTTTAGGACTGTAATACGATGCTTCTTTGGGAGAGTCATGGCTCCCTCTATGCCACAATCCAAATTATAAGGGAACTTGGTTTTTTTAAAAAGCTAACCCTCTCTCTAACATCGCTCCAGATTTCCAAGAGTGGGGGGTGGATTCAGAATGACGGTATTTTGTGGGCTCTGAGTTCTGAGTTTTCAGGCGCCCTTTCTCCACTTACACCGTTCCATTAAATCCCGTCCATTCAATTCAACTCACCAAATATTTACTGAGCTGAGCACCGTGTTAGAAAAAGACCTGGACGCTGCCCTCAGGAAATTCACAGACCAAGGGATGAGAAAAATGAATCAATAAATCGTTTCGGTCCGGCGTGGGAAGCGTTGTGGTGGAATTATGTACAAGGCAGCACTTTCAAGCCCCTGCTCTCGGGGACTAAGGGTCCGGAGAGGGAGCCAGATGTTAACCAGAAAATTGCACAAGTAAAAGTAGGATTTCAGTCCAGACCAGTACCCTTGAGCAGAGGCAGGCAGGGCTATCTGAACTTTAATGGAGCATCTTGCTGGCGGGGGGCGGGGGGAGGCAGTAGGGCATCCTTGAAGAATTTGCAGTTGGAATCTGAAAGATGGGTCAGGGAGGATTCGGCGCACAGTGGAGGAGAAAGTGGCCCAGGCAAGGGGAAGAGCGTGTGCAAAGGAACTGTGGTGGGAGAACATGGTGATCCAAGGGACCAGACCAAAGCTGGTATGGCTAGAGCCCAGGGCTGGAAGGGGCGTGTGGGGTGGCTGGGCCAGAGAGGTCAGCCACGGCCCTGGCTTCTGTCTGCCCATGTCCTCATCTGTATCATGGGGTCAGAGCAGCACTTATATGTCAGAGGAAGAAGCGAATCCCATTTAGCACCTGGAGGAGTATGCTCTAAACAGCAGCTGTTCTTTCTGTTGTCTTCTCATCCTCATCATCGCACCAGGATGAGCCTGTGGATGAGGACCCTGCTGGCCCCAACCGGGCATTTCTTTTTAACGCTACGCACCGCCTATGTGGCCCCAGCTCCACAGAGATCTCAGAGGCCACAGAAATTAGCATAAATCCTATAAGGGTAACAACTGCAGGCTCTCTGGAGACATTCTGAATGAACGACCGGCTGGGCTGCTGACCGCAGGGCTTAAAAACAACCATCAGCAGTTTATCCTCAAATACCCAGAAAAAACCGAGACAGAGGAAGGAGGACAGTGCCTCCTGAGAGAAAGCTGTCTATAAATGGAAAATTACACTGAGAGCAAACAAATCTTATTTGATGTGGACCCATTTTTGACTCTGTCTGGAAATCCAGGGCAGAAGGAAGTGGAGGGGACAGGGAGTGAGCAGGTGTGCCCCAGCAGAGGGTGCCGGGGGCCAGTGGGTACTGTGACCAGGAGGATGAGGAAGAGCTGGAGCCGGCTGCCAAGGCACCCACACCTCAGGCCAGACACCGGTCAGACCCAGACGTTCCCGGGCTGCCTCTGTGCCGTGACGCACGCCCGGAGCTGCAAATGTTGGCCAGGCTGCGGTGGGGAGAGGGGAGGTGGGGGCGGGGTGGGGCAGAAAACACGGGAGAAGCTTCAGGGGTGGATGATGAGCAGAGCTGAGTCTCCTGGGCTCTTCTGTTTCCTAAAATGGGTTGTTGTAGCATTGGATGGGATAACCTATCTGTAAGTGCTCAGGAGATGATACCTTAAAAAAACCCACCAGTACTCTCTTCAGAGCAACTCAGAGCCTCCATTAACCCTGGTTTTTAATTCTGGTTCCAGGCTTGTGAGGCATGAGGAAGTTTCTGACCGCTCCCCGCCCCCCAGCAGTGCCTCATATTTCCCTTTAGAAAAGAATCGTGACCTTCCAATTTAAATGGCTCTGCTGCAAAAATTGTAACAATAATAAGTTTGGTGACACGTTTTTCTCTATGTGCCAAACACTGGCAAGAATCTTCCTGGAAGGTTATAGCCTCAATGCTAAAACCTGGAGTCAGAACATTTGGGTTCGAATTCCAGACCGTTCCCTTCCTGGCTCTGTGGCCTTGACCAATGATTTATCTCCCCTAAGCTTTAGTGTCTTCATCTGTAAGGGAAGGGGCGGGCAGTTGTTCCTAAGACCTATGTGACAAGTTTTAGGAAGGATGAGGTAAGGTAGGGCAGAAAGAGGCATTCAGTAGAGTGGATGGTATCGAGTACTCAGAACATTCATGCTTATCATTATTACGAATTCTCTCAGCCTCTGCTACCCAGAGCCCTGTAGACTGAGGCTAAGAGAAGGTAGTATGTCCACATTTTAGAATATGATTCAGCACTCAAGAGAACTGAGCTATCAGGGCACCTGGATGGCTCAGTCAGTTGAGCATCCGACTTTGGCTCAGGTCATGATGTCTTGGTTCATGAGTTTGAGCCCCACATTGGGCTTGCTGCTGTCAGCACAGAGCCTGCTTGGATCCTCTGTCCCCCTCTCTCCCTGCCCCTCCCCCCTCTCAAAAATATACATTAAAATAAAAAAAAATGAGCTATCAAGCCAGGGAAAGATGTGGAGAAGCCTTCCATGCATGTTATGGAATGAAAGAAGCCAATCTATAAAGGCTACACATTATATGATTCCAACTCTACAACATTCTGGAAAAGGCAAAAGTAAAGACACAGCACAATGATCGGTGGTTTCCAGGAGGCTGGGGGGAAGGGATTGAATAGAGCACAGAAGATTTTTAGGGGAGTGAAATGATTCCGTCTGATACTCCAGTGGCGGCAGATACCCACCTGTCATCATATATTTGCCCAAACCCACAGAATGCCCGGCACCAAGAGTGAGCCTGCTACAAACTATGGACTTCGGCAGAGTATGATGCGTCATGGTAGATTTATCACTGTAACAAATGTACCGCTCAGGTGGGAATGTTGCTAACAAGGGAGACTGTGCCATGTCGGGGGAGGGGCAAATAGAAACCCTCTGCACTTTCCTCTTAATTTTGCTGTGAACCTAACAACTGCTTTAAAAACATAAAGCCTATTAAAAAAAAAAAAAAAAAAAAGTTAAGTGACGCAGATCCTAAGAGGCAGAGCTGGGACTCAGACCTCTGTATGTGAACTCTAAGCCAGGGGTCCTGATCACTGCCCCCTGGCTGTGATGGTAGATTTGGGCTTGCGGGGGCTGAGGCACGTCACAGGAGAAAAGTGAACGGAGACACAGGACACAGGAAGGAAAGGTAGTGGCCACCCTGGGTCATCGTTCTCTGTTCCTTGTCTGCAGACCAGAGCCTCCCCCCCACCCCCTCCGACCAAACCCTTGCAGACTTTCCCTCTGCTCTGGTTCCTTCGCCCTCCAGCCACTAGCCCTATTGGAAAGGCGCTCCTGGGGAAGAGGGGTAGCTACTGCTGTGTTACCACTGCCCCTGTGTCGACATACACTCTCCTCCTCCATGGGGATCATTTTGGGCCGTGTGCATGCTATGAGGGGGCATGTGCATGTTAAGGTATATATTTACACTTAGAGTTTAAAATCTTTACCCTTCGGACCCAGCCCCCCACCTCAAACAACACAGGGACTCCCCAGTTTCCACTTTGATACATTTCTAGAAGCGGCGTCTTACAGCTGATTGTATGTGTTAATCATATTTCCCCATGAGAAGAAGAGAGTGGCTGAGGACTACATATTGAAGATCTCCCTCCATGTGACAGGAAAGCAGCATCTGGATACTATAAACCTCAGCTGTAGTTTCAAAAATGGGCTATGACCCAAACTATGAGATGTGTACGTATGGATTACGAAGGGGGATTAAACTTCTGCACTCACCACTACTGTCCTCATTCGGTGGCGACCTAAAAAGTTTCAAATTCTAGGTTAAGCAGGTTATGTGTCTTAAATCATTTGATCTTCATAAAATTCTTCAGTCAGGTACTAATATATATTGCAGATGAGGAAACTAAAGCTCAGAGAGGTTGTGTGACTTCCCAAGGGCACACAGACACTAAGTGGTGGACTCCACGGCCTTTTTTAAAAAAAAAATTTTAATGTTTATTTACTTAAAAAAATTTTTTTTAAATGTTTATTTATTTTTGAGAGACAGAAACAGAGGGTGAGCAGGGAAGGGGCAGAGAGAGAGGGAGACACAGAATCCGAAGCAGGCTCCAGGCTCCGAGCTGTCAGCACACAGCCCAATGTGGGGCTTGAACCCACAAACCATGAGATCATGACCTGAGCCGAAGTCGGATGCTTAACGAAATGAGCCACCCAGGCACCCCTAATGTTTATTTATTTTTGAGAGAGAGAGAGAGAGAGAGAGAGAGACAGAGTATGAGCAGGGGAGGAAGAGAGACAGAGTATGAGCAAAGTATGAGCAGAGAGAGAGGGAGACACAGAAACGGAAGCAGGCTCCAGGCTCTGAGCTGTCAGCACAGAGCTCAACGTGAGGCTCGAACCCAACAACTGTGAGATCATGACCTGAGCTGAAGTCAGATGCTTAACCGACTGAGCCACCCAGACACCCCTCCAGAGCCTATTTTTAACTGCCATGGTCACCTTTGCTGAACTTCTGAACTTCCTACATGTATTATCTTGATAAATCCCCATGGATTTCCCCTTCCCTGCCACTCCAAATATCATTTCCTAGCACAGTGCCTGGCACAAAGGAGCTGTCAATCAGTGTTATTCTCCATTCTTTTCCTTGCATACCACTCTTCACCCCCATCCCCTCTCAGAGGAACTGTCTGTCTCTCTGAAACTTCCCAAACTGGAGAATGCCTGAGAATCTCCTGGGGAGAATTATTATAGTGTAGAAGCAGTAGATCTGAGGCTGGGCCCAGGGATCTGCATTTATAACAAATGTCCCATGTAATTCTAATTTTGGCATCCCTTGGATCATACTTTGAGAAACACTACTCTGCAGGTTTTTAAGGAAAACGAATTTTTCATATTTCAAACACCTGTTCAAAATACACATGGTAAAAACTTCAGAAAGTTCAAAAGAAATGACAGTAAAAAATACACCTCTTCATGTGCAAGCGTGTTCGCAGCAGCAGTGAAAAACGAGCATAAATGTCTGTCCCTACAGAATATATGCACCTACAGTGGAGGCCATTTATAAGATCAGAGCTTACTTATAGAATTTACTCCTATAACATCTGTTGATGTATCTGCATGGGTGTGTCCAAGTGGATAGATCTCAGATATCCTGTTGAGTGAAGAAAAGCCAACTGCAGAACTAGGCAGCACACTGTTTGTGGGCATTACACACACCCTAAGCTCATAATAGTAGCTGCCTCACAGGAAGAGAGAAATATTATGCAAAAAGGAAAGAGAGGGAACTTCGCCTTTCTCTCTAATGTCTTATCTCATACATAGAAAAGATCTGACATAAATTTGAGAAAATGTTAACATTTGTGAAGTCTGGCTAGAGTGCACACAGGTGTTTTCTCCCTAGTTTTACTTCTCATTTCTTATTTCTTAAATTGAAAAGAAAGCTGCCCCTGCCTTTCCATGCTCACCCAGCTTCTTTCACCGAAGGCAGCCTATTATTTTCCCTGGCACCCGCCTAGGTCGGTCTCCGTGTTAACACGCACAGGAGTGTAGTCTACACTTCTTCATCTGATTGTCTCCTACGCGCTGCACGCCTGGCCTTATCAATTAAATTCTCTTTGGATCTGCAGTCGATTCGGTCCCTTTGCCTGCAGGTTTCTTCTTCTTGACAAACATTCTCAGGTCTCTCATTCTCATTCAAGAAAAGCTTGTCTCCCTTCCTAGTCCTCAAGACATGAATTTTCTTTTGGTGGGACCACAGTTGTTGCCGGGAGGGTGGTGTGGGCTCACTGCTTCCAGCTCCTCACACTGGTGCAAGCCGCTCCTCCCCTCTCGTGGCTCCCCCATCAACCCATCTCTGGAGACAGAACTCATCGTTATTTCTTGGACTATGTCCCCTGATGTTTCTGCACAGCTGATACATTGGGTTGCCCCTTTCTTGACCTTGTCCCTTGTCCTGACTTAATTTAGAAGCATTCCTCATCAGTCTCTTTCTTTTCTCACTTCCACGCCTCAGCTCCCCTCCTCTCGTGCCATCCTGGGGCTCTCCTGTGGCCCATCAACTCTGTCTTCTCTGGTCTCTTGTTCTTCTCTCCCCGGATGACCTCACCAAGCCCCTACACGCCAACCCTCAAAGAGCATTTTGGTGAAGATACCCACTTCCTCTTAAATTCTCATTCTGGGGCTTCAGAAACACCTTCCCAATGGTCTTAGTGACAAGCCCACCTCAATGTCCTACAGATATAACAACCTCACCCTGCCAAATTCAAAGCACTTAATCCTCGGGAATTGTGTATTTCTGCTAGGTCAGTGCTTCTTATATTTAATATGCATACACGTCACCTGGGGTATCTCATTAAACTGCAGATTCTGGTTCTCTAAGTCTGGGGTGGGGCCTGAGATGCTGCATCTTTAACAAGTAACGGTGTGAAGCCTGTGCTGCTGGTCCAAGGACCCCACCATGAATAGTAAGATACTAGCGAGATTTCCATTCTCAAGACCAAGGTCTTAACTCTGTCTTAAACTTAGAACTACCTGGGGATCATGCTAGGTATAACATGGTTAAAAAATATGCCTGCGGTTAAAAGATTCAAATTAATTAACTCTTCTTTTGCCTGGCCCCAGCCCAGACAAATGAATCAGAATTTCTGGGTGTGTGGCCCAGACCACCTGCATTCCATGAATAACTATTAAGTACCTTTGCAGGCTAGGATTGTGCTAAGGACTGAAGGGACAGTGCTAAGACAAAGCCCCCATGGAGCTTACATGTTCGTAGGAGTGGTGGTGATAAAACGGAAAAACAAACATCGGTATTAGAGAGCATTTCAGATAAGCGCTATAAAGGAAAAAGCTGGAGTTCTGAGTAGAGAAAAACTGAGAAGGGGCTGTTTGCTTTAGGAGGGTCAGCAGAGGAGGCCCTTGTGCCGAGGTGACATCTGAGCTGAGCTGTGAACCGTGAGCAAGCTGACGCGTAAAGGCGTAAGGAAAGAGAAGCATTTCAGGCTGAGGGAACAGCGTTCTGGGGGAGGAAACAGAAAATGCAAATCTGCTGTGGAAGATCCACTTGGTGAGCTCAAGGAAGAGAGGATAGCTGGTGGTGTAGGTGGGGCTCAAAGAACAAGGAGGGAGTGGTGACAGGGGGTAAGTCCTGATCATGAGCCTGTGGGGCACCGTGTTTTGGAAGACGCTGGAGGGTTTTACCCAAGCAAGGTGGTAAAATCTCACGTAAGCAAGCTGCTGTAGGAAGCCAAGGGTTAAAACAGGAGGCAGGTGGGAAACGATGGCTTGGAATACAGTGGTAGTAACGGAGAAGATAGAAGAAGTCAGACGGAGGATAGAGCTTGGAGGGAGAAATCATAGAGCTTGGGGAAGGAGATACAGAAAAGGCTTCTCTGTTTTTTGGCTGAGACACTGGGGACGTTTATTTAGATCTGAAATACTTGAAAAAGAAAGGCTGAGGGATGACGTAGGGGAAATTAACTCCTCTTTCTGGGTCATCCTAAGTTTAAGATAATTATTGGACATGCGAGTGGAGATACTGCACAGGAAGTGAGATATAAGATCTGGCTACACTGTCTTTCTTGCCTTACTCCCTGCCCCCAAGAACCCATTATAGATGAGCCACCCCTAACTCAAAGGGTTCTGGTTCTGCTTCTCACCTCATTTTCCTAAATCTGTTCTTTGCCCATGCTGTATGCTGTATCCTCTGTCCTCTGTGCCTTCAATCTTGGCCTTTTGAGACCCTAGTCCCGCATACATACCATCCCAAGTAACCACTGCTCCCTGATATTGCTGTCATCAGTAATCTGTGCCTCCTGGGAACTCCCATAAAACCTGATGCCTTATTTGTGACATCTGTCACATTTCTCCCCCCATGAGTTATTTGTGTGTGTTTACCTCCCCTGCTGGGCAGTAAGTTCCTGGAAGGCAAGGCTTGCCTCCTATTATTTACCATCCTCCATGTTATCCAGAAATGTGCTCAGCACACAGAAGGCTACCCATTAAATGTGTCGAATAAAAGAATGATTAAGACATGTCCTGAGAGGATCACCTGAGGTTAATCTAGTCATCAGTGATCAAAGGTGACAGTTTTCTTAACCCTGGAGGAACTGATAATTGTGGAGTCTCTGCATCATTGGTTATAGAACCACCTGGTACAGTGCTAAAAGTCCTGACACATTATGCCATCATTTATCTCTAAATAGTAATGCATGCTTTAGGCCACGAGTAGATCCTTTAAAAAAAAAAAATCTGAATCTAATTTATGAACTCACTGTAGAGGCCTATTATTGGAAAAGCTGGTGGTATGTACTTTTCCAAGAAAAAAAAAAAAAAAAAAAACTACCTTCATAATTATCACCAATGCTGCCCAAAGCCTAAGTTGGTAAAACTGGCCTGTAGTCCACTTTGCTTTTTGTGGGTGTGTGTCTATTATGCTAGGGCACTGGAAACTGGTGTTGAGCCCGGATTAGTTTACAACCTCTTGCCCAATCTGTCCATGAGGCTTCATTATAATCAGATTGATTTATTATAGTGCATTCTGCCCCATGGCATGCCAGGTCATGGATTCTGAACTGGGGAAGAGACAATGACGGCTCAGATATTGGGTAGTGGGCTCTCAGTATACAACCTGACAGACACCAAGAAAGTGAGGGAAAAACAAGACAGTAATGGAGTGTAGTGACCATGAAAGGGAGGCTGTGGTGTGGCCTGAGCTCAGAGGGTGCCAGAGGTAAGGGACCACTCCTGGAAGAAGGGCATGGAGGCTGAGTGAGATTAACAGAGAAAAAAACAGAAAGGATGGAGAAGTAATGGAGGCTGGTGGAGGGAAAGGCTAAAAGAACGTTATTGGTACTGTCAGTGATCATCTACTGAGTGTGGATTATATGCCAGGCATTGTGATAAAAAACTTTATACAGATGGTCTGATTTACTTTTCCCATGACCTTGTAGTAGGTACCATTTTATAGGTGAGGAACTTGAGGATCAGAGAGGTTAAATAACTTACTCAGGGTCACGGAGCTAGAGTAGATGAGCTGGGATTCGGACCCAGGTCTGGTGAATGCTGAAGCCTATGTTGGTAACCACCGCTTTATATCACCTGCTGAGACGGATTCAGGGGCATTTCCTCCCACCAAGCCTGCTGTAGGCTGAGAAACACAGTGTCTCCCAACATCCCAAAGAGCAAAGTACTGAGTGGTGAGCTGAGTTGGAGGTGTAATTCAAAAGCCCTGCTATGACTGAGCGGTCTGCCGGGGCTGAGGGTGCTGAGGGCAGAGATGCTCTCATCCATCATCAGGGAATACTCACTCCATTGTGTCGGGCCCCACCTAAATGTTTTCTTATTGTCTGCTCTTCACCATGAGTAATGCCACTTTCCATTTTAAGCTGGGAGCTTCAGGAGATGACCACGTTATAAGCCAGAGTTTAAAGCTAAGTGCTGCCTGGGGGATTACTCACCCACTTTAAGACGCGGCCAACTTCGCACCCTCCCACTCGAGATGCTGCTGGAATATGCTCTTCCTTGCCAAAGCCTAAAGGAAATCTGGCTTCCCCTAGAATGAGACTGGGAATGGTGCCAGGTTATCAGAAAGCTGGCAAGTTAACTGATTCTTCAAGTGGAACTACTGTAGTTATTCTGGTCCCCACCTATGTGGTATGGTTTTGGTGCTTGCTCATTCATGTGGCATTTGCTGAGGTCCTACTACGGACTAGGTACTCTGTTCCATGATAGAGATACTGCAGGGATCTAGATGGCTTTAGTCCTCGTCCTCAGGGAGCTACCAATCTGGGGAAGATGGGCAGACACTTATAATAATATGTCATAACCAGTAGGGTGTAAGAAATGCCATAGCATGAAAAGCTCAGAGAGTTTGGGGCACTAACAGCTGAAGGATTTATGCCAAAGTAGGAGCTGGCTAGGCTTCTTAATTGTAAGCAACCAAAATCGATTTTGACTGTGAATAAACAGGAAGAGAATTCAGAGAACGTGGAGTTGCCCAAAGAATCACTGGGAAGGCATGGTGGTCCAATATCACAGGAAGGGACAGGCCAGACCAAGACGCTGTGTGCGTGTGTGTGTGTGTGTGTGTGTGTGCATGTGTGTGCGTGTGTGTGTGGTAATCCCTCAAATTGGGGATGTGGCTGTAGATACTGGGCAGTCAAAGGCATGACAAATGTCCAGGACAGCAGGTAGAAGTAGGGAAGGAGGAGAAGCCTGTCTCAGAATGATCTAAGATAGTCTGAGTCACAGACACCAAAAGGAACAGTTTAAAGAGAGTGCTGGCTTATTAAGGGAAGCAGGCAATGGGGCCAGGCAGCCAGGCTCCCAGGGGCTTCCTTAGTGAGTGAAGTTTCCTGCTCAACCAGACGGTGAAGCTTCTGTGGGGAAACAAGCCCTGTGCCAGCAGGTAAGGAAGAACTACATTTTAAGCCTTCCCCTTTTCTGAGAGTTCCTGGGGCCATTCTGGAAGGCCCTGGTTCTCAAAGGATGCCTTGAAATTATAAAAACCAGCTAAATCAGAAAAATGTTCTCCATATAATAGTTGGAACAGATGCCTGGGACAAGCCAAGGAGATAATGGTAATAGCCAACATTTACTGTTTGTGCTAACATGAGCTTACTTGCATTAATTCATTTAATCCTCAAAATAAGCCTATTCATTTACAGACAGACAGAGGCACAAAGATGATACATGACTTGGCCAAGGTCCCATGGTTAGCAGACTGTGGAGCTGGGGTGCAAATGTAGATCTGCTTTCCTGTAACTAGAGTCTCCTAACAGGGGCCACAAAGACAGAAAGGTCAGATGCACAAAAATGGTCATGTTTCTAGAAGGAGAAATTATTTTTTTTCTATGCTCAATATATCATAAGGTATTGTAAGCCTAGTCCCTTAGCTACACCTGTCCCCTGGGTGCCATTTTGAATCTTAGGTTTAGCAATTGCTCCCTACTGAGAAATTTTCAAATTTTATCTCAAGGGAAAAAGGTCTATTTTCCTAAAAGGTGCATCAAGTGAGGAACTTGCAGCAATAACTCAAGGTATGGACCCCTAGACTACAGCAAGAGGTATATGTAGCATTTTTAGTGGATTTCCAAAATAGAAATTTCTCCAATTATACAAATAATACATGCTACTTATAAAAAGTTAGGGAAATGTGGAAAATATAAAGAAGAAAAAAAATCATCTGTAACCTTACCAGTCAATGATGGCTGTTGTCGCATTTGGGGGTGTGTGCACATATTTGTGTTGTGTTGTGTTGTGTTGTGGTGTGTGTGTTTGTGTAATTTGTACTCTCACTTTCCAAAGCATATATATGTAGTACTGTCTTTTAAAATCATTCTTCATCGCTGAAATAATTGTTATTGTCTTGATTTCATCCTTTTTCTCAAGGAAGAATTGTATCACAGTATTCAATTTTGCAAATCTATTCAGTGAAAATCAGTTCACAGAGTAGAGCATGGTATGGAATGCAACTAATTTGTTCAAATAAGATAACATGGGGTTTGCTGGGAGGCACTGGATACAGTGTATGTGAAAGTGCGTGTTTATTTTTTTTTTAAGTTTATTTATTTTGAGAGAGAGAGAACATGAGCAGGGGAGGGACATAGAGAGGGTGAGAGAGAGAATCCCAAGCAGGCTCTGCACTGTCAGCTTTGAGCCCGATGCAGGGCTCAAACCCCTGGACCGGTTTGAGCCTGACCTGAGCTGAAATCAAGAGTTGGACGCTTAACCAACTGGGCCACCCAGGTACCCCAAAGTGCCTGGTTCTTTAAGGACAACTTGGTTTTTTATCATTTACGAATATTTCTAACTGGTAAACATTACCTGCAATAAGTCTAACATAATGATTAACCTGATCATTTATTATATAACCACTTAATTTATTAGCAGAGATTTACTTCACCATCTACCATATGGGTAACATTCAAAAATGAATGTTACGTAGGTAGAAATTAGAAGGTCCATTTCTAGGACTGAGCTCCAAGTAGAATCCTGGTTCTGATTCCACTTTCTCTAGCCTGGGGGGCCTCAACTCCTTCCACATCTGCCAAAGGCAGTTCAGAACCCCACAGTCCAACATACACAGGAAGTTCGCTTTCTCAGGCAGGAAAGCAGCTTGGCCTTTCCGGTCCTCTCTGAGCATCTCCTCTGGGAGCCCATACGCTCGAGCCAGCACACAGCCAGGTCTACCAGGTCGCTGCTCTTGTCAACTCTTGGCACCTGGTGCCATCCACCTCTTGTCCTTTTCCCAACTCATCAAGACAAAGTCCTACCAGGTCAGGAGCCCTGTGTGTTTCCTCTATGCAGCCCAGACATCTGTTTTGAGTTGAGAGTCAGTGGCCGGTCAAGCGCTTGCACGATGCAGCTGGATTTGCTGATGTAAACAAAGTAGCTTGCATGTGAGTTTCCTGACCCTGAAAACGTCCCACAGGACCATCCCCTCCGGCCTCCATCAGGATTTTAACCTTAGTCCGAGGGGACAAGGAAAATGAATTTGGGTTTAGTTAATAAGCTACAGCCAAGCGAGAAGCAAAGCACTCGTGTCCTCTGTTTCCTTCTCTGTCTCCATGTAACCCTTTCCTTTCTGGGCCATTCTTCATCCTCAACTCAGGCGCTATCATTGCCAAGCAACCCAAGGAGCCAAGGGTTAGCGACTCCTCTGCTAACAGTGGGCGCTTTCCTTCACTCCTCCCGGCACACAGCTCCTTTCTATCCTCGCATGTCTGCTTTGGGATTCCATGCTTCATTAGATTACTTCCAAAAGCAAACAGTTCACACATAAATTTATGTCTTAAAGGCTAATAAACTCTGGCCCCACCATCTATCCTACTTTTTAGCTCCATGAAATTCACGCAGTCCTCTTTCCGTATTCCATTTGCAAACAAAAACAAAAACCAAAATAATAATTCAGATGGGAAGACCTCCTAACTCTGGGAGCTACTTAATTTCTTAATTTCTCAAGAGCTCAGTGCTTTCATCCACTAAAATGAGAATAACAGTATTTGTGTCGAAGTGCTGCTATATGAAATCATGGATAAAATCTAGGAAGCACTTGATAAGACAGCACATACAAATTAGGCTTTATAGTTATATATTTCCTATTTTTTTAAAGTTCCTAACCTGCTATATTTTGGTCATACTTGCTTTTACAGTTCCCTTCTGTGGCATTTGGTACTGATTTTATATTTCCAATACCAAACTTCCATTTGATATAAATTCCAGTTTGAACACTAATTCAACTTTAAAAATACTAATTAAGTGATAATTAAAGATACATTCTAGCTGCATATATCTAGGACAAAACATTGTGATCAGGACAAAACATTCTGTATATATGCAAAATAAACTCAAAGGAAGAAATGACCAAGGAAACAACAAACCCCAACCAACACTTAAATCAACCAACAAACCCAGGCAGCAGCAATCTTCGGGCACACACGGACATCTGTGGCACAGGGCTGGAGGGAGCGTAGAAAATGATTTTCAATGGTTTTTAATCACCAACAAGAACAAAACAGCCAAAATAGCCATTGAGTCCTCTCTGCCCTGCTTCTTTCTGTGCCCCCCACAACTTTCTTTTCTTATCCTGCCCCCTCCACTGGAAAGCCTCAAGGCATTCAATGTTCTCCACTAGAACCATCCAAGTGTGGGTCTCCCTCAAAAGTTCTATACTCCAGGGGCACCTGGATGGCTCGTTTGGTTGAGTGTCCGATTTTGGCTCAGGTCATAATCTCACAATTCATGGGTTCGAGTCCCATGTCAGGTTCTCTGCTGTCAGCACAGAGCTTGCTTCAGATCCTCTGTCCCCCTCTCTCTGCCCCACTTGCACGCACTCTGTCTGTCTCAAAAATAAACATTAAGGGGAAAAAAAAGAGTTTTATGCTCCAAATTACCATTCCTGTGACCCAAATCAAGACTTTTTAAAAATAGGTATGTTTTCAAAGTATTAGCCAGAAATCTTAGGTATTTGATTTAATAAATGTCAGCAGACATTCACTGAGCGTCCATAAGTGCGAGGCAAGCATGTATCCATGGGGGAAGGGAATGAATAAGATCTGATGCCTGTCCTCATGAAGCTGAAAAGGCCTTAGGGAGGCCAACAACAGATGCAAATGGCTCTAAGTGCTGGCTAGAACATAGCAACCACCACAAACAGCTCTAGCCAGCAGGCTGCAGGAGGAAACGATGAAGTCGAGCTTGGGATGATCAGGGTAGGTTCAGGATAGAGGCAGCACTGGTCCTCAGAGAAGCATCTGTCCTTTGAAAAGATTATATTAAATCCCGCGCACCCTCCTCTCCCCCCATTGGTGAATTGTTTTTGAGTCCTTTGCCTCTTCTGGACTAACACCTGGAAGAAAGTTTAGCATCTTGACTTTTCTTCCCTGAAATGTGCCAGCTCCTTGCTCACTGGGATCACTCAGTCTCCTCCCGCTGGTGAAATGGACGCGGATGCATGTGGCCCTGCACACATCCCTGACCCCACCCGCTGAACTCCTGCTCATCTTCAAAGGTCACAGCTCAAGGTCACCTCCTCAGAGACACCCGGACCACTCTCCCCCTACCAGTGCACTTCCCCCTTCTGTTGATATTTGATTTCAACAGAGGAAAACAGGAATTGGCACTGCTTCAGATTTTCTTAGTCAGCTGGACACTTTTTAAAACTGCAGTATCTCCCCCTACAGGAATAAAAAAAGACAACGAAAGCAAGGACTTTCTGTTGCCTCCTTGTCCTTAGTGCCTGATTTATAAATATTTGTTGACTGAATTAATGAATAATAACAGATCAATTTAACTCTTCTCTTCCCTGGTTTTTTCATCTCTCTTGATCTGTTAGTTATAGTAGGGAGAGATCAGCGGTTTTAGAAAATATGTAGGATTAATGTCGTACGGATGTAACCAATCAAAAATACTCTTACTTGGGGGGTGCCTGGCTGGCTTGGTCGCTAGAGTGTACAAATTTTGATCTCAGGGTTATGAGTTCAAGCCCCACATTGGGTGTTCAGATTACTTAAAAAAAAAGATCTTAAAAAAAAAAATACTCATACTTGGGTTCAGTATGGCAAGTGGCTAATTAGCATAGTTTCTCAGGCTTTGGTTCATGAGGGGTTTCTAAGCACAGTGCGTGTCTTTTCAGCAAAAGCAATACGCTGCACAGCACAGATCATCATTCCCCTCTCTTCCTCAATTTTTTCAGCAAATATTTATTAAGCACATATTACGTACCAGCGCTATGCAAGGCACTACAGATAAAAAGCTGAGCACCAGAGACAAGGGCTCTGCCCTAAGGGGGCAAAGTCGAGAGGGAGAAACAGTTCAGTAAACAGCAACGGGGGGAAAAACAAGAGGAGGATAAGGGACACCCCCCACCCCACAGGGCTGGGTCTGGACCTGGGGCTGGTGGTAAAGGAAGGCTTATCTGAGTAATATTCAAAGTGAAGTCTGAAGGAGAAGTAGGAACATATTGGGGGTGGTAGGCAATGTTGGCAAAGAGAGCTCCAGGCCAAGGGAAAAGTGGTTGAAAGGCCCGAGGGTGAGAGAGAGCTGGGCACATATGCAAAATGGAAGTTCACTCTTGTTTGAGGCCACCGGAAGGTCCGATGCCAGGGAATGTGGGCCTTCTTATTCAACACCAAGACCAAGAGAGCATGGAAGTAGTGTGGGTCACTGATTGTGCCTCAGGAAATTACTGGAATTTAAGCTCTATGGGGTAAAGACACTGCCAGCTTTGTTCATCACTTGAGAATGGGGCCAGGAACACAGCAGTTTCTTAATAACCATTTGCTGAGTAAATGAATGAGTGCCCTCGAATGACCTCAGCCATCTTCTATGGTGTCACCAAGCCCCAAGGTGTCATAAGACCAGGAAGCATCTTGAGAGCTGGCTGGTCCACTCCCTCCCCTCCAGGCTGTCTGATCTGCCCTTAAAACTCTCAGAGATGACAGGATCTTGTATATTTCATAAAGTATAGTAGCATGACTCGGAAATGCAGTTCTTGAGGTCATACACAGGCAAGTGAGAGACAGATGATCTGTCCAGTCATTTGGTGAGTCACAGCAGGATGGAGGAGCAGGAAGAATAGTCCTTAATGCCCAGACCGGCAGGTCAGGCAGCGAGGGCACTCTGGCTCCCCCGCATTATTTGTCATCTTGTTAAGATGCCATGGTGCCTCACTTCCAAATTGGCTACTGAAGATCAATGAGCCCCACATTCTCAAAGCAGCACCATCTCATGGGGAGAGATACATTTCCTGGTATATCTGGCAGTGAGGAATTTAAAATCCAAGTTTATCTCACCTCAGTGCCATGCACTGACTGAATGCTGCTGTCTCTCTCAGAGAAAGCTACGGTGCTTGTGATCTAAGATAACCTGGCTGAGAAGCCATGAAGAATGGACACCACATGTTGGCTTATGCTCACGTCTATCACCCTATCTGAGGTCCCGCTGCCTCTTACTTGGGCCACCTCACCTATTCCCTGCTTCTGCCTCTCCTCCCATACTTCTCCACTAAGTAGCCAAGTGGCATTAAAAAAAAAAAAAAAAAAAAAAAAAAAAAAAGCTAATCTGATTATGTCATAGCCCAGCCTGCATCGTGCAGTAGTTTTCCACAGTCCTTGAGATAAAAATCTCCAGGGCTCCGCATGGGCTGACCCTGCCAACTGCTCCAGCCACGGCCGTCTCTCCTCATCCACAACCGACTCTTTTCTCCCCAAGTGAAACATGCTCTTTCTGGACTCAGGACCTTTGCACATGCTCTTCCTGCTACCTTCTTTTCCCTACTCACTAGGAATATAAATTCCACTTCCAGGAAGTCTTCCTGTCTCTTAGGCTCCTTAGGTCCCTATCATCTAACTCCCATGGTATCCTGGACTTCACTGCAACACTCACTTCACTGGGAGTCCCTTTTATGGTAGGTTTCCTCGCTAGAATGTGAGCTCGAGGAGGTCCTCATTGCATCTGCCTTGTTTCCCACTATATTCCTCATGTCTGGCACACAGTGGAACTCATCAAGTGAATAAATGAGTGCCCCGATCTGTGAACTGTTGGAACAACTTTACCCATTAAAATAAGAGGCAGAGAGAAACGGAAACATAACAGAACCTCATTACAGTCCTAAACCAGATAACCTTGCTCACCCTGGAGGCCCAATTTCATCTTATTATGGGCTTGTGTACTGTGATTAAGCCCAAGTTTATTCTTCAGAACTGCTTTCTGGTTTGGTTTGGAGAATTAAGGGCCTTGCCACCACGTGCCCGTGATCAGCCCGTGATCAGACACCCAGAGTTTTGCGACAACTCGAGTCAAGTCGGGGTGTGCTGGTGTGCCTGCCGGAGGCCTGTGCCTCTTGCTGCAGAGACAGGCAGCCCACCTGCCCCAGTGTCACACAGCAGAACAAGGCTACAGGGACCTGGAGCCTTCATTCATTTTGCCTTACCCTCTGTTTTATTTTCTCCCTACCCCCTCCATCCCCCCCCCCCCCCAGCAAGGACAAACAATAATTCAGTAAAGGAAATATGAGTAATGGAAAGAAAGAGGAAAAAATAAACATATCAAAATGGGCAATGTCCCTCAGGCCACTGCTTTTAAAGAAAACAAGGAGAGTAGATTTGGAGATATTTCAGTGACTTTGCTAAAAAGGAGAAAAATAATCAAGCTGGCCTCTCCCTTCTAGGCTGAATTCCTTATCTCTCTCTTAGAAAAAAACTTTTTTCATGTTTATTTATTTTTGAGAGAGGGGGAGGGAGAGAGAGAGAGAGAGAGAGAGAGGGAAAACACGTGCCTGAGAGGGGGAGGGGCAGAGAGAGAGGAAGACACAGGAACTGAAGTTTGCTCCTTCCTAATGCAGAGAGCACGATGTGGGGCTCGTACCCATCAACCGTGAGATCATGACTTGAGTCGAAGTCAGACGTTTAACCGACTGAGCCACCCAGGCACCCCCTTATGTCTCTCTTGATGTAGCAAGAAAGGATTTCCCAGACCAGGGGTTCTCACTCTGGTCTGCATCAGATTCTCCTGGGGAGACGTGTTGAGCTTACAGGTGCCAGCCCCAACTCAGGCCCAGTGAATACAAACCCCTGGAGGAGGGGCACTCCCATGATCCCCACGCAGGGGGGACCCACTCAGGAACAAAGCTCAGGAGGCAAAGGCAGAGTTATGCCCTATGCCTGGTGACATAAGGTATAGCTTAAGTAAAAAACTCACATGTGCTCCTGAGGTCCCCAGAGTCAAGGACTAAAAAGCTTGTTCAAAGTAAAACACCACAAACTATAGTTAGGATCTGCAGAATGACAAAGATTTCTGATTTCACCTTCTGGCAGAAGGCGGGTGGGGCACATATTCTATTCATGGTATTCATTTAAGCTGCTGAGCTGACCCCACAGGCAAGACTTGAACTAGGTCCAACAGAAAGGTGATGCCAGCGTTCAAACATGATGATGACAGTAACTCACATTCATGGACACCTTAGTACCTGCTAGGTGTTTTACACGCATTATCTCATTAATCCTCCAGACCACCCTATGAGTATTATTATTATCTCCATTCAAGGGATGAGAAAACTCAAAGCCCAGGGGAGTGGGTGACTTACTTGCCTAAAGCCACCCAGCAAATAAATGCAGACCCACATCAGGGCCCAGGTCTCCATGACTGCAGTCTCTGGTCTTAATGGTACATTGTAAGTTTCCTTTAAGATGCCCAGCCCTTGTCTTCCCGATGCTTCCAATGAATGGAAACGGGCTAAGAAAATCAGAAGTGTTAGTGCAAAATATACAGCCTTAAGAAACAATGAGCAATCAACCTGTGGACCCCTGGTGACTCTTCTCCTGTTTTGGTTATTAACTGGACAGAAGCTTTGTTATCTGGATTTCAGGAGTCCTGAAAGGAAAGCAAAGTCCTCTTACCAGGGCAACCATCTCCCTCTGCGGAAGGGTGGAGTGAGCGTGCTTTTGAGAAAGCCAAGCAGCCTCCATGGCGCGTCCCCCACGGCTCACAAAAGAAGAGGCAAGCAGGAACCTCCACAGCCCAAACCCGGGAGGGAGGCTGGGTCTTCTGTGAAGACCCAAAATATCAAAGACATTAATAACACCGTTCATGGAGAGCTTGTCACACGCTAGATACTGTGCACATTTCACTTCACGTGCTCCTATCGAGTTTGATCTTTACAACACTATGAGCAGGTACTGTTCATGCAAGGAAACAGATTCAGAGAGCATTAGCAACTTGCCTGTAGGCACACATCTATAAAGGGATGAGTCAGAGATCGTATCCATTGGTCTGAATCACAGCGAGCTCTTAACTAGTATCTTGGCTGTCTCTTCTTTTAAACACGAGGACAGACACCATTTGGCGCGCTTACGTGAGCAAGAGTTCTCAGTTGTCTGCCATTTGTATTTGGCTGTGCCAAGCCTCACCTCCGCCTGGGAGACAAACCGGGTTCTTATTTCAGTAAATGTTTACTGACTGCCTTCAATACACTGTGCTCCGTGCCAGGCCCCACATTTAATAAGTGGGAGACGAGGTCGCCCTTGCAAGAACTTACTGTGAATTTACAAATCTACAGTGGATTAAAGGGACGGACATAAAGCACGTACAGGTGATTTTACCAGAGGTCTGGGAGTTGCTGGATTAAATGGAGTCATCGATGCCTGGGGATTCGTAGAGGAGGTGAGCTTTGGACAGAGGTCAGGACTGGTTTGTTGGAGCTGAGAGTAAGGGTGGTGCAGCAAGGGAGTAAAGTGGCCCAAGTGTCAGTCAGAAGACAGCTCCAGTGCTGCCTCGGGGCATTCTGTTCCCCCTTAGTCTAGGCCCACTGGACTCTGGCAAGTGCCCAAGCCCACACTGGAAAAGCAATCCTGGGGCTGAGTCACGTGTCCAGAAACGCCTGCAGTGAAATCCTATGAAGGGTAATGTGCATCCTCAGAGCAACTTTAGGCAAAGGCAGCAAGGCTCCCATTTTATGAGGTGACTTTGAAACCAAAGTCAGCAGGTCTGAAACTTTCAAATCAATTTCTCCTCTGCTTCAAAGATCACACATCTAAATCAGAAAGGATGTACATGTAAGTCAAGGGGTGAAAACGGAACTTAAGCCTGTAGCAGGTAGAAACTTTCTGAATATTTTGAGTAAAAACCTTAACAAAATGCATGTGCTTTCCCCAGTAATTCCACTTCCACAAATCCTCCCCAGGGAAGTAACAGCGACTTTGTTTATAATGGTGACAAACGAGAGAGGATTAGAGTTTTCATGTCTACATAATGGAATCCTATAATCCTATGTAGCCATTACAAATGGAGGTGTAGGGGCGCCAGGGTGGCTCAGTTAAGCGTCCGACTTCAGCTCAGGTCACGATCTCACAGTTCGTGGGTTCGAGCCCTGCATCAGGCTCTGTGCTGACAGCTCAGAGCCCGGAGCCTGTTTCAGATTCTGTGTCTCCCTCTCTGCCCCTCCCCCACTTGCACTCTGCCTCTGTCTCAAAAATAAATATTTAAAAATTTAGAAAAAAAATGGAGATGGAGATTTACATTTATTGATGAGGAAAAAAATCCTAATGTATTTAGTACAGCCTGGTTATAAATAAGCAGATTATAAAACAACCTATGTATACAAATTTTACAAAGAGGAATCATGTGATTCTTTAAACCACGCCTGAATCAATTTAATAGAATTGAAATCATATGGAATAAGTTATCTGATCACAATGTAATTCACTTAGATATCAATAACCATAACATATCTAGGAAAACCGCAAATATATTTTTTTAATTTATTTATTTGGAGAGACAGAGAGAGAGAGAGAGAGAGAGAGCATGAGCACAAGCGGGGCAGGGGCAGACAGAAGGAGAGAGAGAGAATCCCAACCAGGCTCTGCAGTGTCAGTGCACGGAGCCTGATACAGGACTCGAACTCACGAACTGTGAGATCATGCCCTGAGCTGAAATCAAGAGATGCTTAACCCACTGAGCCACCCAGGTGCCCTGGAAAACTGCAAATATTTTCAATTAAACAACACACTTTGAAATAACCCACCAAAAAAAAAAAAAATCAAAGGAGAAATTATAGAGTAGTTTAAACTTAACAATATATAAAGTACTGGTAATGGAAATTTGGGAAGGCAACTAAAACAATTATTAGAGGGAAACTTTCTCCTTTAACTGCTCATATTAAAAAACATTTTTGAAGGTCTAAGTAATACTAATGACCCAAGATTCTGCATGAAAATAAATAAATAAAAGGGCAAGGTAAACTAAAAGTAAGCAGAAATAAGAAAAATTAGAAATAAAGTTAGCAACAAAATACAAATCAGGCAAACAACATAGAAACCTAACAAAGCAGAAAGCTGTCTTTTTGTTTCAGAAAATCTCAAATATTCCTATATATAAGCTGCTTTGTAAAAGGTTTATAACTCTATGAATTGACATGTTCACAGAAGTTCTCTTCACCTGGTAGGATCAGGAATAATCTTAAAAAATTTTTACTGATGTTTATCTGTATTATCTTTTTTTCTCTCCCTCTTTTATATTTGAGAGCTTCTAAGGGGACTGACATCCTCTGCTTATTTGCTGAATTGCTAGAACAGTAAAGTAACACACCCTATTAACCCTTTGTTTCCCAAAGTAGGGGCATGTGCCCCTGTTGATACAGAAGTTCTGAGTGATATGAAGATATCTTTCCATAACACTGCAGAGAGAAAGGGAGCCCTCTTTGAAGTTTCCTTCAGTCATTTTGCTTGTAGTCAAGGAGACAGCTTTGGTTTCTTGCAATTAGGTTTTCAATTGCTTTTCTCTCTTTGTAAGCCAAAGAGGTGGGTGGGCAGGAGACAGCATCTGAGCAGAAGTCAACCACAGCCGCCCTTGCACTGTATTTATCTTGAGGACTGCCTTCTGTGTATGGGATGCTTCTGCAGTTACACCGGAGGGATAAAGCTTCCTTTAAATAAGGAAATTAAAATTTAAGGAAAACCACATGTCAGGAATTTAAATCAAATTCAAAAATAAGGGATGTGGTAAGGGGATAACGATCAAAATGCTGAGGCTAGCACACCTGTACTGAAGTCCAAGGAAAGTGGTGCTAATCTCTGTGAGGGTGAAAGGCCTCCAGGATATCAGTGTGCACTGGGATAGCCCCATAGTTCCCCCAGGCCTCGACTTCAATCTTGTCATTTTAATATAAAAACAACAGCACGGACATAACAAATGAGCAATTTGCTCAGGTAATGACCCAGGCAGTAGGGAGACGATTTCAGAACAGGATTCCAAGTCCAGATAAATCCTGCTGGGAGGATGACTGACGTGGGAGGTTTCTAAGAGCAGATAACATTTCTTTGCAATGTTTGCCCAGAGGAAAGAGGCCCTTCCACAGGAAGAAGGTCAATTCCGGTCTATTTTTATAAAAGCATTTCAAGTGGTTAACGGACTTATTTCCTGTGGTTCCCAGGAATCCTGCAGCAGGTTCCCAGGAGGATGTTGGTGATAGGTAGCAGAGACCTGATGAGTGGCAATCAATAATTATCTCTATATTTGCTTCACTTTTTCCAATAAAAATAATCTAGGGGAAAAACACTTGCTCTAGAAGAGCAAAGTTCATGACAACAAAGAGCAGAATGGGACATGAAAGTCCCTTCGCGTGCGGCAGAGTCCTCAGGTCAAGATTTTGGAAACTGAAGATTGGTTATTCACTCATTCCCTTTTATTCAACAAATAATCGAGCAACTGCTCTGTGCCAGGCACTGTTGAGGGGCTGTGGAAAAGATGGTGAATAAGCATGGCTTCTGCCTTCCAGGAGCTTTCTGTCTACTGGTGGGAGAAGGCATCAGACAGGCCAGCAATGCCTGGGTAGATATATACTTAATTACAAATGGTGGGAAGCATTTGGGAAGAAAAGAAGAGGACGTACAAAAGAGAATAATGGAGGCTGGGGGGAACAGAACTTAGATGGGGAGGTCAGGGAAGACCCTTGAGGAGGTGGCTTTGGATGCCATCTGAAGAGTTAGCAGGAGCCAGCCAGGAGAAAGGGCCAGAAAGCAAACACTCTGCATGAAGGCAGGCAGGTAGAAGGGACCACCCTGGACTCAAGGATCCAAGGGCAGACAGGACTGGAGGACTGGCTAGAGCATAGTGGGCAAACGGAAGGAGTGGTGGGAGGTCAGGCCAGACCATACAGGGTCTCGCAGGCCACGGGAAGGATTCAGATTTTACTTGGAAATGAAAGCTATGGAAGGTTGCAAGCAGGGGGTGAGGTAGGTTTTCAAGGATCCTTCTGACTCTATGTATAAAGATGATGCGGCGGGGGGGCATGCTGAGGACAAAAGAGGAGACTATTTCAGAAGTTGTGACAGTGGACTGGACTGGGCGTTGACAGTAGGTACTAAGTACATAAATTTGACAGCCTTTAACTTCAACATAAGAGTTGAGAAAGTTGACCAACACACAAGCCTGGGACTAAGGCGAGGCAAGGGAGGTACTTGCTTTGGGCACAAAGCAAGTTTACTCAGAAACCAAGATAAATAATATTTTAGTGCAATATTTTTTTTAAGTTTGTTTGTTTAAGTCATCTCTACATCCAATATAGGTCTCAAACTCATGACCCCGAGATCAAGAGTCGCACGCTCCTCTAAGCCAGTCACCCATTTAGTGCAGCATTTTTTTAGAAAATCAAATTTAGGGCAAAACAGTCCTTGATGAACAAAAAATCAAATTTCTTTTAAAAAGACAGGATCCACAACGGTGCTGTGCCAAGCCACAGAAGGAGCCTGGGGCAAAAGGAAAAACCTTGTAATACTGATCCTGGTGGTATTTAAAATTTTGATATTTTGTTCATATCCTCACTATTGTTCTGGCTAGCTGACCTTCCCCACCTGTAAACCAGGGGGCTACCATGTAATCCTCGGCTCTTAAAATAAATACTATGCAAAGAAAATGGAGGACATAAATCATCACAAGCCCCCTGGTGGTACAGATGCTATTCTTTGTCCTGATTCTGGAGACTCCGAGACAGAAAGTATGTAATAGTTGCTCCATCAATACTTCTGATACTGTTAATGGCTAACAGTTATCAGGCTCTTAATATGTCAGGTACTTTGCCAGAAGCCAGTAAATACAATTATCTCATTTTATCCTCACACCAATCCTGTGAGGCAGGTATAGTATCATCCCTCCCCTACCATGATTGGTATATATTTGATTAGCATTTAGTAAATACAGGAAGAAACAAAGATGTATAGATGGAAGGGAAAATGAGAGAAAAGGAAGGGACAGGCTTTATTCTATTCCTTATGAGTCCTATATGGATCACAGTGATCCCAGCTCCCTGGGCAAACACTATTTTCTGACAAACACAAAACACCACACTTAAACAGACCTGCACAAAAAGGGAACTACACTTAAATATCACCTTTCTCCATAGGGATTATTTTTGATAAGTTAGGTTTTTTAAACCAAACAGCTTTTCTAAGAAAATATTTCTTTCTTTTTTTTTATTTAAAAAAAAACATTTTTTTTAACGTTTATTTATTTTTGAGACAGAGAGAGACAGAGCATGAACAGGGGAGGAGCAGAGAGAGAGGGAGACACAGAATCTGAAACAGGCTCCAGGCTCCGAGCCGTCAGCACAGAGCGCGGCGCGGGGCTTGAACTCACGGGCCGCGAGATCATGACCTGAGCGGAAGCCGGACGCTTAACCGACCAAGCCACCCAGGCGCCCCTCTTTTTTTTGTTTTAATGTTTATTTATTTTTGACAGAGAGACAGAGCATGAGCGGGGGAGGGGCAGAGAGAGACACACACACACAGAATCTGAAGCAGGCTCCAGGCTCTGAGCTGTCAGCACAGAGCCTGACACAGAGCCCGAACTCACAGACCCTGAGATCGTGACCTGAGCCGAAGTCAGAAGCTCAGCCGACTGAGCCACCCAGGCGCCCCAACTAAGAAAATATTTCTTGACTTCATCCATTCCCAAATATTCACTGAGCAAAATTATAACATACCAGGCACAGATCTAGGAACTAACATATGTGAGCAAAACAAACCTGATTACAGGTCCTCATTAGATTCATAGTCCACCGTGTGTGTGTGTGTGTGTGTGTGTGTGTGTGTGTGTGTGTGTTTGGGAAGGGGGTCAGCATGAGACAGTCGATAACTAGTAAGCGAACACATACATAAAGTCATAAATTATCGTAAGTGTTATACAGGACTCATACACAGAGGAATGCAGGGAGCTACCCTAGACATTGTGGGCCAGACACATTTAGGCACACGGAGGCAGAAACCCTGCTTCACATGATACTTACGTTGCTGAAAATGCAGCGTTAAGAAGTTTTGCAAATCAAATCAACCAAACTCCCACTATAGAGTGTGAAACTTTACAACCTAATGACTTACTCCTATGGAGGACAGTTTTGGAAAAACAATACCACTGACTTATTTTCTATACAAACACATCTCTGAGAAAGGTATTCTCACCACTGAGGGATCAAGAATACAATATTGGCGGGCCACATGGGCGGCTCAGTCGGTTAAGCATCTGACATCAGCTCAGGTTATGACCTTGTGGTTTGTGAGTTCAAACCCATGATCGGGCTTGCTGCTGTCAGCACAGAACCTGCTTCAGATCCTCTGTCCCCCTCTTTCTGCCCCTGCCCCCCTGTCAAAAATAAACATTAAAAAAAAAAAAAGAACACAACATTGGGGAACGTTGGAAAATGTTCTGCCTCCTGTCTGCCCCACACCCATCTAAATGTCTAGATTTATGGAAATTCCAGAGGAGCCCCTTGAACCTGACAACACCAAGGAGGAACCAAGGAATGCAGGACCTTTGAAAGCCAGCAGAAATTATGTGCAAAAAGATGGCAGCCTAGAGAAGTAAGGAGAAGTCCATCTGACATTTCTTCTTACCTCCTGTTGCCTAATCTACTCTCAAAGGCCAATAGTGTAGAAATTCTTCATTTTTCAAACAACCCCACCCAAAAGAGTAGCACTTTGATCTCTAAAGCATGAGAGAGGAGCAGTGGATAGTGCGGGGTATAAATGGCTTGGAAAGGTTATGTAGAAAAAAGAAATAAACAAGAAGAGAAGCCATGAGGAGTTGCAGGGATGAATGCAAACCATGCTTTGAACTACCTGCCAAAATGAAAGCAGACTCCCGTGAGAGGCCATGTTGGACAGACGAGCACACTGTCGAGCTTCCCGGTACCTACCTATGAGTGGGACGCACAGTGTGCACCTTCCTGGAGATGCTAGATACCGGGCGCAGATTTATCTCTGAGTTTACCTTCTTGGATACGAGATTCCAACACACTTCTAAGCTCTTTCATCCCTTATCAGACACCAGTCCTTGCCCAGAGCCTTTGCTCGTATTCTCTTGCTCCATCTCCTTCCCATAAAACCCACCCGGCTCCTGCCAACAGCTGGGGTGTGTGCAGGCCTGTGTGGAGAATGCCAATGACACGGTCACAGGACCATGAGAGCATTGGGCATGCTGAAACAGGGCAAACTGGGGAGACGGGAGAATGGTCCCTTTTGGACTTTTTGTGTGGGTTCAAAGAGAGTTGGCCAGTGGAAGGAACCTCTAAAAATAGCCAAAGTCCTTAAAAAGAAATAATGCAAAAGAAAACAAGGTTTATACTGTCCTAATGTAGGCTCTGCAAAAACCAAGCCCTGGAAGGCTGGCGCTGGGGTAGCTTATTATTTGCTTCCTGTTCTTTGGCTGAGACACCCACTGGGTCCCTTTGCAAATCCTGGGCCCTGCTCCCCACCCCCTGCCTCCTGCACGGTGCTGGAAGGCTCCGCAGGAATGCAGCTCTCTTGGGGCACAGCTGGGGCCTCCGAGGCCCACTTTCAAGATCCAGAATAGACTGTGACATGTGAAACGAGCTCCGTGGGGTTTTACATTCCTCCTTCGTATCCAAGCACCTTCAACACAAAACCTCACGCTGGGATTGCTAATCATTCTTCCAGAAACGCCTGGATATCATCTGTCTGGCAGAAATGTGAGTTTTGTCTTTTTTACTTTTCAGTGTTTTCAATGAACATGGGGCCCTTGAAATGAGGCTGCCCAATAGAGGCGTGACATAATAAAGTGATGTCTTGGGACTCAGGGTTTTGTTCTTGGCTAAGCCACAGATTTGCTTTGATATGCTGTTTAGCCTCTCTGTGTCACACTTCTCTTGGCTAGAGAAAAAGACAAAGTGTTCACCTATCTCATATAATAGGAGGAATAAAAAATACAAAATGATTATAAAATACCGCTTATATTATCTACACCACAGGCACCTAAGAGATGCCTGCTTACCCACATGACATGCTTTGTGAAACTCCAAGTGCCATAAAAATGCAAATAATCCATGCATTAAAACATAGGCTCCTACTGGGGTGCCTGGGTGGCTCAGTTGGTTGAGTGTCCAACTTCGGCTCAGGTCATGATCTCACAGCTCGTGAGTTCAAGCCCTGCGTCAGGCTCTGTGCTGACAGCTCAGAGTCTGGAACCTGCTTCAGATTCTCTTTCTTTCTCTCTCTCTCTCAAAAATAAATAAACATTAAAAAAATTTTTTTAACACAGGCTCTAATTAACAACCATAACAACACCTTCTATTTCCTAGGCATTCACTGTATGTGAGACCCTTCCCAGGCCTGCCTTTCTCTATTCCTTTGTCATGGCACCATGAGAAGATCAGTATTGGGTTTTTTTTTTTTAATTTTTTTTAACATTTATTCATTTTGTTTTTTAATTTTTTTTTTCAACGTTTATTTATTTTTGGGACAGAGAGAGACAGAGCATGAACGGGGGAGGGGCAGAGAGAGAGGGAGACACAGAATCGGAAACAGGCTCCAGGCTCTGAGCCATCAGCCCAGAGCCCGACGGGGGGCTCGAACTCACGGACCACGAGATCGTGACCTGGCTGAAGTCGGACGCTTAACCGACTGCGCCACCCAGGCGCCCCAACATTTATTCATTTTTGAGAGAGACAGAGTGTGACTGGGGGAGGGCAGAGAGAGAGGGGGACACAGAATCAGAAGCAGACTCCAGGCTCTGAGCTGTCAGCACAGAGCCCAATGCGGGGCTCGAACTCACGGATTGTGAGATCATGACCTGAGCTGAAGTCAGACGCTTAAGCGACTGAGCCACCCAGGCCCCGAGATCAGTATTCTTAATAGCTTCAGTTTACAGAAGAGGCAGCTGAGGATCAGAAAGATTAAATGACTTGCTCAGTCATGCAAATAGTTAATGACACAGCAGAAACCAAAGCCCAGGTCTATGAGAACTTCCCTTTTCCATGGCCTTTCCAGCTCAGTCTGAAGTAGGACTATCCACTGGGTTCCCAGAGTGGGCTCTGGGCTCACCCCAGTCCTTTAAAAGCAATGGCAAGTGATTCTACTGTGATAAAAGCTAAGAGTAACTTGACTGCCACTGGGCCAATCAGAAAGTGCTGGTGAGGCCATTATAGTGCTTCGAAAGGGGACAGTTCTGTGTCTAGGGAGGAACTTGCAAAGACTCCACTCAAGACAGAAGTATCTGTCGATGGGGCTGCCTGACTTATGCGGGCTAGGGGACTGGAGAATAAACAGAATAGAGAAGTTAAGGATCACTCAACCAAAGGCATTTTTTCTGTTTCCCATATTTCTGTGGCAGTTACAATCATGGACACTGCAGTCAGAAAACCCTACCTTCCGATTGCAGCTCTAACATTGATTTATCTGTATGACCTTAAACGAACTGTTTGAACTCTCCAAGCCTTGGTGTCCTTAGTTGCAAACTGGGGATAAAAAAAGCAATGCCTTGAGTTCAGTTCAGGGCAAGCCTTCCTGTTCATTTAATTAAATCTTGGGACATGATCAGGCTACGGAAGATGATTACATGGAAGATATCACTCTATTCATTGATCTCCCAGCCTACAAAAGAAAGAAAGAAACAGAGAGAGAGAGAGAGAGAGAGAGAGAGAAAGAAAGAAAGAAAGAAAAAGAAAGAAAAGCAATGCCTATCTCAAAGAACTCTGAGGATTAATTAAAATAATGTATGTGGGGCACCTGGGTGGCTCAGCTGGTTAAGCATCCGACTTCGGCTCAGGTCATGATCTCACGGTTCATGAGTTCAAAGCCCCGCATCGGGCTCTGTGCTGACAGCTCAGAGTCTGGAGCCTATTTCAGATTCTGTGCCTCCCTCTCCCCACCCCTCTCCCACTCATGCTGTCTCTCTCTCTCTCTCAAAAATAAATAAACATTAAAAAAATTTTTTTTTAATAATGTATGTAAAGCACTTAGGACAGGATCTGGCACATAGTAAATGTTCAAGAAAAAGTCACTATTTTATTATTTATGGGCTTATTTGATTATTTATGGGTATGTTCAGAACAGACTGTTGGGAAACATATGGTAGGGAAAGCCCCCAGCATTTCCAAAGAGATAACAAACACTTACTTCAAAAGACTAAGCTTGGAGAAGGCAAATTTTGTAGCTCAGGAGGGAAGAAAAAAGACCTAGCAAACAAACCATCGTCCTGTGAGTTGGAAGGTCTGCTGTCTTTGAGAAAGGAATGTCCTCGTGGGCTGGTTCTGGAGATTGTAACTTGCACAACATTTTCAAAAGATTTTTGGAGGCACATCAGTAAGGGAAGGCTAGAGGAAGGGACCGGGGCTGGCGGAGCCCCTGCAGAATTGCTCTGCATTTGGCTGGAAGCCCAGGCCTTTAAAGCGTCAGTCTGTAGGAAGGATACTTCCATTTAAGATGTGTGCTGGTCTTCAGGATGGCTGAGAGCCTGCAGGATGCCCTGGGCCAGGGTGTACCATTAAAGTTCGGGCACAACTGGGGCCTCAGAGCATGTCGCGATGCCAGGGAGTGCTCTGTGGTTCCTCTTACAGGGTGTTTTGTCTAAGCATTAAAATAATTCCTGACCTCCAACGGAATGATGCTCTATGGGAGTCAGAATTTTGGGGGCAGAGAAGCCACACAGAGAATTAAAGATCCAGAACCCAGGGAACAAATAATGGATATTGGAGATCATTGGGAAAGTGTGTGTACCTGCTTATATCTTTTGCTCCTCATAAAGGAGTGTGGGGGCTAAGACTGGGATTGAGCTGTTGGGTGATACAGCTGGACTGGCTTTACAGGCTGCACTTCCGGCCAGCTATGTGTGGTCCAAGCATCTATGCCCCTCTTATTGGAAGCTCGGCTTGATTGATCTGGTATGGCCAGACTCTAACCTCCGTATGACAGACACTGTGATTCCTACTGCAGGCCCAGAATCCCTTATCTGAAAAGCTAGACAAATTACTGAACCCAGGAGTTGGGGGATTTTAGGAAGACAATTGGTTGCATTTATTGTATATTAAGGAAGAACTTCTGTGGGGTCTGGAGCAGTCCCCTATAATCAAACACATTGGTGATTCTGCACCAGATCACACACATATGAACACATAGGTGATAAATAAAGACTTTAAGCAGTCTCAGGACAGTCTGGGTCAGGGTTTGCCACAATCTGAGTTACGAAAGAATGTCTAGTTTTCAGAGCATGTTGCATTTCAGAATGTAGATTAGGGATTTGAGGTCCTTCTTTTCATTTCCTTTTCTGTCTCCTTATTTTCTTTCTTAAATTTCCCCAACAGTCTGCCTGTGGCAGGTGCTGAGTACAAGTGGTTGGCATCTAGAGTATAACATCTTGATCTCCCTCAAAGAATATTTGATTCTGGAAGCCAGGGGACAGTTTATTCTCAGTAACTTGGGGATTCTTTAGGATTAGAAAGAGTCTAAATTAAAGAAGAGGAGAGAGAGACTCCTGAATCCACAGGTTCTCTGTCATCCTGGACGGTAATACACAAACCTGTGAAACACACTGAGGATGGTCCCTAGTACATGATATTCAGCTGCTGAGTAAATAAGAGGGCATCACTTGCACATCAGGGGTAATGGTACTTAGAAAATAATATGTTTTAAATATTGCTAACATATTACTAACTGTTAAGAACCAAGTTTGTCCAATCCTCAATCAATAGCACAGGTGATTAGCAAAAGACAACAAGATACATGGAGAATGATAATCAAGCAACATCTACGAATGCTTACAAGTTTTCAAGTGCTGGGCTTAGTGCTTTATGTGCCTGATCACTTACCACTTACAGCAACTGTGTGGTAGCTACTGTTAAGGGGTCCTATTCTGCAGATGAGAAAACTGAAGCCCTGTGAAACTGAATGAGTTTGCTAGTGAGTATCCACCCAGGACTGAAACCGGAGTCTAGCAGCATGCTGGTAAACCAGCTATCAGAGAAAAGGAAGGAAGGAAGGAAGGAAGGAAGGAAGGAAGGAAGGAAGGAAGATTTTGAGTATTCAAAAATTGGCTTTCACAAATCTGTAGGAACCATCTCCTGTACGACACTACCAAGCCTACCCCATGGCCATGTCCAGAGTTTGCTGCCAGCTCTGGAAGACGAGATTTCAGCTCATGGAACAGAACTGGCCTGGGAGAAGCACACCGAGATGCTAGTCCCGCCAGTCAGCCATGGCTAGATTCCCTCCCCAGACCTGGTATAGATCACTGCGGGTGGGGGACGGGGAAAGACAGAAGAACACTCTGTCTCTTTCTTCAGGCAAGTTTTCCTTCACCAGAGAGTGTGAAGTGAGTTCCTGCCAACCTGGCACTCCCAGGCAGAAACAATAAAACCTAGAATTCTTTTAAGGCCCTACAAGCTTTTTTGTGGTTAGATAGAGAATTCAGACTTGAGACTAAACGGTCTGATCTTTTCTTGAGATCCTTCAAGTCCATGATATTGCCTTCAAAGAAGTAAGGAAGTAACTTCTACAAGATGGAAAAAAGGCTGGGTCTGGTTTTTTTCTTTTAATTAAAAAAAAAAAAAAAAAAAGGTCATTTATTTTGAGAGAGAGAGGGCATGGGGGAGGGGCAGACAGAGAGGAGAGAGGGAATCCAAAGCAGCCCCAGCAGCACTGCGAGCACAGATTTCACAACTGTGAGATCATGACCTGAGCCAAAGTCAGGATTCGGACGCTTAACTGACTGACCCACCCTGGCTCCCCTGGGTCTGCTTTAACCAAGCAGCCTAGTTTGAACCCACTTAAAATCCATTTAGGTTCTTGGTTTAGCCTCTCTGTTAATACCTGAAAGACCTCACCTACTAATTAGGTCCCATGATAGCATGTTTCCACTAGAGGCTCCCAAGAAGGAACTGGCCTGGGATTCAATCAACAAACATGCAGAGAACAATGATTACGTGGAGGCATTTGCTAAGTGCAAGGCCTAGAAAAAACTGGCACAGCTTTTGTTCCAGAGCTGCAGAGACTAATGAAGGAGACAGTCAGGTAACCTTAGTTACATTATATTCATTCACTCATTCAACAAATATTTATCAAGGGCCCATTAGATGCCAGGCATTCTGCCAGGCACTGAGAGACCATGGTAAGCCAGACAGATTGGTTTGTACTATTGTGGAGCTGACAGTCCAGTCATAAAGGGAGACATTAATTAAATAATCACAAGAATGAATGTGTAATTAAAAAATGAAGTAAGAGCTCTGAGGAAATGTTAAACGGTCCTTTGAGAACTGGAGGAACCTGACCCAGTTAAGGAAAGTCAGGAAAGTCTTCCTTGCGGAATTGGCAACTGAACTAAGGCTTGAACAAAACGTAGGAGTTAACCAGGCAAGGAGGGTAGAAGGAAAGAAAGAAAGAGCGCTCTAGAGAGAGGGAGCAGTGTAGGCAAAGATCATAGGGCGAAAAGGGACACAATGGTTTCAAGCAAATGGAAGGCCAGTTTGGGTAGAGAACATGGTGGAAAAGGAGGCAGGGGAGGAAGTCAGGGCTAGTCCTCAGAGCCCTGCAGGTAGAATTTTTTTTTTTTTTTAAGTAAATGTTAACTTTTATTTATTTTATTTTGTTTGTAATTGAAATGTAATTGACCCACAATATTATGTTAGTTTCAAGTGTACAACATAGTGACTCAACATTATATACATTACAAAGAGATACATAAGGCCTTAGTGTTTATTCTGAGAGCAATGGGAAACCAGTGAAAGATATAGGTGGGAAACATACGTGGGAATTATACCCAGTGCTTCCATAGGGTAAAAGAAATGTTGCTGTGGGAGCATTAGGAAATCAACTCAAGCATAAACTGGTATGTGTGGTGTGGCAGAAGAAAAGGGAGGTTAGGGCTGGGGGATGTATCCAAATCAACATTCTGAAAGAGAAATATCTGAGATGAATTTTTGAAGGGTGAGTATGACCTAGTCAGGCCATGGTAGAAGGTGGAGGGAGTAAGGGAGAGAGAACGCTGGTCGGTGGATGTGAGAGTGTGTGTGTGTTGGGGGGTGGAGGGGGCGGGGGAGCTACAAGAAGAACAGGCCAAAAAGAGATAAGGCAACAGAGTTAGGCAGGGACCTGATGATGAATGCCTCACAGGTCACGGTAGAGTCTGGGTTTTATCCTGATGGCAGCAGAGAACCCAGTGACGCAAAGATCTTCAGCAGGAGAATGATGATTAGACTCATGCCTTCGAAAGGATATTAGTAGTGGAATCAAAAGTGGGTTGGAAGGTTGCAGAGGTGAAGAAGACAGATGCCGTTTCCCTGCCTTAGCAGCCCAGGTGAGACAAGGTGTTCCATCTGTGGTGAGCAGCCATAGTGAGGATGGAGAATACAGGATGACTTTAAGAGACATTAAAAAGGTACAGTTGAAAGGGTTTTGTCACTAATGGGACGCATAGGAGTGATTTCTACCCTCCCCACAGAATAGTCTGAACAAAATGGATTCTTCTACTTGTGTTGAGTCTTGCTTTATGACCTGGTACACCATCGGTTTACAAAAATGTTCTATGCATCCTTGAGAAGAATAGTGTTCACTAACTGTTGGATACAGGGTTCCCTGATATGGTCACTCAATTAAACTTGTTAATTGTGCATTTCGATCTACAGCTTTATTAATATTTTTTGTCTGTTTGCTTTATCATTTATGACAGAAAGGTATTAAAATCTCCCACCATCGTGGGAGTTCTTTATATTTTTGTTAATTTTTGTTTCATATAGTTTGAGGCTATGAGGCTATGTCATTAACTATACACAAGTTTAAAGTTTTTATATCTTTCTGTTTAATTATTCTACTTATCATTATGCAGTGATCCCTTTTATCCTTGATCACTCTTTTTGCCTTAGACCTAGTTTCTATGATATTAATATAGCCGTACCAACTTTTAATTTTTGTTAAGATTGGTCTGGTATCTATTTTTCATCCTTTTGATTTTAACCTTTCTGCCCTTACATTTTAAACATGTCTTTTATAATCAGAGTATAGGTGAAATTTTTTTAAATCCAGTAGTGAGATGCCTGGGTAGCTCAGTTGGTTAAAGCGTCTGACTCTTGATTTTGGCTCAGGTCATGATCTCATGGTTTGTGAGACCGAGCCCCACATCAGGCTCTGCACTGACAGCATGGAGCCTGCTTAGGGTTCTCTCTCTCCCTCTCTCTCTCTGTTCCTCCCCAGCTGGTGCTTGCTCTCTCTCTCTCTCTCTCTCTCTTTCTCAAAATAAGTAAATAAACATAAAAAAAATCCAGTAGCTAGTAAATTTAGTCCACTTACATTTATTGTGAATATAAATATATTTGGATTTATTTCTGCCACCTAATTTTGAGTACTATTTTTGATTTTCTATTCTTTTTCTAGATTATTTTGGATAAGTACAGATTTTTTTCACCTCATTTCCCCTATTCTTACCAGTTGCTGGTTGGAATCACTGCATTCTATTTCTTTTCTTTTAGTGGTCAATCTTTTTTTTTATTAAAAAAATTTTAATGGCTATTATTTATTTTTGAGAGAGAGAGAGAACAAAGAGAGAAACAGGGGAGGGGCAGAGAGATAGTGAGCAACATAGAATCCAAAGCAGTCTCCAGGCTCTGAGCTGTCAGCACAGAGCCCCACACAGTGTTTAAACTCACAGACCACGAGATCATGACCTGAGCCAGAGTCAGATGCCTAACCAACTGAGCTACCCAGGTGTCTGTAATTTTTTAAAAGTTTATTTATTTATTTTGATAGGGAGAGAAAGAGAGTGAGAGAGAGAGAGGGAGAGAGCATGAGTGGGGGAGGGCTGGATAGAGAGGGAGAGAGAGAGAATACCAAGCAGACTCCATGCTGTCAGCACGGAGCCCAACGTGGGTGGGGCTCAAACTCATGAACCGTGAGATCATGACCTAAGCTAAGATCAAGAGTCAGATGCTAAACTGACAGAGCCACCCAGGTGCCCCTTTTTAGTGGTTACTCTTAACATTTAACATGCATATGTGACTCAATAAAATGTAAGATTAATTAACATCTCTAAGAGTTAATGCTTCTGGGTGATGCCACTGATGGAGACAGGGAGCAAGAACTTAGAGCCTATTTGGAACCAAAGGTGAGACCTATTTTACATACGCTTGGTCAGAGGACACTTATCCAATCATCATCTTGACAGATGTCTATACATCTACCTTTAGTAGCATTACACATTTGGTAGAATATTTGTAAAATATTCCCTTTCATGGGTATTCTGCATTACTTAAGCAGTGACAGGGGTTAAAAATTAAAAAAAAACCCTGGGCGCCTGGGTGGCTCAGTCAGTTAAGTGGCCGACTTCATGTCATGATCTCACCGTCTGTGGGTTCGAGCCCCACGTCACGCTCTGTGCTGATAGCTCAGAGCCTGGAGCCTGTTTCAGATTCTGTGTCTCCCTCTCTATCTGCTCTTCCCCACAACTGCCTTTCCTGGATCCTTAGAACCCTAAATTTTTTCTGTTAGCTTAGTTTCCAGGGCCGAACTGAACACACATGTCTCCTAAATTGGGGACTTGATAAGTGTCCCTTCAACAACTCTTGATGATCTGAGAACTGAGTCTGAAATGGCCTGGATTCTCTCTTACATAACCATAGCTTACCTTTACCTCCTTCATCCCCTCTGCTGTGTTTGTGGCTTAAATGATGGAGGAAAGAGCTTAAACAATTTCTCTCAAATATGAGAGAGAATGAAAACTTCTATTTTCATTCCAATTGAAAAATTATTTTAAACGAAGCATTCAGTGGCAGCTGACCTAGACCACACCAGGCTTCAACCAGTTCAACATAACCAGTGATTCACATCTCCTATAGGTCACATCACATTTTTCTAAGTGCGGCTATGAATACTGTGAAAGATTATTAACCCTTCAGACATGTGTCAGTTTAGGTTCTCTTTGAGTGGTTACAGCTGACAAAACATGCCAGCCTTACCACGGATGTTCTAATACGCTTCGTGTTGCCCTTACTTTGGTGTCACTGATAAGTCAAGAGAATCTTCCGGCTTTTCCCCTAAATCTCACCGGTGCCCCGAATCTCAAAGGGCTGGGCTTAGCACACAGCGATGACAAGAAGTCCACTGGGCTTGATTTTTTCCATGTCCCAACAAATATACACAGATATACCCCTGACAGCCAACAAAAAGAGAATAATAACAAGAAGCAGAATTTATAAATTTCCATTAGGCTTAATGCCTGATTTCATGTAGTTAATGGACTCATTTATTAGAGCAATTTGTGAAAACCCCCAAGGGCCCACGAAGGCTGTTGCTTAATGGTTTTATCATGTCATAGATTTCTTTTATCCCTATCTTCTAACAAATCCTGAAGAGGCAAGGAAATTAGGACTAACGACTGCCTCAAATGTAGGTAAATTGTAAACAGAGCCAATAAATAAATACATACATAAATAAATAAATAAATAAATAAATAAATAAATAAAGGCCTTTTTGTGCCTCTGGGGTTTCCTTCAGCAACAAAAAGGGATTTTACTTTTTGTATGTTTCAGCTGATTCCAAGATCCCACTGCCATAGACTATCAGCTTCAGGTTGACTCAAAGCTTATTTTCAGGAGTTAACATGCCCCCCCTTCAGGTTTCCAGATATGGATGTGAACTGCAGGGTCATGGGAGCAATCTGAAGTTAGTACAGCCACCCCCACTACTGTCCCTCTTACTGGTGGTGGAGGTCGGCGGGGAGCAGGCAAAGAGCAGAATCGTGGCTTTATAACAGCAGATGGCACTGTGATGGAGAGGAAGGGACACCTGAGGGCCTGCTGGTCTCTGGCCGAGGTTGCTAATCTGGGGAGAGCTCCACAGTGGTGAAGTCTACGCTGCATGGCTTATACACACATGAGCACATGAGCATGGGACAATCCTTGGCCACGGCTGCTGCCTCTACCCACAGGAGCCTTCTGCTGTATCTGTTCCCGTTCATCCCAAAGGGCTGGAAGCACGAATGCAAATGGATACAGCCAAATCTATACCCAACACTCAGACAACAACTTAACGGAGACTCCCCGCCGGTGCTGGATCTAGAAGGGAAGCCATCCTTCACTTGCACCTGATGCACAGTCAGGGGCCCATGGAGACCTCCACTCGAGGAAACCCAGGGACAACAAGAAACAAAAGTCCACCCCCGAAGACTGACAACATGAATGGCTATTTGTACAGTTAAATGGCAAATATATATCCACCAGTATATAATTATTTTCTCCTGTACCAAATTAAGTAGACAACTTAGCAAGTGCTTGGGGGGAGAAAAGGAACAAAAAAATCTTTTTTATCTCTTGGCTGTACTTGAAGGAACGGGGAACTGATCACGGTTGCATGTCAATGGAGAGGTGATGGGTGAGGATGTCAAAGCTGGAAAGAGCTAAAGAGCTTTCTATCAAAAGGGAATCCAAAAGCGAGTGGAATGAGAGGGAGCTTGAGAAGCTGGGTGAAGAAGGGCTGAGCAGAAAAAGACAGAGAGACGTGAGAGAGAGAGAGAGAGAGAGAGAGAGAGAGAGAGAGAGAGGTAGGCCCAGAGATGTAGAGGCTGTGGATGAGTAAGAAGGGTTTGGAATTGGGGCGCCTGGGTGGCGCAGTCGGTTAAGCGTCCGACTTCAGCCAGGTCACGATCTCGCGGTCTGTAAGTTCAAGCCCCGCGTCGGGCTCTGAGCTGATGGCTCAGAGCCTGGAGCCTGTTTCCGATTCTGTGTCTCCCTCTCTCTCTGCCCCTCCCCCGTTCATGCTCTGTCTCTCTCTGTCCCAAAGATAAATAAACGTTGAAAAAAAATAAAAAATAAAAAAAAAAAGAAGGGTTTGGAATAGAGAATGTGGGTTTGGGAAGCAAAAGCAAGGTGCCACGGGAGATAAAGTCTGTGGATGTAAGTAACATTTTCAATCTGTTACTGTATTATCTGAAATGAGCTGGACAGAGTTTCGCCACATGTGAAGAGGATATTTGAGATGGCCTGGCTTTAAACATAGTTTATACAGTGTATGCAAAATTCCCTTTGGGGGTACTCAGAGGGACGGCAAACCATGGCTGGAAGTGGGGACAGTAACGAGCTCACATGAGTACAGACTGGCAGACACGTACCACAGATGTTAAAATGCCTGGAGCAAAAGAAACAATGAGATGCTTCCAGCATGAACCCCAATTCCAAAGTCACCAGGACAAATTACTCAAATTGTTGTCTCAATTTATGATGGAATTGCCTTCCACATGAGCAACTCTATGAGTTGCTCTGGGGATGGATGGATGGATGGATGGATGGATGGATGGTTACCTCAGGGGATGCGGGAGGCTGGCAGGCCTTCTGCGAAGTTCACAGTGTTCCCTGGTGATGTAGGGTCCCCTGGGAAATGAGGAGATGCCTGGAGTCCCACTGTAAGGTTGACAGGGATAAAAGTGGAGGGTGTTGGTGGTGATAGCCAATATCTGGACCACAAACGAATAAAACGTAATGAATAATGAACTCATGGGGGCAGATGTATGTGCCAGACCGTGGGTAAAAATCCCACTTCTGGCAATGACACTGCAATATCAGTGAAGTCACTTCACCTTTTCCTGGTGTGAAGGGCAAGTGATGGCTTTGTTTCAACACACCCCTTTTGAGGCTCAGCTCCCACTACCCAGTAGCTGTTGACCTTGGACAGGCCATCGCATGTCTATAAGCTCTGGTGTCATTTTACAAAAAAATGGGGATAATGAGTGTCTGTCTCAAAGAGTAATAATGAAGGTTAGAGGAGTTACCTTATAGCCCGGATTACAAGTTAATGTTAATGATGATGATCACTACCATTATGAGGCCACTCAATAATCAGTGTGTGCAATCAGGACCTACTCACACTCGTAAGGAATTTCCCGCACTAGTTCCCCGGCTCCTTTTTGCCTCTTCCTTGTGTGTCCTTGGAATCACCAGCGCTTTGTTCTCCTAAATGGTGGGACAAGTAGATGTTTTAAAATTCTGTTTATTAGTTTGGCTTTAAAAAAATCATCTTAATTTATTTTTGAGAGCAGGAGAGACAGAGCGTGAGCAGGGAAGGGGCAGAGAGAGAGAGAGGGAGCCACAGAATCCAGACCAGGCTCCAGGCTCTGAACTGTCAGCACAGAGCCTGACGTGGGGCTTGAACCCATGAACCATGAGATCATGACCTGAGCAGAAGTCAGATGCTTAACTGACTGAGCCACCCAGGCGCCCCTATTAGTTTGGCCTTTTAAAACTTAGATTCATGTCACTGGGTGTTTTAACATTGATACTATAAGTCTCTCTATAGTGGGTGTATACAATCTTAGAGGATTATAACGTGCAATATGATGGTTTGTGTGTCACACTAAGTATGTCTCATTAGCAAATACTTACAATGAAGCTGGCTTTTGTACAAGGGCCAGACCTACCTTCTCTATGTGACATGAGAATGTATGGAAAGCCGAGGAAGCAGGCAATCACTGGCAGAACCTCCAAAAGATCTGTCTCATAAAGTTTCCTTTAGGACAGTGTCTGCCCTTCAAAATCCCACATAACACCCTCAAGTGTTTGTTCCCTGGTTCTAGTTCTGTTCCCACCAGCAAATCCAGAATTTGCCCTTACAGGTGAACCCTTGGCCGTCTCTATGGCGGGCGGTCTGAGGGCCCTTCCGTACCTTTTCCTACAGGTCCCAAACAGTCGGGCTATCTGAGCTCTCTGCGTACACGGGGCAGGCAGTCCCCAGCCCACACAGTGGGAGGAGAAGAGCAAAACCTCAGTGCCGGCCCCTCGGCTTTCGTGGGTTTCAGCCAGAACCCAGGTGTTATTTTAGTACAACTTCAGTGTTTAATTTGAGGATGTGTGTGGATCAGGAGGGACCAAAACATTATTTTTTTTTTTTTTTCCCTTGGCCAAATGATTAAATTTGAAGTTCTAAAAAATGCACGGCTTTGTCCAAAGCCGTGGCCAATTGGGAAGTAAGAAATGTCCTGAAAATCCCTCCCATGCCAGAGACCTTTCTTCCTTAACCACTGCCCACCGCACAGACCCGTTTGCTGTGGGCATCGCCTGGGCAGTTTGTGGTTTACTAACCGAGCAGGGGCCCCGTGCCCCGAGGCTCTCCTTCCCGTCTCGGAAGGGGACGCAGCACCTTGGCTGGTGGGACACTCTATAGGGTTGTCTAATTTCTTACAGCCTTGAAAGCACACCCTAAGAAGCAGCCGCTGAGCCATGGCTGAAGGGGAAATCACAACCTTCACGGCCCTGACGGAGAAGTTCAATCTGCCTCCAGGGAATTACAAGAAACCCAAACTCCTCTACTGTAGCAACGGGGGCCACTTCCTGAGGATCCTTCCAGATGGCACAGTGGATGGGACGAGGGACAGGAGCGACCAGCACAGTAAGCACCCATTTCTCTTGTAGCCCCAGACCTTCCTGGTGTCTTTCTTAGTCAAGGACGCGAGAAGGGAGGATATCTGGGTACGGGTACCCTTTTCTCCAAGGTTCTGTTCAGGCAGGGTGACATAAATGTGCACAGGGCCTAGGTGTGGAAAATAAGGAGCTGTGAGAGCTACAGCCTACCTAAAGGGGTCCTATTTCAAGACTGTAAAAGGATGGCCTGTTGACCTCACACAACTGCTTTGAGATCAGATGTGGCTGCCAGTGTTCGGCTCTTCGGGGTTTCTGTAATTTAGTGAAGAAAGGCCTGGCCCCCAAGGCCGGTTAGGACCCTGCCTGCTCTATGACAGGAAGGGCCACCTGGGGCGGGGGCAGTCAACCCCACACACAGACGTGGGCTCAGTTTCAGGGGAACGGACTCTCCAGGTTATGTTTCCACTGAGCTTGATTTGTGAGATCCTAGTTCATAATCACAGTCTTACACATAATAAATTATGCAGCTTTCGCTCTGCAGATCATGCAGATGTGGTTGTGGTAACCGGGAGAGGTAAAGTCATTCTCCAGACCTTAGAGAAACTGGAGAGCGGGAAGAGCTGAAGCCAAATGCCGAGCATCTCTTCTGGGCTTTCCTGCCAGCTTAGCTCTCGGATGGTGCTGATAAATGGAGGTATGACTTTAGAGAAAAGAGTCTTCCTGACTATCTAAGGATAAAAATCTTTCCCTTCTGCTTTAGTACTTCTTGCGGTGAGTGGTGTGCATGTTTGGTATTAGGTGCCTGCGTCCTGCTGTGATGTTAGCAGGGATTCCCTGAGCACCCCTGAAGCATTAGCTGTTGTAGAGACGCCAAAAGCCAGACCTAGTTCCTGCTTAGAGGGTCAGCGATCTAACGGGTAAAACACCCTGTGAATCACGGGAAGAAAGGCGTAGAGGAAACCAGGAGGTACATAATCACAGCCCAGGTAGAAAGTAAGGTCCTGCAGAACTAGCTTTAAAACAGAATGCAAAAAACTGGCTTTGATGTGATGGTTTATATACCAGAGAGTCTTCATGATTCATGTAATATGTGCCAAAGGCTGCAGGCCGTAAGCACAGATGACCACCTCAGTGGTGCTCATGCTACTCTCAGATGCAAAGGTCATGGGGTTGGAAGCCAGCACTTACGGACCAGAAGGCATTGTCTCTTCCTTCCCAACCACCAGGCAGACCCTTGAGATAAAGAGCAAGAAAACTGATGTTGAGGCCTGCACCCGCAGGATTAGATTTTTGAGGGGTTTTGTTTTGGTGGTTTGTCGTCAAATAGGCCTAGCGAATGCCTTATATTTGATGAAAACGAGGCACCAGAGTGAGTCAAAAAAGACTCTACTGGGGCGCCTGGGTGGCGCAGTCGGTTAAGCGTCCGCCTTCAGCCAGGTCACGATCTCGCGGTCCGTGAGTTCGGGCCCCACGTCGGGCTCTGGGCTGATGGCTCAGAGCCTGGAGCCTGTTTCCGATTCTGTGTCTCCCTCTCTCTCTGCCCCTCCCCCGTTCATGCTCTGTCTCTCTCTGTCCCAAAAATAAATAAACGTTGAAAAAAAAAATTAAAAAAAAAAAAAAGGACTCTACTTAGTATGTCAAACGTATATATAAGTAACATTTACTGCAAACAAATGGACTTAGACTGTAGTCCACTGTGTGAGGCAAGCTATAGAATTCACGTGATCTGCCCCACACAGCACAGGGAAAGAAGCTTTAATTCCTCTGGGGTTGTTTTTTTTTTTTTTTTTTTTTCTTTTTAAGTTTATTTATTTATTTTGAGAGAGAGGGAGAGAAAGCACGCTCAAGTTGGGGAGGGGCAGAGAGAGAGAACCCCAAGCAGGCTCTGCACCGTCTGCGTGGAGCCCAACATGGGGCTCGAACCCACGCACCATGAGATCATGACCTGAGCAGAAATCAAGAGTCGGACACTTAACCTACTGAGCCATCCAGGCGCCTCATAATTCCTCTGGGGTTTTAAATGTTTCTGATAAATCTTACCCGTTTTCTGAACCAATGGGGATGCTCTCTGGTGCTCAGAATCCCAAGGGAAAGACAACCATGATGATGTATTCCTCAGGGTTAGGCTGGCTTTTCTGGGAAATCTTGAAATCTGAGAAAACAAGATGCAACAATTAGGACTTATTCCAAGTACTGGAATTTTAGTACAAATGGCATGCAACTTCACTGTTGTCATCCATCATTAGCATTATGGATTGCATTCTGGGCATGTAACATGGGGACAACTTCTGAATGTGCTCTGAGTTTGGCCGCCTGACCTACGATGTCAGGAACCCTTGGAATGTAGCACAAGAAAATGGGAGGCATGTGTGAGGAGGGCGACTTCCAGGCAATGCTGGGTCGACTCTTTGCCAAGTGAACTTGGGCTAGTTACGTAAGCTTTCTGGCCTCCCTTTTCTCACTTGTAAAATAAGAATAATATTACTTGCCTCCCAGGTTCCTTGGGAGGATGAAATGAGATAATCTAAGGAAAGTGGCTGGCACAGTGCGTGGCTCAGGGTAACAGCTCAGCACACGGCGGTCACTATTGCTGCTGTTGTCATCACCATCACTGGGACTTCCAGATACTCAACCCACAGCATGTGGAAATACAGTATAACATTTGAGGACCTTCCTTTCATCACTTCTATAACATTGTCTCTCAGGAAGGCCAATGGTCTAGATTCCGGTTTTGATTCAAGGTCTCTCTGGCAAAATGCAGAGTTGTGTTGGCCTATTTATTTACTCTAGAACTAAGAACAAGGACTAAGGAGGACAGAAATCAGAGTGCGTGGGGTGAGTAAGCAGAAATCCATCCCTGTACCTGTCAATGCCTGGAGAATGGGATAATCCACATAACTCTCTGAAGAGACTTAGGGGGGCCTAGATTTAGAGTCAGAAAGCGCGGATTCATATTCCCACCCTGTCAGGAGCAGTACTAAACAATGACCATTCTCTCCAGTTTGCATAAAATGCTCTGCAAAATAAGTGTCAAGTCCCTCAACCCAAGGACCCTTCCAACCATCCTCTCCTGTCTAGAAATTTAGATGTCTCCAGGGTTCCCAACTGTGTAATCTTGGGGAAAATATTGAGACTCAGCTTCCTCACCCATGGAATGGGAATAAAATCACTTGTGTGCCTGACAAGGCTGAAAAGTCCAGCAGGCAAGAGGACTTCCCTGGTGTGGATATACCCACTGGGTGTGGTTCTGTCGCCCTCTACTGCCCAGTGGCGGTACTGACACAGTCCATCTTCATGCCAAGGGTTATTCTGAATCAATCTGATCAATCTGGACAGGCAGGGTTGGACAGAGTGGGATGACCCTGGCTAAATGATTAGCAAAGACACTCCCTCCCATTAGTTTGAACATGACTAGACACTGTGGTCACAGGTATAGAGCTATACTCTAAGACTTCCATTGGAAAGAATATTTCTAAAAGCCAATCAAATATTGAAACAAATCTACATAAATCATACAAAATAGAACCATATGCCTTCCAGCTCTACAAGGTAAAAAATAACCCTTTTCATAGCTTCTCTTTGTCCCCATTCAGCGGATCTACCCTGGGAAAAATTGGGATATTTTCAAAACTTATCTTCTTCCTACCTCCAGGAGAGTGAATTTCCAAGTACCTGACACAAACCCTTTCTTAGAGTGGTATAAACCTACAAAGGATGCTTGTGCACAGGCCAGTGTAATGTAGCTCTGAGTAAACTGTCCCCACTGGTGGGAATCTCTGGCCCATAGAGAAGATGCTTTTGCTTTATCCCATGACAACTCCTCAAATTGTGGTCGTAGGCAATCATCACTATAGGCTGTGAACATCTGTTACACTGCCACTCTAGGAAAGCCAGGCACAGAATAAAAGCTGCAGACCATGAGACAAGGGAAGGGACATTAAATTGTAGGAAGATCCATGGGACTCCCTGTGATTTTCTTTGGAAGATGAGTAGAGTGGTGTCACCATGAGACGGAGGATCCTGGAGGGAACAGGCACAGAGAAGGATGACCGGTTCCATTTCAGACACAGGACATTTGAGGAGTCCCTTGTACCATGCGTATCTCCTTGTAGTTATAATTCCACATTTGTTTGTGTGATTATTGAATGGTTTTCTCTCCAACTGAGCTCCCTGAAGATGGGACTTTGTCTCTTACAGCTCAACACTGCAATTTTGCATCCAGTATGTTGAATGGCATTTGGTATAGTGCCCAATAAATATTAATTTGAGGAGTGAATGCATTGTATTGGTGGCAGATAAATTCAAATTCAACAATATATTCAGTAAATACCTATTGAGCTCGTGATATACGCCAGGCATTGTGTTAGATTCTTTTTTTTTAATTTTTTTTTTACATTTATTTATTTTTGACAGACAGAGAGAGACAGAGCATGAATGGGGGAGGAGCAGAGAGGGAGACACAGAATCCCAAGCAGGCCTCAGGCTCTGAGCTGTCAGCACAGAACCCGACACGGGGCTCAGACTCACAGACCGTGAGATCATGACCTGAGCCAAATTGGACCCTTAACCAACTGAGCCACCCAGGGGCCCCGCATTATGTTAGATTCGTTCATTTCCACTTAACCCACAGGTTATGAATTGTCATCACTCTGCAAACACTGAGTTAACAGGACCTGTGACCAGCTAGTAACTGGGAAGGGTTGTCACAGATCCATAGCTTCTTCTTCCAAGACTAAGTCTCTTTCCACATACCACTACCACCATTGACATCAATACCGTGATGGTGGTTTTGCCCCACAAACTGATCAAATAAACATACTGGATTCGCAAAGCCTGCCGTGTGGGTCAGAGAGGTGCAGATGTAGGTCCCTGTCTACTAGTTCCTTGTCACCGTGGGGAAGTTACTTCCCCACATGCCTCAGTTTCTTCATTTTTTTAAAAAATTTTTTTAATGTTTATTTATTTTTGAGACAGAGAGAGACAGAGCATGAACGGGGGAGGGGCAGAGAGAGAGGGAGACACAGAATCGGAAGCAGGCTCCAGGCTCTGAGCCATCAGCCCAGAGCCCGACGCGGGGCCCGAACTCACGGCCCGCGAGATCGTGACCTGAGCTGAAGTCGGACGCTTAACCGACTGAGCCACCCAGGCGCCCCGATTTCTTCATTTTAAAAACAAGGATGACAACAGTTCCCATGTCACAGGAAAGTAGGAAGCTCAAAAATGTTATACACACTGCCAGGCACACAGTAAGTGCTCAAAAAATGTTATTTATCACCCTCATCACCCCTAGGCTTATTTGACCCTCCTCCTGGCTTACTTGACCTTCCTCCTTACTTGACCTTACCTTTCTTCATCTCTGTGTCACTGAGACTATCTAGGTTTGGAACTCTCAAGGGCTGGCATGTAGGAAAAATGTGCCCAGCGCCTGGCCCAGCAAGGCCTGCCCTGTCTAACTTCTCTGGCAGAGTGTGCTGTCTTGGGCAAAGCAAGGAGGGGCTCCATGTTTGATTCTGCTCTTTCTGCTGGAGTCTCCTCTCAGGCGAAGGGGGACATGACTTGTTCCCGATGGGATGAATATCTACACCAGTAACTGGAGAAGAACAATAAGCTCACGAGCATCCCCAATCTGCTGCCTTCTGTGGCCAACGCCCCCTGGCCTCCCCAAGCACACAGGAGGGCTGTGTGAGGAGCAGGATTACTGGCAGTGCTCACCACACAAATGGAAATGTTCCTGAGCAAAGTGTGTGCCAATCAAATATTTATAAATCAAACCACATCCTAAAGGCACTAAGGGAGTTCACCGGTCAAAGGAATCCTACTTTGCAGCCCTTTAGAAAGGGCAGACTCCTCTAGGGTGCAATCCCTCCTGCCTCCTTGTACTGGGGCAGTACAGACTTCCGGTTTCTAGTTTACTATGACTCGGCACCTGATGGTAAAGGCACTTTGTTCCCCACCAGCTGGGGCTGAAAGTCAAGACAGCTTTCAAATCACCAAGGTGGGCAGAGCTGGGCCCTGGTGCCAAAGCCAGAGAGCAGGGCAGGTCTTCGGGCAGAAAAACTCCCATCTGTGGGGTATTCCCATCTTGGTGGGATGTGATGCCAGAGGGATCCCTGCCCCTCTCCTCCCACTCACTCCTTATATGGTTATACAGAAGAGATTTTTGTAGATAACCCTTTTTTTTTTTTTTTTTTAATATCACACAGTCCATGGACTAGATCAAAATTTTCCAGGCACCTTTTTTTCAGTCCCAAAGCAGAAGCAGACACCTTTACACATTCTAAGAAAAGTCTTTTTCATATATATATTCCAGACCACTGGAATTTTTTTTTCCACAAGCTCAATTTCTTTTTCTTCTCCATCTCTCTCTAATGCTTTAGGGAGCCCAGCTTGTGGCTACATTTTAATTATAAATGCCATTGACATAAAACAACCTCACCGAGTTCTGAATGAGGCTGACCTCACTTTGGGTAAACACAGCAAAGGACGGGAAGTCTCCAACCCAGAATAAACCAGGCACGTAATCTCTTTTGGCCTCTCTTTGGAGAGCAGAGGTGGAAAGCAGGCTTAAAGGCCACAGACATGCTACCAAAGCAGAAAAGACCTCCCTCTGCACTCATTTCTCCCCCAAACACACCAGCTGTAATCTTATCTTTAAAAATTCCTAGGAAGACATTTGCTGGGATTAGCACTGGGTGTTACATGGAGGGGATAAATCACTGGATTCTACTCCTAAAATCATTATTGCACTATACGCTAACTTGGATATCATTTTAAAATTAATTAATTGAAAACTAAAATAAAAATAAAACTTCCTAGGGCAGGACAGGAAGATGCCAGGACGGCTTGGGGCTTGGAACCATGGTGCAGTGCCCCAAAGCTCCCTGATCTTGGCAGTGGCAGGCTCCTAATACCTCTTCCGTCTTTCTCTTCTTGGAAAGTAAGAATCATGTGGATCTAATGTAAATAAACTACTGCTAAGAGCTAATGGAAGGCACTGGGGAGAAGAGAAAACCAGAGATATAGCTCTGCAGAAAAAAAGGTAGACTGCCTAGTTGGGGGCTAGCATATCCACCCAAAAGCTCTGGGTTCATCTTTACATAGGCTCCCAGTAAAGATCCGTGAAGGGGTCCAAACTATAAACACAGGGCAGGGAGGAGCATGATCCACGAAGATGGAAATGACATTTAAGTATTAAAAAACATTTTTTTTTTTCTGTTTATTCATTACCTGAGAGAGAGAGAGGGAGAGAGCATGAGTGGGGGAGGAGCAGAGAGACAGGGAGACACAGAATCTGAAGCACTCTCCAGGCTCTGAGCTGTCAGCACAGATTCGGACACGGGGCTCGAATTCATGAACCACGAGATCATGACCAGAGCCAAAGTCAGATGCCTAACCAACTGAGCCACCCAGGCGCCCCTGACATCTATTTTTTTTTTTTTAATTTTTTTAACGTTTATTTATTTTTGAGACAGAGAGAGACAAAGCATGAATGGGGGAGGGTCAGAGAGAGGGAGCCACAGAATCGGAAACAGGCCCCAGGCTCCGAGCTATCAGCACAGAGCCTGACGCGGGGCTCGAACTCACGAACCGCGAGATCATGACCTGAGCCGAAGTCGGCCGCTTACCCGACTGAGCCACCCAGGCGCCCCACCTGACATCTATTTTTGATAAACAGGCCATTCCCAAACCAGCACTCCCTAATGCATTCCTAGTAAAGAAGCAAGACTCTGGATTCTATTGGAGACATGATGGTCACAAACCCACCAAGCTAACATTTATGACCTTCTTTTAGGACATTTTTTACAATGCTTTATAAATGTGAATTTCTCTAAGAAACGTATGTCTAGAGTGTGTTTCAAAAAATTGCTGGCGAGCGGGGGCAGAGAAGAGGCTGGCTGGGGATAGAGAAGGCAAGAGCCCCAGGCAGGGGCAGGGCCTCTGTGCTTGTGCGGGCCCTGGAGGCTGTGTGAACTGGTGGCCGTAACAAAGAAATTTAAAAATAAATAAATAAAATAACAAATTTAAAAAACATTTTGTTTAATGTCTATTTATTTTTGAGAGACAGAGCGTGAATGGGGGAGTGGCAGAGAGAGAGAGAGAAAGACACAGAATCCTAAGAGGCTTCAGGCTCGGAGCTGTCAGCACAGAGCCGACGCAGGGCTCGAACTCACGAACCGCGAGATCACGACCCGAGCCGAAGTCGGACGCTCAACGGACTGAGCCACCCAGGCGCCCCCCAAAATTTTTTTTAATTAAGAACTGCTTCCATTTCTTCTGCTAGTGCAGAAGTTCCTAGTCCCATTTCAGAAGTATGGAACAATACATACTCTATGGATGAAATGACTTGTCTCATTTTTTGACAAGTCCTTGCCCCTTCATCCTTGGGATGTGTGAGAGCCAAGGACCTTTCTGTTACAGACTACAAGTCCTAAATTCCCCGCATGGGATAAAGAAAAGTGTTCCTTCCCTTTTGCTCAGGTGTTAGTTAAGCTGGTGCAATGTGGCAGAAAAGGAAACTGAGCAGAGAATGTGTGGCCCTAGAGGCCCCTCAGCCCTGTCCTGCCTTATCAGCTTTTCTGGCTCCCTGTCAACCGTCAAGGGAGTCACCTTCATGGATACCTACGTTCAGGTCTACATGGTGCTTGGGTCAAGCCTGAGCTGGGTCGTAAGGCACAGCAGGGGTCATCAGGGGCAAGAACTGGAATCTTGGCCAGCTCTGAGTATTTGCCCATTGTGCTGAGCCTCATCCATCAACTACTGCTCCAGAAAGGAGTGAGCCACGATCAGCAGCAGCCCCATCACCCAAACTGAGCCAGGGTCACCCACTGGCTGTTCTTGCCTCAGAATTAGGTTTGTTGGGGCGCCTGGGTGACTCAGTTGGTTAAACATCCAAGATGGGCTCAGGTCATGATCTCCCAGTTCATGAGTTCGAGCCCTGCATCAGGCTCTGGGCTAGCAGCTCAGAGCCTGGAGCCTGCTTCGGATTCTGTGTCTCCCTTTCTCTCTGTGCCTCTCCCCTACTCATGCTCTGTCTCTCAAAGATGAATAAACATTAAACAAATTTTTTCAAATTAAAAAAAAAAAAAAAGAATTGTGTTTGTAAGGAAATGAAGAGCTAGGACAAAGGGGAAGTTCCTCCCACCAGCAGTCCCCAGACTTGGCCCTTCTTCTCATCCTCCTCATGGCAGCAACTGGTATGAATTTGGTCTGAATCCAATGCACACTTTCCTATCTTACTCCCTATATATTCATGAGCTATGCACATTGTTTTGTGTTTTTTACAGAATTTCTTCAAGGATTTACTAGAAATATGCTTTTGCAATGTGCTGTTTTCAGGACACATTACTTTCAGCTTTTTGCATCTACCCCATCCATAGGCATATCTGCTCTATCTAATAATACCTAATACCCATGCATGAGACAGAGTCTCTGTTGTAGTTGTTGCACTTGTGTTCATTTTGAGCTCAAAAGCAAGTGGGGGGAGGGGTTCTGTGGTGTGGCTTTATCATTTCAGGGTCTGAACCCCCGAGGCTCCTGCGGTAGGGTCGGTGTGTGGCACGGGGCACGGTCCCCAGCACGCAAGGGACGGGCGGTGCGCGCGTGTTGACTGATAGCCTTTCCAGGCCCCTGGCCCTGCTCCGAGAGGGAGGAGCCTCCGCTTCAGCCGGGCTGTGGGGCCGGCCCCTCCCTCCTTGAGAGCCCCCCTCTCTCACACGCCCCCTTCCCGCTCCCCTCCTCAGCAGCAGCTGCGGGAGACTGTAAGTTTAGAAAACTGGAATGAAGTCACCCTGGGGAGCTGGACGCCTCGTCGGTTACACGAGCGGCCCCGGCTGGGTGTTACTCCTTCCTGCCAGGCCTGCTCGCAGAGGATATATGTTTAGGAAACTTCGCCAGAAAGAAATCCAGTGAAAATGAGCTATGAAACTTGGACATCCTGGAGAAATAATATTTACAGAGGAAACTCTTGAGACGAACTCTCACCAGTGCAGCAACCCTGGTGTGGGGGCTCACGGCCGAGGACTGCGTCCCCGTGCCAAGCAGCCCTGGCTCGTGTTTACCTCCGTGAGGCCCTCACGCGGCCAAGATGGGAGTCCAAAGTCGACTCTACCTACCCCCACAGAAAGACAAATGCAGGCTATGTAAGCCGCAGAACACAAATGAACTAGGAAATGAAAAGCTTTTTGAAAATCCTCCTTGATGATACTGACGTGTCAATGTTTAGGTCCATCATGTGTAACCCATGTACCACTGTGATGGGGGAGTTGATAACGGTCGCTACACGTGTGTGACAGCAGGGGATACATGGGAAATCACTGTACCTTCTCTTCATTTTTGCTGTGAACCAAAAACTGCTTTAAAATATAAAGTCTATCTTAAAAAAAAAAAAAATCTTCCTTGATTACCCAAAAGGACCTGCCCTATGGGATTCCTGTAGCATCTAGAATGTGTTTGACTCAATACCTACACATATGGGTGGTAGGTGGAAAAAAGCCCCAGGCAACTAACATCATTCCCTTCCGTAGCTACAAATGGGATCCTGGACGACCATCTGCCATCTTGTACGTCTTGTTTGAACATAAGTGGGTGTTTGGCTGGATTTGGACCCATCTTCCCCATCACTGGGTCCCAAGGTGTTGTATGAAAGAGAAGAAAAAGCAGGATACTTGAAATACTCAAAGCTGGGCTCTGGTCACGATTTTTTCTCCTGATTATAAGTATAATGTTGAGTAAAATATGCTTTCAGCAAGCTTCGGTCTCCTCACCTGTAGGACAAAGCCACTGCCATCTTCCAACAGGGAATGCAGTAAGAAGCAATGAGGTCACCATAGCTCGGTGGATATGACAGTAATGGTCCTCAGCATTCTCCATATATTAGATCATTTAATCCTCAAAACAACTCCATGAAGCAGGTACTATCATTATGCATAAGGTAACAGAGCTGAATAATTTGACCAGTGATCACATATCGTAGCCAAGCCAGAATTGCAATTCATGTAGTTTGATTCTGGAACCCGCGCTGTAATTTTATACTATTTATACGAGGATAGAAACTACCACAATGCCTGGCACATTATAGGTGATCAATACACAGTTAGTTCCTTCCTTTTGTCTCTCTTAAACATACAGGATTATGCTGATAAATTGACAGAAAAATGTACGTACAACTTCTATGAAAACCATCAAGTCCAATGAAAATACAGGGTACTAAAAAAAAAAAAAAACAGTTTTATTGAGATATGAAACCCTATACCTCTCAACCATAATGCCCCCTTTGCTCTCTCCACCTTCTTCCTCAGTTCCTGCCTATCACTAATCTATGTCCTGTCTCTCTGGGTCTGTCCATTCAGGAACTTTCATTTAAATAGAATCATAAAATAAGTGGTCCTTTGTGACCAGCTTCTCTCACTGAGCCTGTTGTCAAGGTTCATCCACATTGTAGCAGGTATCAGTACTTGATTCCCTTTTACGGCCACACACTATTCTGTTGTGTGCATCATTGCTATTAAAGGCATTTACTTGCTTCATAGACTGTTAGAGCTGGGAAAAAACTTTAGAGACTGAATATAAACCCTACCCATGTTACTGATAAAGAGACTGTGGCCTTGAGATGAAGGAGCCTCGCCAAGGTCACCCAGCTGGCTGGTAGAAGAGCCTGTAAAGCTCTCCGCTTGGTCCCTCTTACTTCACTCCACAAAGCATGACTGGAAACATAATTCAAAGTGCACGGCTTATTGATGATGGACCAGTAGGATCATCTCTGCAGATATTAGCCTAACATCATTCATTCGGCACACATATGTTGGCTGAACCGTTGGGCAGGGCACTGTGTGAGTTGCTGGAGACCTACAGGGAACAGGCCAGAGAAGATCCCTGCCCTTTTCCCCAGGTATACATTCTCCTGGGGAGGCAGAAATAAACCAGTAAACTGTTAAATGGCAAAAATAACTGTACGCTGTATAAAGTGCCATGAAGGAAACAAAGAAAGGACTAAGCCAGACGATCATGTGAAGATCATAAGGTGGCATTGGCAGGGGCAGTGGGTGGAGGGTCTCTGTACAGCTAGTCATAGGGGATTTGGGCAGGAAAGGCCTCTCCAAGTTGGGAGCATTTAGGCTGGGGCCTGGAGGAGGAGAAGGGCCAATTTTGTCAATATTGGGAGGAAGAAGGTGCCAGACAGAGGGTAGAATGCACGCAAGAATCCTGAGGCAGGAAACAGCTTGATGTGTTGGGAGAGCTAAGTGAGTGGGGCAAGATGAGTGAGTGAGTGTGTGGTGTGGTATGAGGCTAGAGGGGAGGCCCCAGTCAGGATGGAGGCCTTTTGGCCCATTCTATCATGACTACCCTCTCCGAGTAAGCCATGTCAGAAGGACCCGTGGGAAAGGAGATCAGTAGCTTCCAGTTTCCTTCCAGTGGATTAGATAAACTCCACTGACCACAGGAAGCTACAGGAGACCCGAGTCTCTGTAGCAAACACCTCCAAAGACAAGAGAACTGCATCTTGGGTAAGGGTGATGGAACTATGTATCACCCTTGGGATGAATCATAAGATAGAGAAAACAGAGGGAAATGAGAAAATACAGACATATTAATAAGGAAGTGGTTAAATGGTTATGGTATAGCCACATGGTAGAACACAATTCAAGTGGCAAAAAGAACGCGGTTAACTCTTTCAGTACTGAACTGGAAAGCTCTCCAGTTAATTTCTAAGCAAACAGACAAGCAAAACAAAACAAGGTATATAGTTGTATGTATATCATACCATTTATGTAAAAAAACAAAAAAACAAAAAAAAGAAAGGCAGGAAAGATAACACGGAGTTGCTCATATATACCTAAGATCTCTCTAGAAGGATACACGTAAAATATATCTAGGAGGGGTTTACTTGTTTGTCTCTGTCTTCCCCCACCCCCTGAGAATGAACGTATCTTTGGAGGAAGGACAAGGGTCTCATCCATCCTGTTTACCACTGTATCCCCGTCAGTTGCAAGTGAGGGCTGGGGGGTAGAGGCAACAGAAGGGAGAGTCCTCAGAGTCTCCTCTTACACGGTTTCCAGGTTTGACGCATGGGAATGTATTTCTTATTCAAAGAAATGAAATAAAACATGAAAACAAAGAAAAGGCAATGAGGAGTCCCCATCTGCCGACCAAACCCCAATGTTCCTTCCAGCCCACCCTGCCCCTCAGCCCCTGAGTAAGCTGACTTTTAGGGAGGTCAATTTGTCCTCCTGGAGAACTAGGTGCTCACTGGTCCTTAGGCAGGTTTCACTCCTAACGATGGTTGTGACAGTCTAGTGGCCAAAGAAATTGTCCAGGGAGTTCAGAATTAATTTTGATTCTCAAATGCTAGCCATCAAAAGATCTCTCCCTCCAGAACTACCATGGCAAGGATGAACAAATGAATAATGAATAATTATTTGAACAAATGAACAAATGAATAATTATTGAATGGGTATCACACTCCAGTTAGTTGTCCAGCAGTGGGCAAAGCTCCTCTGGGGTATCAATCGGTGTAAATGGGGAGACTAACTCAGAGGAACTCATGTCCTTGCCTTCAACCTCACAGTTTCTCAACCTCAGCACTACTGACCTTCTGGGATGAATAATTTCTTGTTGTGGGGGCTGCCCTGTGCATTGCAAAATGTGTCATAACATCCTTGGCCTCTACGACCAGGCGCCAGTACCATAACCCTCACTGCAGCCAGCACAACCAAAAATGTCTCTGGACATGGTCAACTGTCGCTTGACGAACGAAATCACCCCAGGGTGAGAACCACTGTTCCCATCCCTGCATTCCCAGGCAACTGCTTTGTCTTCCCAATGAGAAGCTGGCATTCCCCTCTGCCTCTATCCCAGCTGGTCCTCCACAGAGGCTGGGAGTTGACTGAACTTCACTGTGGGAGAGTTCCCTGAGTTTCAGATGCACCAACCAATCCAACTTCCTGGGAAAACCCTCTGTATGGCAAGCTAGCAGGATCAGATTTTTTTCATAACAATCTGTCCATGAGAAGCTCCCATGCCTAACAGGCTGGGGCTATAAAAAGGCACCCCCAAAGCAGGCTGATAATTGAAGGAGTACATACTCAGGCTGGCCAACTGCCCACTCTACAGCACCTAGGAAAGCAAATGTCGCTTCCTCCTATGGTTATTTCCTGCCAGGGGACAGAGACAGAGGAAGTGCATGAGGGGTCATTGTGTAACAAACAGGGGGATGGCGGGCACGCCTGCCATCATCTCTCCTTCTCTCAAGAACATAATTCCCAAAGGACAGCTTTCTTTGGAGGGCAAAGAAAAAGGAACTGTATTTCAATGTTTTGATTAATTTGAGGCTCATCCTTGAGGGCACTGCAAAATGAATGAGCAGAATTTTCCATGGCTAACTGTCCTGGCCGCCAGGTCCTATCGCCAAAGCTTTAGTGTTTATTTACTTTTGCTCGTGTTATTTTTATTTCAGTTCAGCTGCAGCTCAGTGCGGAAAGCGTGGGGGAGGTGTATATAAAGAGTACCGAGACTGGCCAGTACTTGGCCATGGACACCGACGGGCTTTTGTACGGCTCAGTAAGTATGAGGCTGACATGCTCCCAGACACGGCCAGGGTTGGAGGTTTCCAGAAATCTTGTTACGTTGAGTGATGCAAAGGGTAAAGCAGCAATTAGTCTCTGTTTGTTATTTTTTCCAGCAAGATTCCCACCCTCTACCCTGCTTTATTTTAGGCTCAGACATGAAAGAGCTTCTTGTGATATTCTCTCAAAATACTCGAATGAATTATCACGGAGACACAGAGGAGACATTGACTGAAATTTTAGTAACGCACCAGTCAGTCATTTCAGAATACCTATTCCCATTTCATTCATTCACTCCAAACATGTTTCTGGAGCACCACCACACTCCCTATGCTTTTCACAAAAATTATCAAGCCCGGACTCTAGCATGGGACACGTCATCCAACAAACATGTATTGAGTGCCTCCTGTGTCTAAGTATGAAGGGCTGTGAAGACAAATGAGCCACATCCCTGTCCTTGAGAAGCACGGTCTGAGAGTTTATTCAGTAGCTAAAAATCCTCAACATCTTCTACTCCCTCTCTCTCCTGATTGATGTTTTATACAGGTTTGACTCAGTACATACTGATCTTTGTGAGAGAAGAATAGAAACAGACAATCTGATTTTGCCCCTCGTGGTACCTTTGGTAAAAGATCTCAATGGAAAGAGAACTAAAGCCAATGGACACAAGTTTTGAAATTATTTCTCAATTTCAATGATCCTCTCTCTTTATCCTAACAACTGATCATTGAGACTTGGCCAGACTCCTTTTTTCCCCTTTTGGAGATGTCTACAAAAAGGCAGTGGTAGCAGGGGGTTGGTCTGAGGCTCTCTTTAACTTAAATCAAATTGCCAACTGGCAGCAGGCACAGAAAACTGTCTCCCGAAGCTGTAACTTCAGCCAGGGTTTGGGATGTGAATATAGTGTGAAGTCAGGAGCAATGGGCCACCTTCTGTAGCCTGTTTGCTGAAATCTGTATCAAATGGGACAACTTTAAAGAGTTTGGAGCTAGACTGCTACATGGAAGCACATTTTCTTTTTATTCATTCATTCATTTGAGAAAGAGAGAGAGCACAAGTGGGGGAGAGGGGCAGATGGGGGGGGGAGAGAGAGAGGAGAGAGAGAGAATCCCAAGCAGGCTCCATACTCAGTGCAGAGCCCAATGTGGGACTCAATCCCACGATTGTGGGATCATGACCCAAGCCAAAATCAAGAGTCAGATGCTCAACAGACTGAGCCACCCAGGTGGCCCTTGAAGTAGATTTTTCTTAAAGGTGGTTCTTCCGGTTGGTAATAAAACCAATCAACCAACCAACCAATCACTGAATCTTGGGACTCACAACTGAATCCCAATTCTCTGCAACTTCAGCAAGTTACTTGCCCACTCTGAGCCTTGTCTAAAATAAGGATAGTAATGGATGGTCACTACCACACCCAGGGGTTAAGAGGGGTCAGAGAGACAATGCACAGAACCCACCCACCAATGTTGCTGGCAAATGGGGGAGGTGCTTCATCAGTGAGAGCTAGAAGACAAATAATAAGTTTATAAATCCCTTATCCTCATTATTTCCTAGGTTATATTTATGGCTTTTCCTCTTTTAAATCCGTTTTGATGCTTATTATAACCTTCTTTTATTTGTATAAAAATATTGAGAAAGAATACCCAAACCCAATTTCCTCCAGGCTCCCATCATAGTCCTGGCCATCACTGTGCTTCACCTGAAATATTGAGGGCAATCTTAATATATTATGCCTAATAATTGATATACTTCTCCATTAATAAATTACAATTTCTAAAATATCTCAGAGCTCTACCTCATGCTGTCAGGCAGTTTTAGGCATTAATCCATCTTGATACAAATGTTTATGTCTGTGGAAAGGACATATTATTTTTAAAACTCATGAAATATTTTCTATTAATCATGAAAGGTTACATAAAATAATGACATATTTTAGATTTCATAATGAAAGGATACATATATATCAAAACATTAATGCATTTATCTCTAAGGGTGATAAGTAGCCAATTTTATAATATGTGAATACCTTCCTGTATTTCCCAAATTTCCTACAGTGGATATATGTCACCCAAATAGTTGAGGGGAAAACAGCATGCTAAAATATAAAAAAAGAAAATAATTTTTAAAATAGTCATGAATCAACTGTGCATCTCCAGGCTGCTGGCAATGCACCAAGCACTTAACAACCCCTGACAAATCCTGGTGGGGTTGGGCTGGAGCATCTCCGAGCTGGCCTGCTGACTCAGCCTGTGACTCAGCCATTCTGAGTGTGTCGACCGCTCTAGTTCAATGGAGACATCAGGTGAGGGACGTGGCCACCCTCAGCTTCGTCACAGAACACAGGCCTGACGCCCACTGAGTGGTGTCATGGGGTACCCTCCCTACAGGGGAGCGGGCAACCCACACAGGTCCAAAACTTCCTACCTCCTCCCACACCTGACACTGTGCAGCAAACACTAACGTCTGGATACGTTCCTCTAGAGGCAGCAGAGTCACCCAGTTAAATATTACAACTATGTCCCGTCTTATTCTAAAATGACCCAAAGTGTCTCACCCAGTTGTCAATGCCCTAGACTGCAAATGAATAAGAAGCAGGAAGCTTCCTGTTACGTAGTTCCTTACTAATCAAAGGGAACTTTACAGACTGCTTTCTACGATCTCAAGAATCAAGTTAAGCTCACCACCTAGCTGGCGAGCCCCTGTAATTTGCAAGGCTCTGTGTCTGGGGGTGGGGAGACACAAGGCTGACAAGACCCCACCTCTTCCCTAAGTAGGGCTCACAGTCAAGTACACAAACATGCCCACAAATTAAGAATAATGAAGAAGAAGCCTGGAAACCACCCGAAAGGGAATCAACAACCACTGTGGGGGAAGAGATAATACAGAGATCACATGCCTTAGAACGGGAGCAAAGTCAGTATACAGCATAAGTATTTTACATCCAAATATAATAAATGTATTCTAAAATCTTGACAAATAGGAAGTTCAAATTCCTGGGGCTCTTCCCACTCTCCAACCAATGAACTCCCAGTGAAACAGTAATCATTGGTAGATATTTTTAAAGCAACTGTACTATTTAATATGTTATAGCACTCTTTCCAGCTTGATAAATTGGAAGCTGCCCTCAATTCCACTGTAGGGATGTACCACTACCTACTTGAACCAATCACCTTTCCATGAAGATTTAGGTTGCTTCGAATGTTACCATTACGTGCAATCCTGCAAAGACCATCGTTGAAAATACTGTTTTACCCTTGCCCAAGTATCTCCCAAGGGTCAATTCCTATCAATGAAATTGCTGGGTCAAAGGTGATACATATTGCCTAACTACCCTCAGAAAATGTCCACCAATTTATCTCACAACAGTGCATGCAAGTGTCTATTTCCTACGCTCTCACCAATATTAAGCGTTGTAAATCTTTTTGTTCTTTGCAGTTATTATAGCCAACATGTTAAATCATTTTTAACTTGTATTTTCTTGTGAGATTAAATGTTTTCATAGCTTTATTTTCCATTTTTTAAAAAAGAAATTAGAGCAGGGGTGTCTGGGTGGCTCAGTTGGTTAAGTGTCTGACTCTTGGTTTCAGCTCAGGTCAGGATCTCACCATTTGTGGGATGGAGCCCTGCATTGGTCTCCACACTGGTGGTGCAGAGCCTGCTGGGGATTCTCTCTCTCTCCCTCTCTCTCTCTGCCCCTCCCCTGCTTGTGTTCTCTCTCTCTCTCTCAAAATAAATAAATAAACTTTTAAAAAAGCAGATATGGGGTGCCTGGGTGGCTCAGTCTGTTGAATGTCTGACTTGGGCTCAGGTCATGATCTCACGGTTCATGAGTTCAAGTCCCACGTCAGGCTCTGTGCTGACAGCTCAGAGCCTGGAGCCTGCTTCAGATTCTGTGTCTCCATCTCTCTCTGCCCCTCCTCTGCTTGTGCTCTCTCTCTCTCTCAAAATAAATAAACATTTAAAAAGGCAGCTATAGGGGCGCCTGGGTGGCGCAGTCGGTTAAGCGTCCGACTTCAGCCAGGTCACGATCTCGCGGTCCGTGAGTTCGAGCCCCGCGTCGGGCTCTGGGCGATGGCTCAGAGCCTGGAGCCTGTTTCCAATTCTGTGTCTCCCTCTCTCTCTGCCCCTCCCCCGTTCATGCTCTCTCTCTGTCCCAAAAATAAATAAACGTTGAAAAAAAAAAAAAATTAAAAAAAAAAAAAAGGCAGCTATACCGCCATTTTGGTAACATCATCAGTCTATATCCATATGTCCTTATCCATGTCTGTTTGTGTATATGTACATAAAGACATGAGGAAGTATGTTAATCGACTGTTACCAGTTCCTTATATCTGGGTGGGTGGCTTTGGGCAGTTTTTAAATTTTTTCTTTCTTTTTTTTAAAGTTGTGATTTTTAAAAAGCACAATTCTTCGTATAAGTAGATCTGTTTATACACAGGAAAAAATAAAGGTATTTTCATTTTTAAAATAACTTTAACTTCCAGGATATGTTTTATGCTTAAGACACATTTTGTGCAAGGATTTATATTCATGACAGCAGAAAGGTAAAAATCCTGATATTGTTAGTGAAAATCATCAGGATACAAAATAATATTAGCAGGTTTTCATTTATCCTTCAAGCCTACACTTAAAACTCCCCACCATATCACAGTCTGATTTTACCTATTTGGGCTGTTTTTCATGGTCATGTCCATGTGCCAGGACTTTACAGAGACAAAAGGCCCAGCCCTGCCCTTAACGTGCTCATGGTCATTCAGGATCTCCCCAGGGGGAAACTTTAGGGTCCTGAGGACAGCAAATGGAAGGGGATCTTACCAAAACAGCAAATGTATTTTTTTTAACACTAAGCTCTTTTTATTTTTTTTAAGTGTATTTATTTTGAGAGAGAGAGAAAGCACAAGTCAAGGAGGGGCAAAGCAAGAGAGAGAGAGAGAGAGAGAGAGAGAGAGAGAGAGAGACAGGGAGGGAGAATCCCAAGCAGGCTCCACACAGTTGGTGCAGAGCCTGATGTGGGGTTTGAACCCAGGAACTGTGTGTGAGATCATGATCTGAGCCAAAATCAGACGCTTAACTGACTGAGCCACCCAGGCGCCCCGATAGCAAATGTATTTTATTTTATTTTATTAAAACAATTTTTTTAATGTTTATTTATCTTTGAGAGAGAGAGACAGAGCACAAGTTGGGGAGGGGCAGAGAGAGGGAAGGAGATATAGAATCCGAAGCAGGACCCAGGGCTCATTATGTGCTGGGTCCTACTCTGTGTCCTCATTACCACCCTCAGATATAGGTTCTACTATTATCTCAATTTTCCTGAAGAAGAAACTGAAGCATAAAGAGCCTCAGTGAACTCGCCCAAGGCCACACGGCTAGTAAAGAGAAACTTCACTGAAAACTAATCACTAGTAATTCTACTCTCTTGCCGTTGTATCTTTTTAGCAGACACCAAATGAGGAATGCTTGTTCCTGGAAAGGCTGGAAGAAAACCATTACAACACCTACACATCCAAGAAGCACGCAGAAAAGAATTGGTTTGTGGGTCTCAAGAAGAATGGAAGCTGCAAACGCGGTCCCCGGACTCACTATGGCCAGAAGGCAATTTTGTTTCTCCCCCTGCCAGTCTCCTCTGATTAAAGAAATCTCTCCTGGGTGCCGACCACTCCACAGGAGGTCCTCACCCAGCTGACCCCAGGTTGTCCCCTTGACTATTGGCTGCACTAACCCCTGGCCCACAGAGCCTGAAATTGTAAGCAGTGCGCTTCCAAATGCCCAGTTCACTTTTTTGCAGAGCCTTTTACCCCAGCACAGTTTTGAACAGAGGGATCAAATAGCTCCTAGGGGCCAACTGGCTGGCCAGTCTGGGTGTGTGGATGCCCAGTTGCCTCTGGGCACCTGCTGCAGGCTGAGCCTCTCAATGCAAAGGCGGGGCCCAATGAAGTGTGTTCAGGGAGCTGCCAGGGTCATTAGTAACCGCATACAATTCCCTCTACTGAGAAAATCCTGTCTGTGATTCCCCGAAACACTTGGCATGATGCCCTTTCGTCCTTTCAACACCCCACAAATATTAGCAGGGAAGCTTATGGCTAGGTTAGGGGAAGGCAGTGTTCCATGAGTAGAAACTAGGATGAAGAAAATCTCCCCTTGAGAACAGAAGGGACTAAAATGGCAAGGGGAGACTGGGTTCTGGTGGGCTCTCAGTGTAGAATAAATGAAGGATGGGAGCTTCAGCCCACAGGAAAGCAGAATAAATGCATAGCATTGGGAGTCATTACAATGCCGTGACTTTCCCAAGGTAATTCGGCAGCAGGAAGCCCCTGGATGATGTCAGATGGACAGCATGAGAAGTGGATTCTTGATAAAAGCAAAAACATCAGATATTGGTAAATTCATTTGGGTCTGGGGTGTGGGAGTGCTGAGAAAGAAAGGCAACGTGGGCTGAGGGGATGATTTCCTCTAAAGGGGTTGATTCCAGAAGTGAGAAGGAAAGATGGAGGGACGCCATGACTGTGCCTCGTCCCCAGAAAGCAGAGGCTTTGGGGTCCCAGGCAATGTTTACAAATCACATGCAGATCGTGTTTGAGTGTAGGTTCTGATTCAGTGGTTCTGGGGTGCAGTCTGTGCATTTCTAACAAGCCCCCAGGTGCTGCAGATGCTGCTGCTTCCTCTTGCAACCCCCCCAACATACTTAAAGTAGCAGAGTCCTGAAGCGTGCTGTCCAAAGGAAGGGGGCCGAAGGCCCCCGAGCCTCTCTTGCCTTGCCCATAAAAAACGCATACCCCACGAGTCTTCCTGAACACTCAGGCAGCATCAGGAGCAGTTAGGCCCGTGCTAAGGAACATGGATTTAAGGCGCTTTGGCCCAGTGCCTATAAAATACCCATTTAGAATATATACAAAAGCATACTTCAAAAATGTTAAACCCTCACAAACAGCTTTTCTCAAGAGACCATTTGTGTTACGATTACTTGTATAAATATGCTTCCTGCTTAGAGTAAACTTGACCCAAGTGGCTAGCAAATTAGAAACAACATTCATCTCTGACATATGATACTGTTGCCATGTAAAGGTCTTTAATAGGCCATTTAAATTTACTGTGAGACTGTATGTTTTAATCACATTTATAAATATGTAGCTCAAAGGCGGTTAACTGATTAGCATTCAGCCACTGAGAATGATAATCATAGGACATGATGTATAAGCTCCTCAATTATCTACTACTTGTACTACATCTACCTATAAAAAGAGATTGTACTTTGTTTTCAATTGTGGTATTACAAGTTTTCCTTTGAAAACAGGGACGCTTAAGCAACAAGAGGGTAACTGTGGATACAAACTGATAAGAATATTAGCTCATGTTCTAAGGCATGGACATTATTAACGGAAAAAATAACTCCTTATAATTGCATTGTCATATTTATGATAAAAAAAAAGATGGTTTGTGAAGGTTCAAAGCAATATATTGCAATTGAGGAACCAAACTAAGTTAAAGCTGCGATTAATAATATCATTCTGCATTTGTACAGAAAAACGACTTCAGAACTTTGTTTTTGTAACTTGGATAAGACCATTCTATTTTATTTTAGTAAATCCTTCCAGGCAAGCTGGAGATAGTGCAGTGTGGTTTAATGTTTCTTTACTATGAAGATTTGGCCAGAAAAGGGTATGCAGAGAGGAAATCTAAGATATATAATGGTCCATAATTTTTAGGGTATGAATCAAATTCAAATATAACACTGGCCAAGAAAAATTAAATGTTGCTAACAGATGAGACGGAAGCTTGTGGTTTCAAAGACCCAAAGCAGTTAGAAGAAACACTATCATGGCCTTGCCAGCCTCCGCCCGGTCATCATTCATATATTCATTCACTGAATATTTTTTTCAGTGCCTACTGTGTGTCAGGCACTGTACTGGGTACCGGGGCACCTGGAAACAATGTCTGTCTGGTTTTCTGCTGTATTCTCTCCCAGGGCATTATATTTATGATGAAAGATGCTGTGGATTCATTTATTTCAGCCAAGTTAAAAACAGAGACTTTGTAGGTTGCTGCTGAATAAACAGCAAGTCCCAGAAACCCAGGTTCTGGAAGAATTCGCAATACCCAGTATAAGATAACCCCCATCAAAGTATCCGAGGACCTGGCCAGGTAAACCTAATATTTCCAACTGTAGAACCATGACAGCTTTAGGAGGACTGGTTTCAAGTTGGGAAAAGAGCCTGTCAGATCTTGTAAGAAGGAAGTAGGTGGCAGTTCCCTGCTCCATTCTAGTTCCTTACACACGGAGTGTTCCTGTTGCCCTCTCTCTCTTTTCCTTGAGTAAGTGAGGTAGCCATCTGCTTGTCACACGTCTCTCATGTGGATTCATTTTCAGGCCAACTGTTAAGAACTGCCTGGTATTCTCTACAAAGCATCAGGAGCATTTACGCTTTTGATTGTTTGCAAGATGGCGGTGGCGGTGGCAGCGATCTGTTTCCTTGGAAGGGATAGTTAGAGCCTCCCCCGGCCAACAGTGTGTGCTTACCAAAAACTGACTACCGCATCATACGTTACTAAAGACGGAGGTCCTCGCTTTGTGTCAGAGGCAATGGAGCCCAGCTCCCCAGCCTTGTTAGAATAGACTGCCTCAACGAACCGAGCCCATGGGCTGCGAAGCAGACCTCTGATGAAGAAGACACCTGTCATTTTACATCACTGTCTCTTTAATTTTGGCACCTTACAAGTATTAATAAACGTTCCACTAAAAGGCAATAATGTCTCTCTGAGTTTGGGAACATCACGATGTCTCATCTTCCCGTGGAAGGTCTGTCCCAGGCATCCATCAGGTGTGGCTGCTTTGTGTTCGACACATAGCTTGTCACTGGAAGGGAGACCTTACAGGCTGACAGGAAAAGCTAAGGTAGAAACATTTTTCGTTTTGTTTGGAAACCTAAAGCAATATTAGTGTTTTTCTAGGGATACATCAGGGAGGTATATTCAGGGAATTGAAGAACCAAGCACCATAATTAACTGACACTTCTCCTTCACAGTATAAATTATGAGAAAATATGAAAATATGCTACTATTGTACAGCTGACCAGCTTGTGCTAAAGCAAAGATACTGTGACCTGGGGAAAAAATGAAGGACTTTACAACTTTAAGTCAAGGACAAACGGGTTATCTCTTGCATCTCAAGCGTCTCGATGAAGGGTGATGGGTTTGCCCACCAGATCTTCTGAAACTGTTATCATACTACACAACATCTCCTTAAGTAAACTTGTCAACCTTCTGACTTCTTATTCTTAGGAGAAAGTATACTGTTGCCTAGACCTTGTGGCGGAATCAGATCATGCCCACAAACACTGACACATATACACACACATTTACACCGGCTCTCACACATGTACACGCACAGAAGCATGTGCACGAATTAAAAAGCGTTGTGCAGTGTTTGTCCCTTCTACGAATTACATGCCAAAATCAATCCCTCCTTTTCCTTTCAAAGTCACCTAAACCTCTTATTTTCCTGCTTTTTGGAGTTTGATCCACTGTAGGAACTACATTTTCCATCACAACCCACCACATGCCTACCCTCACACATACACACAACTGAAACAAAGAAGGTCAGGAAGCCATATATATATATATATATATATATATATATATATATGTGTGTGTGTGTGTGTGTGTGTGTGTGTGTGTGTATATATATATGATGCATTTTTTTCTCTTACATTCCACTAAAACATGCTGGTCAAAGATCCATTAAATTGGGTCACAACTCAATAGGTCACAACCACAGTTTTCTGAAAAAAACTGGCTTAAAGCAACTGGTCTTCTTCCTTAAGATGACAAGACCCAATTAGGATCCTGCATTATGACTTCAATGTTTTCAAAGATGCAGTTTGTTCAAAGACAAGGGGGACATCCTGTTACCCAGGAACCATCTGTTCCGAGGGCCTGGTGAATTCTCTTAGTTGGTTTGCCACTAATCTTGCAGAATGAGTGTAAGGATGCTGGTCTCACAGGCACACACTGCTGCCTCTATTGTCCCCAATGCTGTCATCAGGTTTCTGCTTGCACAGCCCTGAGGACTTTGGACGCCTCCCCTCCTTTGGAATTCTCATCATTGTGGGGCTGGAGGTCATCCCCTCCCCAACTTCTGCAGTCTTCACTTCATTATTCCCTCTTGCTCCCCTACCTCCAAATTCCTATCTTATAACCATTTCTTAAATTTGTTTTAACATTTACTCATTTTTGAGAGACAGAGCACAAGTTGGGGAGGGAAGAGACCCAGAATCCAAAGCAGGCTCCAGGCTCCGAGCTGTCAGCACAGAGCCCGATGCGGGCTCAAACTCACGGACAGTGAGATCATGATCTGAGCTGAAGTCGGGCGTTTAACTGACTGAGCCGCCCAGGCGCCTCTATAACCATTTCCAAACAAGACATGACAAGTAGACTGAGCCAGGAGAAGGCTAGGTGCCCTAGGATCTCTGAGCATCCCCACCAGCCTCCATCACTTTCTGGCAACTGCTCTCTGACCTACCAGAAGAGTTTGCCACCCACAACTCGGTGATAAGATAAACACCATTGCTACTGGAATGCATCTTCTACAGGGATTCAAAATTGTTCATCTTTGCTGAACCAACTGAAAACATAACTCTGTGCCCCAAGTGTTTGAGAGGGTTAGGCTGGCTGAGCATTGGCCTCTTATGGGTGAGCTTGACAACAAAAGACAAACATATAATAAAGTCATTGCCTTCCATATTTATCTGAGTGACAGACAGCCTATCTGCCATGGGGTGGGAAGGGGAGGGGAGGGGAACCCTAACCATAAGTGCTCTTGTGTCACTGTCACATTGAGGAGTATGGTAATAGTGACACATCAAACAACTGCTTTCACAAATCAGAAAAAAAATTATTTGTAGGAGTAGTAGTCCAATATAAGAATACTTAAGCCCAACCTAGCAGGTGGGACTTGTGTCTTCTCCATTTCAAAATCGCTAGGCATTTGCTTGACAACCGTTAAAACTGAAATAATGGCTTGTGAAAAGTGGCACACCCCCTCCTTCCTCCTCCACTCCTTAAACCTGTCCTCTATGCCCAGAAAGAAACTCCCTTGTTATTGTACATAAAATTTATTCTAAAGCCCAGTTAGAGAACGTAAGAGCTTGAGATCTTGGGATCTGACATAGGACCCTCTGGACCCCAGTGATTCATCTAACAGTCTCTGAAGTTACAAGGGAAATGTACTAAAGCATTACTGGGATCTTTCTGTATCATTGTACCTACTTTGCAGTTGATATATTGACCATGACATACTGCACTGTTAGCTTTCCACCCTAGTTATAAAATTAAAAAAGAAACCAGGTCACTCACAGCCTGAAGCTGGAGGGTGGGTTTGCTTTATAAACGCAAGTATTTTAGGACCTAGTTTGGGGGTCTTCTGATGGGGCTGAGAATGTCTGTGATGTGGGAAGGAGGTATTTCCTAAATTGCTTCCTTCCCTCTTAGCTACCCACTGTCACACAGGCTAAATTTACACATTTAGCAGCTAAACATTACTGTCTATTTTATTATATAACTAAGCAAAACCTCACCATGTCCTTCATGGGCTTTTCTATCAGCCTTAATGAAGGCTTGGGCATTCCTTGTTTGGAAGTGTGTTCAATTTCAGGACTTGGTTCGCTTAGTTGCAGTGTTTGGGGATGTAGGTGTAGACAGGCAGTTTGTGCAAGTTGTCACAGAGACGTGTATCGTTGGGGTTTTCATCCTTATTTTCCTGCCTGAAGAGAAATTTATTTTAGTCTCACCCAGGGATACAGAAGGGCAAGATGTTAGATTATTTTACTGACAGGCCTTGAACCAAAACTTTTTTTCTCCAAAATAAGTTCTAGGAATGTCATTGTATACTAACTTGCCTTGTCCAGACTGTAAAGACAAGACTGTTCATAGTTTGAGATGTCAACTATGCTGAGAGTTCAGTAGTGTCCTGTAGAAACGAACAGTATGATCTATGGGTTTCTCAAAACAAAACACTTGCATTACGAGCCGAGAGTCTGACCTGGGAAATGGTGCAGGTTTTAGGACTAGCCAGATTACTTCTGATAATACAGGATAAAATTGTAAATGCAGGGCAGTTGTGCACAGGGGACAGATGAGAGAGAAACTTATTTCCTTATCCTTGCTCCCTCTGGAACCTGTCCTAGAATATTTAACCCAAGTGAAGAAGAGATATGGGTTTTATAGATTTCTTGAAAATGTGTAACTCTCAAGCAACCTGCACATTTGGAAAGAGTTTGATAGGGCGGAGGGCTACTCCACACAGTTGAGTTCTCAAGAACGAACAGGAGCAATAAGGTGAAAGTGAAGCATTTTTCCTCAATCCCCTCACTAACGCGTTCATTCATTGGTCATTCACTGAGTACCTGGCACTGAGATAGCAAGGGTCCGATCAGGAAACTGAAACCACCAACAATGTGAACAGGGAAATTCTTTTTTTTTTTTTTTAATGTTTATTTATTTTTGAGACAGAGAGAGACAGAGCAGGAACGGGGGAGGGTCAGAGAGAGAGGGAGACACAGAATCCGAAGCAGGTTCCAGGCTCTGAGCTGTCAGCACAGAGCCTGATGTGGGGCTCGAACCCACGGACCGTGAGATCATGACCTGAGCCGAAGTGGGACACGTAACCGACTGAGCCACCCAGGCGCCCCGTGAACAGGGAAATTGTAATGGCAAGAATTATTAACTAATAAAAAGAGATTAACTACTAAGGCGTTAAGGGATCTCTATGCAATACTGGAATAGCAGATGTAGGGAGTGGCTTCTATCCCAAGGCTAAGGAAATTAATCACAGAAGGAAGAAACTTGAGAGGGGGCCTTCTCTCAGGGATGAGATTCAGACTTCATTGGCAAAGGGGGTGGCTGTGGCCCAAGGATGGTGGGGGATCTCACTGTGGCGGTTCAGGGAGCTTCCCGTTGGGGCGCTAGTGGAACCCTCTGGAAGCAGTTTGCAGAGCCAGTGTTGTGCAGGAGGCTGCCCGGTGGCCACAGTGCCATGGGAGCAAGAAGAAAAGCACAAGAACCCCAGAGACAAGCCCCTTCCCCTTGAGGTGTCCCTCCAGTGCCCTCTGCTGACAAACCCTAAGTTACATCAGCTGGTAAAGGAGAAGGGGTTCTAGGGCCCAGCTGCAGGGTCACAAAAACAAGGCAAAGAATGGATTCAGAGCAGAGACAACAGACTGACAACTGGCATAACCATGATGTAGTTAATCCACTAGACATAGATGAATACATGTGGTCCTTGCCCTTAACACGCTTATCGTAGTAGTGGATGGAGACAGACCCTAAAGGAAGGCATCCGTGGTTTTGGCTTTCTTCCCTTTAAAAAAAAAAAAAAAAATCACTATTTTCTAAGCCCTCTCAGCCTCTCCAAAGACCACCACGTACTTTCAAGGTACTTTCTTTAAATATTTGCTATATTTTCCTATATTTGGTATTTTATTCTATCTTTTTCAGTGAAATAGTAAGGTAATTTGCTATTTTAAATCAACCCAAATCAGTGTAATATACGTATACAGACACAGATACATATACATATACAGAAGACGGTAGCTTGGGAGTCAGAGCAACAGTTGCAATCATGGCTCCTCCGTGTATTGACTTGGTAACTTTGGGCAAGTGACTTGATCTAGCTGCCCTCCATGACCTTCTGCATATAATGAGGACCCAAAGAGTATCAGCTGTCACAAGCTTGTTGAGAGGATCAAATGAAATGGAGGCATGCAAGTATCGTTAATGCAATATCTGGCATACAAAAAGGATTAAATAAAAGTTTGCAATTATTTTAGAATAAATACAATTCTACATATTATAATAAGATAGGGCTAACAATGATCTTAGAGTCTCCACTTAGGTTCCCAGTGATTGTTTCCAGGAACTTACATTTAGAGAGATCTCGCCTTATAGCAATTCATTGGAAGAAGATGTAAAAGTCTTGACTGACCCCAAGCTTAACTTGTACGTGGCACATCTTAAATGAAGTTTTACATGGGCACCTGGGTGGCCCAGTTGTTTAAGCGTCAGACTTCAGCTCAGGTCATGATCTCGCAGTCTGTGGGTTTGAGCCCCGCATGGGGCTCTGTGCTGACAGCTCCGAGCCTGGAACCTACTTCGGATTCTGTATCTCCCTCTCTTCACCCTGCCCCTACTCGCACACTGTCTCTGTCTCTCAAAAATAAATACACATTAAAACAATGAAGTTTTACAAATTAAAAAAAAAGTTATATAGAAGATCGCAAATGAATAGTGAGGGGCCAGAAAACCACGTACAGGGACAGAGTTGAGGAAACTATGTGTGATTGGTTAAGCGATTTAAAATGAGATGCTCTAGATCGCTTCAGATAGCTCAAGGGTTATTTTGGTTTTCTCGCTCCCGTAGTCAAAATGAATGCAGGTATTTAGAACTTGGCAGGGAAGGGGTTTGGGTTCAGTATAAAGAAAAAACCCCATCAACTTCTGACAACTACAGCCATTCCAACCATGGGTGAAGCACAGCCACATTTAGCAGCTGATCTCTGCAACTCCTGGATTCAGAGACTGGACAGTCACTGGTGGTAGGCTCTGAGACGCATCGCCCAGGCCTCCCTCCAGAGATGAAGCCATCAGCACCCTTCAGGGATGGCCTAGGTGAAGAGAGATGCCTTGCCCAAGGGCACGCCCCTCGGAGGGGATCTGCGCAGGGGTATAATTGCCTGGCTCCTCTGCTTCAGCTCTGGACAGCCCTCAAGGATCATTCTGGCTTCAGAACGTCTCAGTAAGTGCACCAAGGCTCCTACTGAGACCGCCTTACTTCTCCTTCTGCCCTATCCTGCTTCCTTCCCTTCCCGCATTAGGTGAAACCCTAATGACTTCCGGCAGGGCTAATCTTCACCTCAGAGTCTGCTTCTCAGGGAGCCCAGCCTGGGACAGTTACCTGCCCAGGATGCTAGAGGCACTACTCTGAGCAGGATAACTGCAAAGGTCGCCTACAGCCCTGTGGCTTCACAGAAGCCTTGGGCATCTGAAGCTGAATGTTTTAAGTCTACAAAGATCCAATCTGTCTCCACTGTGAATCCATATGGGCGATCCTCAAGAGAAGTCTCAACCTTCTTTCGTACTGTTTGATCTATGGCCGGCCTGATGTCACTTAGGAGGGGCATGTGTTCAGTTACTACATTGTCCATTCAATCACTTGTCAAGTCTTTCAACAAATACTTACAAGGCCCAAATATGCACCAAGCCTGGTAGGGACAATGGTGCCCAAAAGATCTCTTTTCTGGAGCTTATATTCCAGGGAGGAGAAGCATATCAACATATTTCCAAATTTCAGTCATTTGCATACTGCTTCCAAAACTGTTGCCTATATGCCTATTGCCCAATCACCATACTTCTATTTCCTCTGGCTTATGGATGGTGGATTTGCAGTTTTATCTACTGTAGGCCCAATGTAAGCTAAAATGTCCACAGAAGGATAAGCCATTAGTATATAGATGTTTTTTTTTTAACGTTTATTTATTTTTGAGACAGAGAGAGACAGAGCATGAACAGGGGAGGGTCAGAGAGAGAGGGAGACACAGAATCGGAAAGAGGCTCCAGGCTCTGAGCTGTCAGCACAGAGCCCGACGCGGGGCTCGAACTCACGGACCGTGAGATCATGACCTGAGCCGAAGTCAGACGCTTAACCGACTGTGCCACCCAGGCGCCCCTAGATTTTTTAAAAATACACATTAAAATAAACACATAACTTTAAAATAAAATAAAAAATGAACACCTGCATATCATTTGTGCCATATATGTACCATACATTAGGAAGGAGTTTATACAAAGGATCACACAGAGAAATGTAAAATTGTAAGTTCGCCAGATGCTTACAAAGGAGAAGTATCCAGAATCTTCAGAATATATAACAAGGGGATTTAACTTACTTAAGGGCTTCTCAGAGGAAGTGAGCTGATATTTGAAAGAAGAGTAAGAGTTGAGTAGGTAAAGAAATACAGTGTGTGTTGTAAAGAACATTTCATATAGAGGCAGCAGCATATGCTAAGGTCCGGTGGCAGGAGGGAACACAATGCCAATGAGACTCAAGTGTGGTGACCAAGGGATAGGGAGCATGTTGTAAATTGAGGCTAGTTGGCAAAGCAGAGGCCAGTGATGGAACAGGGCAGTTAGGCGGATTCCATTCTCCATCATCTGTAGAGAACTGAGTTGAAGCTATGTATACATAATCATTCTCTCCCCCTCTTTCTCTGTCCTACACAACTGAATGTTAACACTTCCCCAGACCCTCTGCCAAAGGACACAAATAAGCAGCATCACCAGGCATGGTTCTGGTCTGGGACTGTTAAATGTATTCCAGACTTGAAACTTGAGGGGCTGAGGTTATATTTGCTAAGTATTTCGACCTTTCCCCCAGGCTTTTATTCATTCCATCCAGCAGGTGGAGTACAGGAAAATGTTTTTCGTTCCCAACAAATCCCCTGATATCCAAAAGGAAGAGCAAGGTTTGCCAGCACAGTCAAGGGTGAGAGATAGAACAAGGAAGCAGTGATTGTGTATTTGAGTCTCATTCATATGGAAAACATGAACTAATTAGCTTCTTACTGCTGTGCTTCCAGAGATTCTGAATTTGACGTTTCTGTCCAAGTTTGGGGAGCTATGCTATTAATCAGTCCAAACACAAATGAAGCGGCTTAAAAAGAATCACATAACCAAAAACCACATCCTTCATAAGATAAAAAAACAACAACAAAAAAAAAAAAAAAAAAAAAACCCCAAAAAACAAAAACAAAAACCAGAAAGGCAACTTGGAAACTCTTCAGAGATGGTGCCAATTTCTGGATTTGGAGGGGGGGTTTGGCTGACTGGCAGAGATGTCTTAATCTGGGGATGAAAATAAAGAACGTAAATATATTTACACAGATCTCATGAGGAAAACTCAACAGACCACATTGCCCTGTAGAAAGTGGTTTCTTAAAGTCCTACAGTCAAACAGCGACCTTGGGGGAAAGACAAAGAAAGCAAAGAGACAGAAAGTGAATAGAGACAGAATAGATTATTTGGGGGGCTCCAGATTCCATAAGAAATATGAGTGATTCTTTACAATAACCATTCTGAATCAATCTCATCCCTTTTTCTGGAAGACACAGAGACCTGACTTCCTGACAAGCAAACACAGAAGACAGTTCCTGAATCTCCGCTATGGAGGACGTTACTGAAACAGACATGGGGGTGAGCACTCCACCACTTAGCTGGGGAACATGATTTATAAACAAATCGTCAGAATGCAACATAAGAGAGCACTGAAAGAAATCCATGCAGGATGCTACAGGAGCACAGGTGGGAGGAAAAATTCTCTCCCGGGGCAGTCAGGGAAAGTTTTCCAAAGGAAGTGATGTTCAACTTGTGTCAGAAGAGCTGAGCAGGTGTGTACCAGGTGGGGAAGCGAGAAAAGGAAGCAGGACCGTGGGGAGATGAGGGGAGGGAAGCAGGATGATGGACTGTCACCTCACTCATTGATAGGAACTGGAGAGTGCTCATAAAGGAGAGTCAAAGTCAGCCCTGAAAAGCTCCCAGAGATAGAAGTACCATCTCTCAGTGAGTAACTGGCATGCATTTGGGGGGCACCTGTGTCATATGAACACTGTGAATAATGAAACCCTGTGATCATATTCAGCCAGCCAAGTGCTTCCGGTACAAGAGGCTTGGAAAACAGGGAATACAGCAGACGCCTGCCTCCTCTCACTCCCTAGGGAGCACATATGCATGGAGTAGAATGTCAGCAGCTCACCCACACTATTGACTGTAATCTTTCTCCTTCCTCCCTCCCTCACCACCCCCTCTCTCTCCTGAGTTGGTAAAGGTGATTTCTTTTCAGTTAACTGTGTGTATGTGATGTCACTTTCCTTCCAGGTATAGGGCACAAGCTTGGAGTGACCCATCTCCACTCTTCAGGAGGTGGTTTCCATATCTCTAATATGGGGAGAATATGAAAACCTCCCTCATCAGGTTACTGTGAGCCTTAAATGAACCAGTCAATGCAGACTGCACAGAACGCAAGTAAGTGTTAACGATGACTGCTGTTACAATCACTCCAATCAGAGGAGAGGAGACAGCACACGTTAGGACAGAGAAATGCAAAGGAGAATGGCGTGTTTAAAGGATGGTGAGCGGCATAGCTAGCCAGAGGTGAAGCTGGTAAGGTGTTTTAAGGCAGGACAAAGCTTAAACTCTATGTTTGGGTGAGAAGGAACCAACGGAGACATTCTGCAGGTAGGTCATCACTCCACATTTCCATTAAATTGAGATAGCTCTGGCTATCGTGTGGAAAAGGTAGGAAAACCAGTCAGAAAGGTACTGTAAAGGTGTGGTCTTGGGCTGAGGAGATCCTGAATTGATGACAGCAGTGACGGTGATGATTTTCTTAGTGTTGGTTCTCCCAGACAGACCCTGAGACCACGACTTGGGTGCCGGCTGGGAGAAGATCCCAAGAAGCACAGGTGAGAGGGATGGGAGAAGGGCCAACAATGCCTCAGTGAACAGGTCACTGCTGTGGACAAATGAGGCTCAGTTCCCCTAGCAGCCTCTGGGGAACTGTGGAGAAGACACCTCAGAATTGCCCCAGTGATGGAAGTAGGATTCTTCTCCAAATAATGCCATCCTTCTCCAGTCGACAGCTTCCCCTGCCTGGAGGTGTAAATCCCAGCACTTTTGGGCTGCTGTGCCTCCAGACTGAGCAAACTTGTATAATACCCAAGGAAGTCCTTGGGCAGGGAAAAAAAGAGAGAGAGAGAGAGGCAGGCTCTTGAGGGGAATGTGTTGGTTTGTATGGAGACAATCCACAGGTGCTATATGTAACCTCAGAAATAGCTGAAGAGATATGTAGCAGAGGATGATGATGATGATTATGATGTTGATGTTGATGTTGATGATGATGATGATGATACTAGCTGCAGTAAGTAACCTTCTCTGAGTGCTTACCATGGGCCAGGCACGATGCTAAGCATTTCATTTAAATGCATTATCACAGGCTATCCTTACCACCCTTAGGAGGTGCTGGTGCTATTACCGAGCTCATGTTACAGACAGGGAAACTGGAGCACTGAGCGGTATATGATGTGCCCAAAGTCACACAGCTAGGAGGTGCTGAAGCCCACGCTTGAGCTCCTGTAGTCTGACTCCAGCACCCGTACCTTCCATCACTACTGCATACTGCCTCAAAAAGACTGGCAATGAGCTGGTTAGAAGAGATGAATCTGAGAATGATTTGGGACAGTGGTGTCCAATACGATAGCCACTAGCCACATGTGGCTATTGAACGTGAGGAAATGTGATTACTAGAACTAAAACATTGAAGTTTGAATTTTATTTCATTTTAATTAACATAGTTCTGCATGCCCAGAGACTAGTGCGTTGGACAGTGCAAATTTAGGAGGTGGAACACCCTGTCCCTGAAGAAGGTAAGGAATACTTACACCTTTACCAATATGGTGATGTCACGATGCATCTTGCCACATGTCACAGTTAATTAATTACAAAGAGTACTTGAAATTCTGAAGTTGATGAGTTTTTTATATCTAAGTAACAGTTTTAAAATCAAACTAAGGCAGGTACATAGTTTAAAAAATACAGTATTAGGAAGTTTGTAACAGTAGTAGCCCTTCCCATTGCACTTCTGGTTCCTGCTCTCTAGAACACAACCAATTTTATTTCTTCTAGATATTTCTCCTGATACTTAACTTCATATTTCTAAACAGTATCTATTAAACAGTATCTATTAGTTTCATTCTCTGGAAGATACAGATTTAGCTTTTTACACTATACACCACCAGCCACAGACATAACTTCCACCCCATCCCGAGGCCCTTCCCATCCTGCCTATAGAGTCATGCCACTGGTTAGTTAAAGATTCAATGTTCACATTACTAACGCATTGAAACTATTAGTTGCATATAAGCCAGTGGATGATTTTGTCATTTTTCATACAAGTATCTTTCATTTATTTCATTTTCATCTTATTCATCACTAATTTAACCCCAAACTTTCTGACAAACTCTAAAAAGACTCTAAATACAATCAACTACATGTTTTTAGCAGTTCAATTTTCATTGAGATGTCCCTTCTGGAGCCTTCGGATCTGTGCCCCACAGCATTTGGCAGTGCTATCACCTTATGGCTTCCTGCCATTATTTTCCTGGGATTCCTTGTGCCTCTCTCTGCTTGAGATTTACTATTTCAGGATCCCATGCAACCTTCTTTCTTGACTTAGCCCCTTTCTGTTTAACATTTCCTCTAGTAGCTTTTTTCACAAATGGTAAATAGGAAGTTTCTTTTTACAAGGTGTTTCTGTCTTCTGTCTTCATTTGACAGTCTAGCTGGGTATGGAAGTCTCAGTTGTAAATTATTCTCCCTCACAAACATGAAGGCATTACTCTGTTGTCCCCTAAGCTACAGTGCTGCTGTAAGGAAGTATAATGTCATTTTGATTCCTGATCAATTGAATGTTACCTCTTTTTTTCTCTGGAAGTTTTCATCATCATCTCTGGCTCCAGTATTTGAAACATTATAATAATGTGCCTTGGTGTGGCTCTTGTTATACCTTGTGGTAGATTAATGGTGGACGCTTTCAGACTAGAAACACATGACTTTTGGTTCTAGAGAATTTTCTGGGAAAATTTCTTAGATAATTATTTTTCTCTCCTACCCCTTATATACATACATGTTCTTTCCCTCTCTCTTGGTCCTATTTCTCTGGAGAATCCTGACTAATGCAATTTGTTAAGTATTAAAATAGTATACAATTTTTTTAAAGAAAAGCCTCATTTTTAGAGATTCATGGTAACATATTTAGGGGTAAAATATCATGATGTATATAATTTACAATGGTTCAGGAAACACACACACACACACACACACACACACACAAGCAAGCAAGTAGGCAAAATGTTAACAACAAATAAATATAAGTGTATGGGAGTTTATTGTACTCTTTTTAATTTTTTTCTGTTCAAAACCTTCCAGAGTAGAAAGTCAAATCAATTAGAAAATAAAAAACCAGAGTGGTAAGTGGGAACTGACAGTATTGGGAATTCATCTCATTTCTCATGGTAAACAGATAGATTAAGTTTCAAAAGTTCATGGGGAGTGTGGTGGCGCAAGAGAGGTCTTGAGCTGGAGGTAAACAGTAACTATAACTGAACGTACTGCTAACCAGGAGTTTCAAAGAGGTGTACTGTCAGCGAAAGTATGGATCAGGGGGGAAAAAGTCTACCTATTGGCCTGGGGATATGGCTGTTCTCAGCTCTGTAACATGAGAAAGGAAGGTGTCCCTCTAGGAATCTATAATCATGAGCCTAGCCTCAAGCAGAATTGGGCTACAAATTTACACTACCTGCCTCACCTAGGAACCCTTAGCCTTAGAAATTCATGTAAGACAATGGAACATGATAGTCTTTAGACACCAAGTACAAGCAAACAATCCAAAACTTGTTTATAAAAAGTTGAACAAGAGGAAGTCAGTAAACAAGAAGTTAAGATGCTGTAATTATTGGGTATTAACTGGATACAGACCAGAAATAGGTACATTTAAAGTGGTCAAATACATTTTTCAAAAGGGACTTACAGTGTGACAAATAAAAAGACTATCATGAACACCAGGAAGATTTAACTCAGATAGGAATGAAATAAAACTTCAAATTAACAATAGAGATACTGAAATTAAAAACCTAATAGGTGGACTGCTTCCAGAAATGTCAGAGGAGTGAAGTGGACATAAAGCCCTCCCATAGATAACAATAATAAAATAAGATTAAGGAAATATTTCTTAAAGGGCAACTATTTAAAGATACTTGGGACCCTGGAGAGAGTCCAAAAGCTGACAGAAGCAAGAAAGTTTAATTTCAAAAAACTGCCACAGGAAGGGGTCAGAATTGAGAGTTTATGTCTTCCTGGACTAAGGGTGATGCCCAACCCTTACGGCTCTGGCTGTAAAAAAAAAAAAAAAAAAAAAAAAAAATAGCAGTGGAAAACCACAGCCTTACCAGCTAAGGTGCCAGAGATCAGAGTTCAAGGCTGAAAACGTAGGTAGAAATCTACAGGAAAAGTACTGGCAGCAGAAAAACCACAGAAGGAGTATAAAACTCTGAATATAAACTTCTGCCCAAATCCCTGGCCAAGAGCTAAACTACGCATGTGTGGGAAGAGGCACTAAGGGGACTAGGGAAAAAGTGGGCAGAAACCAGAAAGCAACCAGCTCTTGGATAGGAAAGCTGTGTGTGGCTCTATCTGTGAGTTTGCTGCCTTTTTTTTTTTTTTTTTAAACGGAGCTAACTTCCCAAACATGCACAAGTCAGGTGCCAGAAAGTTGAATCCTATAGGCTTGAAAGGTCAGAGACAGAGCCCCAAACCAGCCAAAGAGCTAGAAATTAGGGAGAGGAGAACCTCTAGAAGAAGCAAGAAAATCCAAAGACAGTGACCTCCATCTCAGTTGAAATCCTTGACTAACCACTAAATTATAAGAAGCAGAAAACTCCCAAAGGGCCAGGTGAAACAAATAGCAATGAGACATCACAAGAACAGAGATATTCAATGCTGCATATCCCAACGGTGGCAAAAGGGACACTGGAGTCCAGACAAGTTAACTGCCTACTAGAAAAAAAAAAAAAAATACACCTCTGAAGATTACTAGAGAATCCAGAGTTGCCATAACGTATCATCTATAGGGCTCAATTTTCAACCAGAAATTACTAGACATGCAAAGAATTGTTAAAGTGCATTCTGTATTCAGGGGAAAAGGCAGCCAATAGAAACTGACTGTGAATGCCTCCAGATGTGGAATTTAGCAGACTTGAAAGCAGTTATTATAAAAATGTTGAAAGAAGTAAAGGAAAATATGGTATTGTATTGAACGGACAGCTAGGAATTCTCAAAAGAAAAATGGAAACTAAAAAAAAAAAGAGAAATTCTAGATCTGAAAAGCACAAAAACTGAGATATAAAAAATTTTTTTTCAACGTTTTTATTTATTTTTGGGACAGAGAGAGACAGAGCATGAACGGGGGAGGGGCAGAGAGAGAGGGAGGCACAGAATCGGAAACAGGCTCCAGGCTCCGAGCCATCAGCCCAGAGCCCGACGCGGGGCTCGAACCCACGGACCGCGAGATCGTGACCTGGCTGAAGTCGGACGCTTTAACCGACTGCGCCACCCAGGCGCCCCTGAGATATAAAAATTTTATTAAATAGGCTCAATTATCTATGGAGGATGGCAGAAGAAACATTCAGTGAACTTGAAGACAGAGTCACGGAAAGAATAAAGATTGAGAAGAACCTCGGAGACCTGAGGGAACGATATTTAAGTGTTCAATATGCATACAACTGGGATTCCAAAGGAAGAGGAGAAAGAAAAAAGGCCAGAAAAAATATGTGAAGAAGTAATTGCTGAAGACTTCCCAAAGGGGCACAAGGAAACTCTTAGGAGTGATGGAAATGGTCTATGTTTTGACTATAGTGGGGGTTTCACAGGCATACACATTAATCAGAACTCATCTAATTATGCAGTTTAGGTGGGTGTGCTTTATTGTACATAAATGTTATCTCAATAAAGTTGTTTAAAAATGTAAACGATGAACTATTCCTCTCTCTTCCACTAAAAAAAAAAAAAAAAAAAAAAAAAAAAGTCCTAGGGTGCCTGTATGGCTCAGTTGGTTACACGTCTGACTGTCGATTCCGGCTCAGGTCATGATCTCACAGTCGGTGAGTTTGAGCCCCGTGTTGGGCTCTGCACTGACAGCACAGAGGCTGCATGGGATTCTCTTTCTCCTCTCTCTCTGCTCCTCCCCTGCTCATGCTCACACACACACACACACACACACACACACACTCTCTCTCTCTCTCTCTCTCTCTCTCTTTCTCTCTCAAAATAAATAAATAAACAAACATTTTTTAAAAAATCCTAACAAATGCGCTAAATATTATACTGGATCCTTGTATCCAAGGAGTATGGGTAAAGAGAAAAATACATCTGAAGAAATTAACAAAAATGTAACAGGGTGAGATCAACAAGAGGTCAAGAAGAGCCAGGGAGAAGAGAACGAAAAGGAACTGCAATACGAGAGACAAGTAGAAATAGGGACAGACCGTATTTGATGAGATTTTTACCAAGAATTTCCCAATGTTGATGAAAGACATGAATCCTAAGTTTCAGGAAGCAGGTGGATTCCTGTGCGGTGGAAACAGAACTACAGCCACATCTGGGCGAACAGTGGTAAGGACTGAGAAAACCACGGAGAGTATCTTAAAAACAGCTGGAGGAAAGAATGCCTACAAAGTGGCATTTACACTGGCAGCAGACTTTCCAGCACAACGGCAGTGGCCAAGAGAGAGGAGAATCTGGTCTTCAACGCGCTGAGAGAAAATAGATCTCGACCCCTCCTCCCTCCTTGGTACCCTGCAACCAGCCGCGGGGCTATTTCTGAACATACCCTCTGTTTTGAGCCTCCTTCTTACCTCTTCACTCTTGGTCCATCAAATATGTCCAGTCTCTTAGACTATTAAGGGATTTTATTTAAAGTAAACAGTGTTAATGTGCTGAGGGTGTTAATGACTTAATACTGTGGGCTGCCCATGTTGACCTAAGCCATTTTTATTATAATATTACTTAAATACACAAAAATACATAAAACTAGGTATAAACTCTCAGGCTTATAGTTCTGACACAACTATTACACCAAACCATCTACAAATAAACACATATGATTTACTTATAAAGAAGTTATGAACAAAATAATGATACCAATAAAATCTAACATGTAGACAAAAATGTAACAGATGATCCTATTTTGCTGAGATAAATTGGTTAAAATTGTGCTTCAGAGCAGAAAGATGTCCTTGGGTATCTTTTCCTTCACTGAAGGAGGCTCAGAGCAGGGAGGTGAGAGGGCAGGGAGCCGGGGTTGAAATCCCACTGTGTGATTTGGGCAACTGCTTAACCTCTTAAAATCTCCACCCTACCTCCTCTAAAATGAAGAGAGTAGGGTGCCTGGGTGGCTCAGGTAGTTAAGTGTCCAACTCTTGGTTTCAGCTCAGGTCATGATCTCACAGTTCCTGGGATCGAGCCCTCCATCAGGGCTCCCCCATGCATGTTTTCTCTCTCTCTCTCTCTCTCTCTCTCTCTCTGTCTCTCAAAATAAATAAATAAACATTTAAAAATAATAATAATAAAATGAAGAGAATGAATCCCAAATCAGGGCTGTTGTGAGGATCACATGCAACTATGAGGAAAGTACTTAGCCCAGTACCCAGCACATAAAATGAACTTCATAAATTATTATTACCATTGTTGTAATTTGGCCCTTTTGATAAGCCCATTTTAACTTCTGTTGCATTATTTTCAAAGGCTAATCAATTTAATGAGTGTTCCTAAAGTACAAGACCAAAAACATCCTATTCACTAAAAATCCTAATGAATTTGGAACCTACAAGCTCTGCCTCTAATGAAAAAGGTAACAATAGTACGAGGCTTTTGAATTTGAAACGCCTCTGTTGGCGTGAGCCTTCTGAAGACTCCAATTCCATACCATGTTTTCTCTTAAGTCTACCCTGAGATGGGAGGTCAACAGCCGCCCCTTGCTCCTGGGGTGAACATAAATTCCCATGCAAACCTGGGACCATAACAATGTGGCCAGACCGAGTGACAGGGTGGCTCAACTGGTTAAGTGTCCGACTTCAGCTCAGGTCACCATCTCACAGTTCATGAGTTCAAGCCCCGTGTCGGGCTCTGTGCTGATGGCTCAGAGTCTGAAGCCTGCTTTGGACTCTCTCTCCCTTTCTCTCTGCCCCTCCCCCACTCATGCTCTGTCTCTGTCCCTCTCTCACTCTCTCAAAAATAAAAACATTAAAAAACCATTCAAAGAGCATCTCTGAAATAGAAACACACACACACCACGACTACCAACACCAACACCAACCTTAGATTGAACAGCTTCCTGGAAATGAAGGGTTTTAAGCCAAAGGAGTTGCTCCAGGGTGAGAACCTTAGCCTTGGTGGCAGGCAGTGGCAGAAGAGTGGTAAAGGGGAGGGTCTGCCATGCTTTAGGGGCAAAAGAAAGCTTATAAGATAAAAAACAAACAAAAACCACTATATACTCAGTCTTCCAAGAGGGCAAGCCCAGTTATATAAAACAAAATCTTACAGTTTTAGTCTTTCCAGGATAGTAATTTATGGTAAGAAAGGTTTGGATGAAACTGAACTCTTTACAATGTTTATCAAAAGAAGTGTAATAAGCAAACTAGCAACACTGGAGGATAAATTTTGCTGCTTAAAAAAATACAACCATTTTTTAAATGACTGTAGCCTCTACTGTATACAAATGAAGCTACTTAAAAATAAATTATAGCTATCTTTTAATTAAGAAAAGTCTTTTAAGCTCTTGGTCCCAAAGGTACATGCTTGAAGGTAATCATAATCTATTCCCCATATTTCTTGTAGTTCAGACTGACCCTATTGCCAATTATTCTTTTTTTTTTTAAATTTTTTAATGTTTATTTATTTTTGAGAGAGAGAAACAGAGCATGAGCAGGGGAGGGGCAGAGAGAGAAGGAGACACTAAATCTGAAGCAGACTCGAGGCTCTGAGCTGTCAGCACAGAGCCCAATGCAGGGCTCAAACCCTTGAACCGAAAGATCATGACCTGAGCAGAAGTCAGATGCTTAACCAACTGAGCCACCCAGGCACCCCTCTAATGCCAATTTTCCAAATGAGTAAGGAATTAGCTGAGTTATCTGAGTCTGGGTATATCCAGACATATCTTACAAATAAAAGCAGATCCTTCAGAGTGGGAAAGTTACTTCTCACTTGATACTTTTGTCCCTAACCTTAAGTCCTCTCCTGATGAGGTGGCAAACTACAGTGAAATGTAGCAAAAGGCCAGATAAAGGACATCATGTGAAATACTTATCAAAGACTACTTCAACCCAAGTAAGCCATTACACCACAACCTGAGAAAGTTGGGCACAGAGGCTTGCTCCACTGACGGACTCTGGCCCATGACCTGGAGTCCCCTTTCCGAATACCCAAATTGTGACCTCCTTCCTCCTTCTCCCAGGATACTGAGGAGACTAATGAACAAAGAAATTGGTGGAATTGCTCATATACTTTCAGAATGCCAAGTACCAGGAACAGGACTGCATTCAGACAAAACACCAGGTTCTTAGAAACTAGACTTCCCACATACACGCCCAATTTAAATTAAAAAGTGGGGGTGGAAAAGAAGAGAAAGCAAGGATCCATACACAACTGCGTTCACAACAGTATTATTCACAATAGCCAAAATGTGGAAGCCACCGAGCGTCCATCAACAGATGAATGCATACACAAGATGTGGTATATATAAATACAGGGAAATACTATTCGGCCATGAAAAGGAACAAAGTACTAATACGCGCTACAACATAGATGAACCTTGAAAACATTATGCTAAGTAAAAGAAGCCAAACACAAAAGGACAAATGTTGTATGACTCTATCGACAAGAAATACCTACAATAGATTAGAGGTCAGCAGGGGCTAGAGGGAACGGAGAGTTATATTTTCTTTTGAACCCCCTGTATTTCCAGCTCTCTACAAATGTCCAAAGATCACAGTCTAGAAATCATGTTTTGCAAAATTATAATGAAGGGTCCGTATTTCTATTCCTAGAAACTCTTTTCCCTGCACCTCATTCATCCATATATAAGCACACTGTCTGGGGTGTCTGGGTGGCTCATTCAGTAGAGCAACTGTCTTCGGCTCAGGTCATGATCTTGAGATTTGTGGGTTCTAGCCCTGCATTGGGCTATGTGCTGACAGTGCAGAGCCTGCTTGGGATTCTCTCTCTCTTCCTCTCGCTCTGCCCTCCCCGACTCGTGCGTCCCCACACACCTGTGCACACACACTCTCTCTCTCTCAAAATAAATATTTTTTAAAAAGAAATAAAAATTATGAATCCAATATTAAGAATGTAAGTGACTAGGGGCACCTGGGTGGCTCAATCAGGTGAGCACCTGACTTCAGCTCAGGTCATGATTTCACGGTTCATGGGTTTGAGCCCCAAGTCGGGCTCTGTGCTAACAGCTCAGAGCCTAGAGCCTGCTTCGGATTCTGTGTCTTTCTCTCTCTTCCTCCTCTGCTCATGCTCTCTCTGCCTCTCTCTCAAAATAAATAAATAAACATAAAACAAATTTTAAATCACACTTTCTAGCTTTGATGCCTTTATTGGACATCTCTATTCACTTGGGGGAAAGAAATGTGGCTATGTCCCAGTGATAATATCCACAGGGTCCTAGAAATTATTAAAACACACATCTATCATGACACAGCAAGGGAAACATTCAGAGTACTTCCTCTGAGATACAAACTTGGCAAAATTTTGGTTCTCGCTCATAAGTCTCCTAGGCTGTTCAACAATGACAGCTCCAGAAAAACCTTCTGGCTTCATGACCACGAGTACCTGGAAGTAGCTCATCCCACAAGAGCCAAAATCTTAAGGCTCCATCTAGAAAACACACAAAAAACCTGCGGGAAACCCTGGATCTAAACCAAAGTTCTACAAGAAGAAAATGGTAACAGACAACTCCCAACCCTCGCATGTTTCCATGGTAATACATGTTACAGTGGCAGCTCTGGCCTGTGGAAGCCTCTGGAAACCCCTGGGACATTATTTATGGCAGTTACAGGCAGCTACAGGCCCTGGATGTGAGTTGGACAAACTCGGGATAAAGCAGACAGAGACAGACTGCCCTGCTTTATCTCATCATGTACTTCCTCACCTTTCCTCACTGGACGGGGGTGTCTCTCAGTGAAAGAATATTTTACAAGCAAGCCATTCATCAGGACTCCTAATTAAAAAGTTGGAGAGCACAACAATGGAGCGGATTTTGCCGTCTTCTGACACTTCATCAACCTCATCATTGTTCTTCTACCTAGAGCAGCAGTCTCCGGAATGACTACATAGGTTCTGTCCTTCACAGTCAGGCAGAAAAAGAAACAGTAACACTTTGCCTGAAAACTAACTCCCGCATATGACCACAAGAGTTATGCCAGATCATGAACAAAAAAGGAACAACATGACAAGGAAAAGAACATTTACTTAGACTTTACTATATTTAGGAAAATTCACCTTTACTCAGAAGAAAATGGAGTAGGAATAATAAGTAATCTATTTTTCATAGACCTTTCTAATAAAGGCTAAAATGTTATCCACTTCTCTCTGAAGGAGACAGCTAAGAATAAATAGCTAGGAATTTGACCTATATTGTATACCAATGGCTGCACATTTTGTGAATTTTTTTTTTTTAAGTTTATTTATTTTGAGATTGAGAGAGAGAGAGAGACAGCGAGCAAGCATGAGCAGGGGCAGAGAGAGAGGGAGAAAGTGAATCCCAAGCAGGCTCCATGCTATCAGCACAGAGCCTGATGCAGGGCTCGATCTCACGAACCATGAGATCATGACCCAAGGAGAAAATCAAGAATGGGAAGCTTACCTGACTGAGCCATCCAGGCGCCTCCATTTTGTGAATTTTGAATTGAGTTCACTTATTTCCCCCTCTTTTGCTTTTGTTTTTTTTTTAGCTCAGTGGCAAAACTAAACTTATGTTTTAAATACATAAATAAACCCTGACGATGTAGTTCAAACTGAAACCATATCCATTTATTTTCTGCAACTGGTGAGCCGAAACATAAAAATATTCACCCAACCAAAACAGTGTTTCTGTTTGAGTCTGTCTCTGGTATGAAAATGGGAGGAAAATGCCGGACTCTGCTGGAGTAAGGCATTCAACTTTATCTCACTCCAGGTGAGAATTTGGTAAGACTTAAAGAGGGAAAGATCTTGAGTAGTCAGTCGCATGAAACCCAAGGGCAAGACTCAAAACTCTAGGTTTTAATTTTTTTTTTTAACGTTTTATTTATTTTTGAGACAGAGAGAGACAGAGCACGAACGGGGGAGGGTCAGAGAGAGGGAGACACAGAATCCGAAACAGGCTCCAGGCTCTGAGCTGTCAGCCCAGAGCCCGACGCGGGGCTTGAACTCACGGACCACGAGATCATGACCTGAGCCGAAGTCGGCCGCCTAACCGACTGAGCTACCCAGGCGCCCCAAAACTCTAGGTTTTAAATGACTCTGACATTCTCACTTACCCACCAGAACCAGAATCCCCTCCTTTGTTGGTTCCCTACAAGAGGAAAGTCACAGATCCCATTTTGTTTTTCAATTGAAATGAAAACTCAAGAGGTCAAAACATGGATTCATTAAAAAAAATTTTTTTTTTTTAGTTTCTTTATTTTGAGAGAGTGAGAGAGCACAAGCGGGGGGGGGGGGGGGGGGCAGAGAGAGGACAGACAGAATCCCAAGCAGGCTCCACACCATCAGTGCAGAACCCAGCGTGGGGCTTGGACTCACAAACTCTGACGTTGTGACCTGAGCCAAGATCAAGAGTTGGACGCTTGACTGAGCCAGCCAGGTGCCCCCAAAATCTGGATTCTAGCGCTTACTTATTATGGCCTTGCTGTCTAGCCCCTAAGGTCTCTTCCGAAAGGTCTAACAGGTACTTCTGCCAATCTCAATAGATGTAAGGGATGTGAAATATGGCAGACAAAGTAAGGGCAGATATTTTATCTCATAAACTATCTTTACGTAGTTATGAATTAATGATACATGTGGACAGATTGCTGGGCAAGCTGGAACACTGTTGTATTCTGGAAATGTTGACATCTTAGGCACAAAATATTAAAAACTGGTGACTTATAGGTAAAACAGACAGAGGGCATGTGTGTGAGCCAGAGGCTGTCCCCTCAGAGAGCAAAGGACAGTGATACAGGCCTGGCCCGCAGTCCTGACCATCTTTCGCAATCTCTTTTGATTGGCTTTTTCTCCTCTTCTTTTGCATAAGGGTCTATTCTTGGCCTTTCTCACTCTCCTTGGGAGAATACAGCTGCTCCCACACCTTCGTGGACAGCCTGTTCCCTGATGATTTCCAACTCATATCTGCACTTCTTTTGGGAGCTGCAGGTCAGTATGTTCAACTGCCTGCAGGACACTGCCAAGTGCATGATCAGCGAACGCCTTGAAAGTAATTAACTCTCCCTTTCTCAGTCCCAAATCTATTCCTCCTCCTAATTCACTCATGAAAACCCTGAACTCGGAAGCAAAAATTATTCCCAAATGACTCCCATGATGCTTTCTTTCTCCATCTCAAAATGAACAGATTTCCAGCAAGAAGAAGGCGGCCAGAGGTTGACCACGTAGCAGGGAGATGTCTGCTTACCCTGAGACCAGGTGGGTGGGTGTGAGGAGGTGTGTGTAGGACGGGGGCATAGGGAGCTGTTCCCAGGAGAGGGAAAGTTAGGGAGGTTGGTCAAACAATCCACTGCAAACCCCAAGAGCTTTCAATATTTATACTCAGTATGATTGTTTATAGGACCTGCTTACTGCTTATAGGATAAAGAAAATTACAAGATTTATGTAGAGTTTGCTTATGTCTTGGGATACCAGGATTTTTATAGCTTTCTTTAGCCAAGTCACCATGTGCTTAAATAAAAATACAAAATCTTCTCAAGAACGGAAAAAAATCTTCTAGAAGTAAGGAATGTTGAGCAGTCTCTGATTCTTCTCCCCTGAATTGCTGCTGCCTCTAGCTGAAGTATTCCCTTTCTTTGTTTCTACTTAGGTCTCAGACCAACTAACAACTTTATAAGGAACGTTATAAAACAAATAAGCAAAGACATAGAATACTTATGTCCTCACAGTGTTAAAACTTGAAAGCTAGACATAATCTAATAACCAAACTCGTTAACTTTCTTTTTAGAAATGAAGACACTAAGTCCCAGAGAGAGTAAGTGAAGGGTCTGGAAGGCACAAAACTATAGTGGAGCAGAGACAGGACCCAAATTTGGTAACTTATCTCCCCATCTTATATTCTTTTCATTCTCTCAAACTGTCTATCTTAAATCAAAATCTTGATTTCAAAATCAGCCTTGATTTCTTCCCTCCATCCCAAGGTTGACGACTCCTTGGCTTTCTGCCAGCCTCCCTGTACCATTTTGGTTCCTTGGCCCCTGAAAATTGGTTGATCCAAATATCTTGCTATACTCAAGGTCAAATTCCAAATGCTCTAACAAACCAATTCTTTTTTTTTTTTTTCTCATAAACATTCCACTCAGTTCTGGCTTCCATCTCAGCAACGTGCCTGATTTACAATGGGGTTACCTGGTAATGGGGACTGAAATCCCTGAGGAATCTCCATGAGTGGCCAGGGTTCAGGTAACTTGTTCCAGCCCTTTTAGGAGTCTACGGTGAGTCTACCAAACAACACAGGAAAACAGAGCCTAAATTTTGAACATTACTCTCCCAGTATACTAATGCCTTAATCATATAACTATTGTAACTACACATGTGTGCGTTTACACACACAAACTCACACAACGAGAGCTAGAACGTATTTATTGAGGGTGATTATTCTTGCTGGAATATCAACAAAAAGGCACTTGAAGATCATGGGATTTTATGTAGTATGATGCAGTAAACTTAGTCCTCGGCTGGAAGTCATCATTATGTGTTCCTTCTCCTGATTCTGCTGGCCAGAACCGTAAGAGAGCCTGATCTGCATGCCAACTCAGGATATGTGTGGAATCGGCAGGAATTTCATTTGTCCGGGGCCCCCCAAAACCTCATAAAATGGTAGTTTTCAAATATCTTTGGCTCTCTCTGAAGTATGGAGATGAGAGATGGTCTCCAGATTTGTACGAGATAAATGGTTGAGAAGGGACATTATGTGATGGGTGATATTCCTTCTCTAAAAGTTTATGTATGGATTTAAATTTGCCTTGGCTGCGTTCATAGGGAGTGGTTAAGCGGAACACTAACTATTTTTCTGGAATTTTTGCTTCTGGTACTTAGAAGGGATTTAATGTGCCTCCCTTCCCTGTTCCACCCTCAGGCAAAGCCTGAAATTGTTTTGTTGTTGTTGTTGTTGTTGTTGTTGTTGGGTTTGTTTGTCGGTTGGTTTTTACTTTTTTTAAAAAATATTTTTGAAAGAGAGAGAGACAAAGCACCAGCAGGAGAGGGGTAGAGAGAGAGAGGGAGACACAGAATCTGAAGCAGGCTCTGAGCTCTGAGCTGTCAGCACGGAGCCCAACACGGGGCTCAAACTCACAAATCGCAAGATCACGACCTGAGCTGAAATCAGCCGCTTAACCAACTGAGCCATCCAGGCACCCCTGGAATTGTTTTTTTAAAGGTCTGAGCATCCTATCCCCTTTACTGGTACTGCTTCCCCCTTCCCTCTCCTTTATCCCTAAGGGAATAAGAGTAAGCATTTCTGGTTTAGGGGGATTGTACTAGATCATCCAGAGGGAAGAATGTGGGCCTCTGCTTCACGCCAAAAAAGCAAAAGCGGCCAGACTCAGCAGGGTGGCTAAAATTGTTTGGAAGGTCAGGGTTGTGGTGTTTCTGTGTATACTGCTTAAGCATCTGGGCGTTCCTGATGTGGGGTAACCTGAACAGGAATGGGGGGTTGCTGCTAAGCCACAAAGTCTTGACTGCGGTACCAGGGGCTTCTGTGCTCTCCGTCATCCTAGAAAGAAAGCCCTTCGAAGGCCATCTCTGGGTTCCTTGGGGTAAACAGTACCCAAGAGAGGGACAAGAAAAGCCACCTGAAAACAGCAATAAATGTCCCAAATTCCTCCTAATTCAATTTATGAGACCAGGGTTACTCTGATATTAAAACCAAAGACATTATAAGAAACGTACAGGCCAATATCCCTCATAACAAAAATTTGAAAACACTGAACAAAATATTAGCAAATTTAACCGAGGGATACAGAAAAGGGATAATGGTGCTATATCCATACAACAGAAAATGACTCAAAATAAAGAGGACCAAACTACTGATACACATGACAACAGGGATGAATGTCAAAACCATCACACCAGGGGCACCGGGGTGGCTCAGTCTTTAAGCCTCTGACTCTTGATTTTGGCTCAGGTCATGTTCTCAGGGTTCCTGAGTTGGAGCCCGAGTCGGGCTCCACGCTAATGGCAAGGAGCCTGTTTCAGAGTCCTTCTCTCTCTGCCCCTCCCTTGCTCGTTCTCTCTTTTTCTCTCTCAAGAAAAAATAAACTTTTTTTAAAAAGGGCTTATTAAAAAAAAAAAAAATAAAAGCATCACTCTAAGACAAAGAAGCCAGATAAAAGCGTGTATGTGTGTGAATAGAGATATAGCTACAGATGATTCTCTATTTATGAAAACTCTAAAAAGGACAAATTATGGCATCGCGACAGAAGGCAGATCAGTGGCTGCCTGGCGGGGAGGAGTGAGGAAGATGAGAGGTGAGGTCTGACTGGGATGGGACGCGAGGAAATTTTTTGGGGTGATGGAAGTGTTGTAGATCTTGACTGTAGAGGTTATCACATGGATGAATAACTCTCCCCAACCTTATCAACACATATACTTAACACAGATGCTTATTATTACATGTAAACTATAACTCAATACATTTGATTTTTTAAAAATCTAAAAATAAAAATCTGACAAAGCAAGCTTGTCTAACGAGGTCCTAATATTTTAAAGGCCCCAACATTTGGTGAGGTTGGCCAAAAACACTGTAATTATCGGGGTGAAATCTCACAGCACCAAGGATTGCCCAGAAGTAGAGGCAGGGCAGTCTTGGGAAAGGCAGTGGCAGTGGGAACAGCATAAAATAATCAACCCAAACCCTGAGACCTCATCATAAGAGACATCATGTCTAAAAGCCCTGGGCGTGATGTCCGTCAACAGTCCCTGAGAGCTCAGCCTTCAAGGTTTACAAGGGTTGAGGCCCCTCCTTCAAGTCTTACAAGCTTTTTGTTTTTCTCAGGGGAGGTCTCTGGGAACTCAGAGTATCACCCAGAGGACAGCCAGGGAGGGCACAGGGACCTCAGTCCTGTAACCATGAGCAACAGGATTCTGCCCATAACCTGAACAAGCCTGGAAGCGGATTCTTTCCCCAGGCTCCAGAACCGAACTCCACTGCACCGACACCTCGATTTCAATCTGTGAGACAAGAACAGAAACTATGCTCCCCCAATTTCCGACCCACAAAACTGTAAGACACTAAGCCTCGAAGTTTGTGGTAATTTGTGATCTAGCGCCAATAGAAAAGTTATGCAGGTTATAACAATGATAGCCACATACAAGAACTCTATAGACTTTACTGGACTAAAAATTCAAAGAGAAGAGAGAATCCATCTCACTGTTCTAACACTTCTTCCTTTTCCTTCACATTTCATGAGGAAAATCAACATATGTGTATCTAGTGGTCCATACTCCCAAAACTAAACTGTTAATTCCCCCTTTGGTTTGACCTGAATAATTCCACAAACTGACATTTTGTATGGAAGTGACAATATCTTTACAGCGGACCTTCTGTTTGAGTGAAAAGATTTGAGATTTTCTTGATTATAGTATGGAACTGAATTTCGATAAGAGACTTTCTTTAATTTCTGAAGAAAAGTAAATTAAAAATTTACCTTATATACAGAATTAACTTTGATTTCAAACCTACTCTTCACTTAAAACCCAGACACAGGGATTTTCAGTATATCAGCCTTATTAATATGTGACAAAGCTCTGTTAAGCCAAGTTTTCATTTTTAAAGATGGGAAATTCCAGGTATAATCAAAGTGGTTCCTTAGCAATCTGTAAAATATTCTTCCATGGTTCTTCACTAGGTGACAGCAACTTATGAAATACCTTTTTCTTCCCTTAAAAAGTTTTGAATAAAATTTTTTGCTCAGACAGCTAATGTTCAGGTAGCATTAATATCTGGGCAGTAGTGAGACTGATTCACCACTAGTGCCATGGAAATTAATGGAGTGCATACCAATCCAAAAGCTACCCTTAGGATGATTTGAATTATAATCCCAAATCTAATGAGTTATACAGATTTTATACTACATTAATCCAAAGGGTTTTGTTGGTTTTTTGTTTTTTGTTTTTTGTTTTACATCCAATTTTGAGAAATATCGATGGGGGTGCCAGGATGTCCCAATGACCACTGTGTCAGGGAATTGCCTGGGCCTGGGTTGTATTTTTAGTCATCACTAGGAGAAATATTTCCAAATGGTGCATGGCTGAGAAGGTCCTATTCTTCTCTAATTTCATATGCTAATTCTACAATATGCAAACAGAGTACTTTTCCATCCTTCTTAGATCTTCACCCACTCCTCTGCAGCCAGGATTTATTTCCAAAGCTCCCAGATATATAAAGTTTTTATTTTTAAGGATTTGTGCACTAGATTACTCAAAAGCTAATTAATTTATCTACAGAACTTCTGATTTCTCCCACTTTTTAGTTGTTGTGTCTAGTTGCAATTCTCAACCTCGGTTTATTAAAAAGACAAGCTGCCTCTTGAAAAGCTGCCCTTAGGCCACGGGTAAAGAAGCCAGTCACAGGTACTGGCATAGGAGGTGCCTCTTGGAGGACAAGGGTGATGTCCAAGCCCACAGCCCTCACCAACTGCAAGATGAGGCCACCTGAGATCTCCCAGCCAAGAAGGAAGCAGCCAAGCAGCCACATGAGTCAACCTACATGAAAACAGAAGAAACACCCAACCAGTCCACAAATTGGTAAGAGATAATAAATCGTTATTATTTTAAACCATTGTTTTTTGGGGTGGCTTGTCCTAGCAAGGCTCATTGCATTGTTAGCAAAATACTGAAAAATGTCTGCCTAGGATATGGAGTAATATCGTATACTTATGCTATTGTACTAGAGGTCTTACTCAGAACAAGGAGGTAGAAAATATACACAAAAGGGCTAAGGGGTGGAAAGTAAAAATAAGATGGTCAGTATTTGGAGATGACATGAAGACACATGACGTGAATACACACAGAATACAAAAATACCTATTAGGTTTAATAAACAAATTAAGCAAGGTCACTGGTTTAAAAATGAGACCGGGATTTTTCTTTCACATACAAGCCACAAACACACCGAAAATTAAAATGATGCCATTTACAATAGGATCAAAAGGTATGAAATACCTGGGAATAAATTAAATGAATGGCATGTAATACCTCTATACAGAAAACTATAAAATACAAAAACATTCATAAATAAAGGAAGAGCTATAATACAGACAGGAAAGTTCAGTATTCACAGATGTCCTCCCCATGCTAATGTACAGACACAAAGCAAGTACAAACAAAATCTTGGCATGGTTGTTTCTTCTTTTTCCTGGAAATTGACCAGTTGATTCTGAAGTCATATGGAAATACAAAGAGCTAATAAAACAGATAATCTTGAATTAAGAACAAAACTGAAGGACTGAAAGTGCCAAATATCAAAGCCAGCCTTACCCTGATACCAAAGCCAGGCAAGAACACTATAGGTCTGTATCCCTAATGAGCACAGATGCAAAACTCCTGATGAAAATATTAGCACACTTAATTCAACAGTGCATTAAAAGGATCATACACCATGATCGAGTGGGGTTATTCCTGGGATGCAAGGATGGTTCAATATATGCAAATCAATAAGCACGATAAACACATTAACAAAATGAACGATAAAAATCATAGGCAGACAAGAGAAACACATTAAAGGTAGCTGGTAAGGACTTTAAAATAACTATGCTTGGGGCACCTGGCTGGCTCAGTCAGTTTAAGCGTCCGACTCTTGAGCATTCAGCTCAATTCATGATCTCACGGTTCGTGAGTTTGAGCCCCACATCCGGCTCCATGCTGACAGTGCAGAACATGTTTGGGATTCTCTCTCTCTCTCTCTCTCTGCCTCTCCCCTATGCTCTCTTTCTCAAAATAAATAAATAAACTTAAAAAAAGTAACTATGCTTAAAATACTGAAGAAAATGGGGAAGTATATGGAGCAAATAGGTTAAAAAGATGGAAACATTTAGAGAATTGAAATCTATACTTATTTTTATTTTTCAGTTTTATTAAGGTATAAGTGACAAATAAAATTGTAATACAGTTAACATGCACACTGTAATGATTTGATTGTACAGATTTCGTTTCCCTGGAGGGTCTGTAACTCCAATCTTTATCTCAAGATATTGCAAAAGGCTTCAGTTTTGCTTTTCAGAGGCCTTCCATTTAGGTTTTTAGTCCTGCACAGCCCCACAAAGCAACAAATTACCTGAAGAGGAAAACTGATTATGTGCTTAAGGCCCTTCTAACTCTCTGCCAACAAGTTCTCCTTCTAATTTTTCAATTACATTCTTGACTATTTAGAGTAAGGACATTTCCCAGATACACTTTTAGCTCAGTGTGTCCATGTGACTGAGTTCATGTGTCATGTGGCAGCCTATAAAGCCTTTCTGAAAATAAAGCTGATATAGGAGGCCCTTTAACCTTTCCTTTTTGCCTCTTTCTGTTGGGTTAGAATGTGGTTATAATGGCAGGAGCTGGAGCAGCCATCTTAGACCATGAGGTGAACTCAGTTAGAGAAGTCATGCGGTGAAGCAGGGACGGAAGCTGAATATTCTGCAAAGCAGAGCTACTATACCCACTCCTGGACTACATACCATAATACTTTTAGATGGGAGAAAAATAAACTCTCATTTTAACAACAACAAGATCAAGGTCCTGGGAACACGAAACATGAGAGAGACAAACAGGGTATTCCTCACTTATTATGGACTTAGTTATGATATAGTAAACATAACTAAAACTCAGATGCTGCAAGCTAAAAAGGAGACAGTGAGGATGTTAGGTTATCTCTAGAACAGTTGTGTCCAGTTGTGTCCACCACAATGGCATAGGTTGGTAGTGTACCAATAAAGTTATGATGGTACAGGTTAGGTGTTCTGCCTCACCAGTGCCTTAGAGTAGATCAGACCTGGAGAAGCCAACGTGAGCCAATCAAATCCCTAAGAGACTTAAGTATGTAAACCATATCAACACATTGTGCTCTGTTTAACTCCACTGTGTAGGTGGGATGATTTGAAAACATGTTCACTGGGTCTCCATGTCTACCTTGGTTCATATCCTCCAAGGATGGCCCTCTAGCTTTTCCTTTGAGCTATTCCTTATCTTTCTGATATACTCCTCTAGTACATGCCATTTGGTTCTCATGATGCAGATGCTATTGTTGTCGTCACCAATTTTTAAATGGAAGAACGAAGGCTTATTAGCGAGGTAAAGTGACTTGTCCATGGTCCAACAGGCGGGTGTAGACTCAGGCCTACCTTATTCTAATGGCCCTGCTCTTAATCACTCTGCCACTCTGTCTCCTTGAAAGGGTTCAGGGGTTCCATATGAGTACCCTTGTTTAATTTCCAAAGCTGTGCATTTTATACTTGGTGAAGTGAAGGCTCAGAGAGGTTAGACAACTTACTCAGGGCCACAAAGGCTATGAGCAGCAGAGCTGTGCCTTGAACTCAGGCTTGTCCAAGGCAAAGCCTAGAGTCTTATCCACCTTACTATGTAGTCTCTCTTGACTGCTTAGCCAAGGATAAGCAGGTTCCTCCTCTGATAAGTGGAGACAGTAAGAAGCAACCAAATTTGGAGCTTGAGGAGGTACGTTAGCCCTTTCAAAATTACAGCTTTGGAGTCATCAGTTTCTACCAAGAGAGCTCCTTATTTTTTCTAAAATGGAGAAAATGATGACATGTGTCCTTTGAAGGGAGTTCTCTTCACTCCTTCAAACTCATTTGACAAGGACTTGCCATTTAAAGAGATATAAGAGCATTTATATGAGGTCTGCTCAATAGATTACATTTTAAAATAGTAATTTTTTACTGTTTTGTTGTTGTAATTACAGCCAACATTTAGATTTGCCAGCCAATGGCTTGAAAGAGTTAATGTGCCTCCTTGAACATTTAGTGTCTTACCATGCAGTGCCTTAGGCAGTGAGGAGAGGCAAGTATCAAGTACTATAAATTTTGAGCTGGGAATTATCACCACATAAAAACACTCCCAGACTTTCAGGGTGTGTTTGTTCTTTTTTTTTTTTTTTTTTTTTTAATAGTTGAAAAAAATTTTTTTTAACATTTATTTATTTTTGAGAGAGAGAGAGAGCGCGCGCATGAGTGGGGGAGGGGTAGAGAGAGAGAGGGAGACACAGAAGCCGAAGCAGGCTCCAGGTTCTGAGCTGTGAGCACAGAGCCCAACACGGGGCTCACACTCATGAGCCATGAGATCAGGACCTGAGCCAAAGTCGGAGGCTTAACCGACTGAGCCACCCAGGCACCCTCAGGGTGCGTTTGTTCTAATATGCTACAGCCTGAGAAGAAACAGCACAGGCACCATGATTAAAAAAAGAGACTGGCCACCAAAACAGCGCAAAGTAGACAAGTTTTCATTTATTTTCCTTGGAGCATTCCTGTTGGCAGCTCTACTTATTTGGTTAATGGAATATTCTTGATTCACTAAACATGCTCATTAAGGAAAAGGAGCCTCCAGGACTGGGGTGGGATGGGGAGCCGCCCTTGCTCTCCCTGGCACGTTCTCCAAGAGCGGTGCCTTTTCAATGACTCCCAAAGATAGTATGTGGACAGGATGGGCGTTAGAACCGTGGTGAAAGACATTAAGGAAAGCAGCACGAAGACAAGACTGTGAGTCTCAAAGGGAAGGAAGTTACAGGGTGGAACCTCTTTGGCGGGCTCCCGGGACACCACTGGGGGAGGGATGTGGGCCATGAGAATAATGGTCAGTGTGAGACCTCACCTCCAGGCTGACAGCTCTTACATGAGGACTGGTCTTACCTCTGCATAGCTAACCTGCCCAGAGACTGTATTCCAAGAGCAATCACGGTGCATCCACCAGGACCTTGGGGCCCTCAGTCCCCCTCCTGGTGCTATTTATGAAGTGCAGCAGGCTCCAGAGTAGGAAATAAGCTCTGAACGCTGATGGCCAGAGCCCATTAAAAGTCTGGTGGCCAGGAATTGTGCCTGTCAACCATTTGCAACATGATTTAATGTCACACCTCTCAATCTGTGTCCCTCACCTCTGAAGCTGGAAGAAGACAATTTTTTATGGTTTCCAAAATCTAACTCAAACTGGCAGCTAAAACCTGTGATTGACGTTTGCATGGTCACAAAAGGAGACAGTGTTGGCGGGAACTTTCGGTTCCGGGAAGACTAAGTCCCATTATAGCGAATGAGACTGCAAGAGAAGATCATCTTAACTCTTCCCGGGACCCACTTATTTCCAGCAATATTTAATACCATGTAACTCCAGTACCGGCCGACTCTGCTAATCCCTTGTAGTTTTTCATGTTAAATCTGACCTGTTACTAATATACTGAGGGCAAAAACTCTTCGGTCAAATATTGACTCACTTTGTTGACAGATGATTCCCATCAGTGACTGACGACTGCCGAACACTTTGAGACGTTTAATATCATGACCTGCTTCTCTTTTAAATACTATTATGACCATTTGTTATCTACTTGTCATCTCTGCTCCTCTGACTGATCTCCCTACTCCTCCAGCCTTCTAACTTGATACCTGCTCTACCCCAAAGTAACATCTCATGGCTCAAAGACTATTGAAAAGACCTCTAGGTGACAAACGTTCACTAGATTTACTGTGGTGGCTATTGTGACGTATATACAAATATTGAATCATTACGTTGTACACCTGAAACTAATATACTGTTGTATGTCAATTACACCTGAATAAAAAAAAAAGGCAAATTTATGGTATGTAAGTTATACCTCAAGGAAGTTGTTTAAAAAAGAATCTCTGAAGTTCACTTTGGGAAGGATTGCCTGACTGCAGGGATATATCCTTACTCTGGGTTTCGAGTTTGGTTAGCTTAAAAGCTCTACTGGGACTAATCAACTCTGCAGGCTATGACAGAGCCCTAAAAACAAGGACAATTCAGGCATGTGAGCACATACACAAGAAATAGTTTTAAATAATTTGGTTACATCAAGCCCAAGATCCTTGCTGAGACTTCGTGCACGCACACACACGGGACAACGTAATTCATTTCCCAACTTGAAGTAAAAAGGATAAAGTTAACTGAAAAGTGATAAGGAAGGAACTAGGTTTTCCAAAGCTGCCATACACATGGACACAAACAACTCTGTGCAAGAGAAGACAATCTTTCTTTTTTCTTCCTACATAGAAGTTTTGCCCCACAGTATTATAAACAGAAAAAACCAGCCATCCACGAGGAGGGAGGAAAAGCCCTATAGATTTTGCCATTTCCCTGTTTTGTTTATTCTACCCCAGAAAGAGGGGCATGAAGTCACATAAACTCCCATACTCTAGGGGCTAAAACTTTTTAAAATTGCACTTTATGTTAAATAAACAAACTTTCTGAAGCACTGCCATTTGTTGGAGAAGAATGTAAATCTGGACTTAATGGGGCTCAGATGTCCTTCGGGGCTGTGTGAACATGACCATGAATGGAAACGTACTAAGCCCCAGAAGGTAATAGCGTGCGCAGCTGTAGATCTGTTCAACTAGAGAGTTTCTCCCTCCTTCGGAGATGAATTCTGTCTCCTGGACACCTAGAAGGGGGAGCTGTAGAGCTATCCAAGAGAAGTCGAGGGCAAGGGTTCAGGATGAGGGCTGATCAGAGAGAGCTTCTGATGTAGCCTAATACTCAACAGAAATGAGGAGCAAGGGTTACCAGTTACCAACCTTACCACAAATACATCAGAGTTTACCCTGCAACGCTCCACTCTGCCCACATACCTCCATTCATCCCTCTGTGGTATACAGAACCTAGTGCTGGTGGAGTCTTCTCAAAATACCTCCCCCCAAGCCAGAGCTACACTCTCCCAGTGGAGGGATGCAGTTCTCCATCTTTGGTCAACGCCCTCTACTCTTTGTCTGTGGGCTCAGAAGACTCAAAAGCCCAGGACTCTCTCCTTATGACTGTTAAGGTCATGAAAAACAAGGCAAGACTGAGCAACTCTAAGACCAGAGGAGCCTGGGGAGACAGGGCAATTGATCGCAATGCGGACTGAAGTCTGGAGTTTAGTTAACAGTAATACACCATGGTAATGTGAGCTGTTAACAATGGGGGGAAACTGGGTGAGGGGTGTATGAAAACTCTCTGTACCTCTTCACAACTTTTCTTTAAACCTAAAATCACACCAAAATAAAAAGTAAGAAAAATGCGAATCTGAAAAAACTAAAATCCACCACAGTGGCACAGCATGAAAACTTAAGAACAATGACACCAGCAGACATTTAGCACGAGTTTAGGATGCGTCAGGCACCGAGCCAGGCCAATATCAACACATACTGAGCCCTCTCAACAACCCCTGACATCAATCCTAATTTCACCCCCATTTCTGTCCCCCTCTCTCTCTGCTCACGCTCTCTCTCTTGCAAAAAAAAAAAAAAGATGGATCAGATCAAGTTGATCCTACCTCCAAAAAAAGACCATTTCTTACTCGCCATGCCATACACAGCACCTGCCATTCCATCATTTCTTCCCTTCACAAGGTGGGAAACATTTCCTTGAATCATAACTCAAAGAGATAAAACAGCATCTAAGAAAGGAATAGAAATAATAAAGGGCTCTCATTTAGAAACACAAAAATTAAGAGACAGTCTGTTTCCCTATCCCCTTACAAGTTACCACGATTTGTATTCATGTTGTAAACTGTAATTAAACATTATAAAACTATAAAGAAAAATCTAAAATGAATACTGAAACCTTCCTACAACACCCAACCTCCAGCGCTAAAGATTAGAGTAAGAAGGGCTATGTTTAAGGTCCATAAAAGGCAGAGTTCACCAACAAAAAGAATAGAGAATTGTTCATCAAATCCTTAAACATGAGACCCTGAAAGCCCCTGGAACTTTGAAGGGGTAATTTTACAAAAAAAAAAAAAAAAAAAAAAAAAAAAAAAAAGCCATACTCTGTTTATCACAGTGTGAACTCCTAAAACTCTGTCTCTGGGGAGTTGGCATGAACAGAAAAGGTAAAAGCCCTCTGGAAAATTTAAGATGAATTCTTGGCTGATGAGCTCTAGCAGGCTGTTGAGGGAAGCTAGAGAGGTTTAAGCAGCATCCCAGAGTTTAAAAATTAACATGAGGGGTGTCTGGGTGGCTCAGTTGGTTAAACATCTGACTCTTGATTTCAGCTTGGGTCATGACCTCATGGTTTGTGAGTTCGAACGCTGCATCGGGTGCTGTGCTGACAGTGTGGAGCCTGCTTGGGATTTTCTCTTTCCCTCTGCTCCTCCCCGCCACGTATGCCTCCATGCTCTCTCTCACTCTCAAAATAAATAAATAAAACTAAAAAAATAATAACATGAAACAGGTCAGCCATGCTTTCCCTGGGAGTCAGTATAGTTCAGTGAAGAGATAATAAAGTTCCATATTAGTTAGGAATATTTTCAGCTGCAAATAATGGAAACCCTAATAAACAATGGCAGACTCACTATAAGGACATTTATTCTTTGCTTAACAAGAAATCTGGAAATGGATGATCTCAGGATTCATTCACCAATTCAACCATTTTGTGAAGGTTGCCAGTCTTTCCATCCTTCTGCTTAATTATACCTAGTGCAGAGACTTTATGTGTTTATATTTTTCCTTTTTAAAATTCTTTTTAAAAAATGTTTATTTACTTTTGAGAGAGAGAGTAGGGGAGAGAGGCAGAGAGAGAAGAGAGAGAGACTCCCAAGCAGGCTCCTTGCTGCCAGGGTATAGCCCAGTATGGGGCTCAGTCCCACAAACCATGAGATCATGACCTGAGCCAAGATCAAGAGTTGGTCACTTAACTAACTGGGCCACCCAGGTGCCCCTGTGCTTATATTTTTCAGTTCATGATTTCAAGATAGCTGCCATAGCTCCAGGCATCAGGATCCCAAGCTGGAAAGGCAGCAGGCAGACAGGGAGACAGGCAGACAGGCAGACAGGCAGGCTGGAAAGGCAGCAGGCAGACAGGCAGACAGGCAGACAGGCAGGCAGGCAGGCAGGCAGGCAGGTAGGGGAATAAAAACTTTCTTTTCACAAGAGTCTATTGATCTGGGAAGAGAACCCATCCTAGTAGCATCCAGTAGATTTCTCATTAGGTCTCAAAGGCCAAAAGAAGTTTGCTCCCTTTTATGGGCTAAATGGTATCCCCAGCCCCTCTAATCCATATGTTGAAGCCCTAAACTCCAGCATCTCAGAATGTGATTGTACTTAGAAACCTGGCCTTTAAAGATGTGATTAAGTAAAAAAAAAAAAAAAAAAAGCCATTATGGGGTGCTGGGTGGCTCAGTCGGTTGACTGTCCGACTTTGGCTCAGGTCATGATTTCGCGGTTCGTGAGTTCGAGCCCCGTGTCAGGCTCCGTGCTGACAGCTCAGAGCCTGGAGCCTGCTTCAGATTCTATGTCTCCCTCTCTCTCTGCCCCTCCCCCACTCATGCTCTGTCTCTCTCTGCCTCAAAAATAAATAAAACAGGGGCGCCTGGGTGGCGCAGTCGGTTAAGCGTCCGACTTCAGCCGGGTCACGATCTCGCGGTCCGTGAGTTCGAGCCCCGCGTCAGGCTCTGGGCTGATGGCTCAGAGCCTGGAGCCTGTTTCCGATTCTGTGTCTCCCTCTCTCTCTGCCCCTCCCCCGTTCATGCTCTGTCTCTCTCTGTCCCAAAAATAAATAAACGTTGAAAAAAAAAAAAATTTTAAATAAATAAATAAATAAATAAAACATTAAAAAATTTTAAAAAGAAACAAACAAAGCCATTAGGGTGGGCCCTGATCCACTACGAGTGGTGTCCTTATACAAAATTTCCAAATTTCCTCAAATTGGGACGCACAGCGAGACACCAGGGGTGTGTACACACTGAGGAAAGAACATGTGAAGACACAGCAAGAAGGCAGCCACCTGCAAGCCAAGGTAGAGATTTCAGGAGAAACAGATTCTGCCAACACCTTCCAGAACTGTGAGAAATAAATTTCCATTGTTTAAGGCACCCAATCTGTGGTGGTTTTTTGTTTTTTAATTTTTTAAAAACGTTTATTTATTTTTGAGAGAGAGAGAGACAGAGTGCAAGCAGGGGAGAAGCAGAGAAAGAGGAAGACACAGAATCAGAAGCAGGCTTCAGGCTCTGAGCTGTCAGCACAGAGCCCAACGCGGGGCTCGAACTCACGAACTGTGAGATCATGACCTGACCCGAAGTCTGACGCTCAACCGACTGAGCCCCCCAGGCACCCCTGTAGTGTTTTTTCTTAAAAATGGCAGCTCTACCAAATTACTTCAGTGCCCTAGCTACAAAGCACTCTATACAAAGAAGACTCAGGGAAGGAAATGGGATGGCATGATTGTCTTAGGGTGGGCGCTCTTACCCCATACAAAACCGGTATTCACAGCACCTAGAGGGGTGGGGGAGAAACTGGTAGGTGGGCACCTAAAATATTTACCACAACCCTTGAGCGGAAAGAGCTGGTTTACAATTCTATCTCTGCTACTTAGTCGCGACCAAAGGTAAGACATAGAGCTTTAGTTCAGTAAAATGGAGAAAATAATTAAAAATTATTTTCCTTCCTACCCCTGAACTCTGAAATTCTAAATCTGAGGGGGCTCTCCTCAGAAAGGACTTTGTTTCTAAGACAAATCAAAACGCACAGGCACACACATACAGTATACATTCCTAAAACAGAGGTATCTTACAGTATTCAGTGACGTTATAACTTTCACTTATTCAATAGCTTATTTCCTGAAAAAATCAAGGGAACAAACTTAAATTTTTCTTACATTTTCAAGGCCCCAGGAACCCACAGCACATCAGCAAGTCATAAATGTAGCATATGCGTACACATACCTCCACAAAATGAAAGATCTGACGCTTCCTGTCGGATTACAAACACGCTGAGAGCAAACTTTGTTTACAATCATTTCTGTGATCCACAGGCTACACAGGTAGTGGCAACAAGGGCTGCTTGACTGAACGAATGGGAAACAATCAACTCTGGAAATCCATCTAGGATCTACTCGTTTCACAAAGATTTTCAAGTACTAACACTGTGTGTGAAGATGGGTCTTGGCATCTTTATTTTTATTTTTTAATGTTTATTTATTTTGAGAGATGGGCGGGGGGAGGGCGGGGAGAGAGAATCCCAAGAAGATTCCACACTGCCGGCAAAGAGCCCAACACAAGGCTCAAACCCACGAATCATGAGATCAGGACCTGAGCCGAAATCAAGAGAGGGACACTTAACTGACCGAACCATCCAGGTGACCTGGGTATTGGCATCTTAAAATTAGTCAGAGATCAAATTATTTTCATCTCTAAAGAGCCTGACATATTGGGAAAGCCATCATTGTGAAGTGGTAAGTGTTCTCCTGATATTTTTTTTAATTTTTTTTAATGTTTTTATTTATTTTTGAGACAGAGAGAGACAGAGTATGAGCAGGGGAGGAGGAGAGAGAGAGGGAGACACAGAATCTGAAGCAGGCTCCAGGCTCGAAGCGGTCAGCACAAGAGCCCAACGCGGGGCTCGAACTCGGGCTGTGAGATCATGACCTGAGCTGAAGTTGACCACTTAACTGACTCAGCCACCCAGGCACCCCAGTGTTCTCCTGATATTAAGAAGTTTTATTTTTGGGGCACCTGGCTGGCTCAGGTGGAAGATCATGTGACTCTTGATCTCAGGGTCATGAGTTCAAGCCCCACGGTGGGTGTAGAGATTACAAATCAATAAACTTTAAAAAATATAAACAAGTTTTATTTTTAAAAAATGCCCCCCAAAAAGATGTATTAGTTAATGGACAGTATGAAACAACCATTCAGGTGAGTGAGACACAAAGTTGACCTCTATCGGATGATTTGTTCTTCTCTAATTTTAGTTGGATTAAAGATTTAAATGTAGGGGCGCCTGGGTGGCGCAGTCGGTTAAGCGTCCGACTTCAGCCAGGTCACGATCTCGCGGTCCGTGAGTTCGAGCCCCGCGTCGGGTTCTGGGCTGATGGCTCAGAGCCTGGAGGCTGTTTCCGATTCTGTGTCTCCCTCTCTCTCTGCCCCTCCCCCGTTCATGCTCTGTCTCTCTCTGTCCCAAAAATAAATAAACGTTGAAAAAAAATTAAAAAAAAAAAAAAAGATTTAAATGTAAAAAACAGAAACATGTGTGATTAAAAAGAAAAAAAAAAAAAAAAAAAACAACCTTAGTTTCTGGAAGAGCTTCTAAGCATGTCCAGAAGCAAAAAAACCAATAATAAAAATAAAGAATTGATAAATTTGATACATTTGTCATTTAAATCATTTTTCAGATGTTAGACAGAAAAAATACCATACACAAAACCAAATGACAGTTGATACAATGAGGACTTATTGATGGTCCCTATGACAAAAAAGGGTTATTTTCCTTCAGATGTAAAGAAATCTTCGAGGCAATAAGAGGCAGATAAATACTAGGAAAAAAGTCAACTTTACCCTAGCAGGAAGCTTATAGAAAAGGTCGATCATTATTTGGGAATAAGATTGGAAGCCCATTCCTAATGAAATATTAACTTAAAAAAATCATAAAAGATATGTATTTTAAGGTTGGCAAAGTTAACAAGTTTGCTTTTTACACGTATGGGTAATAGTGCACACAGTCAGGCATTCCTATGTATTCATTCTGGAATTTAAACTGACATCACCTTCTTTAAAGGACAATTCAATAACATTTCTTATGATTTTATTTTCCAGGTCTTTTAATCTACACAAACAAACAAACAAACAAAAAAAGCACCTCTAAGTGGAAGTTGTTCTAAAAATATAGTATATGGAGATAGACTTTGATACTTATTATAGTATTGTTTGTAATAAAGCAAACCTAAATACTCATTAACAGGGAACTGGGTAAATACATTAGTACATTCACACAAGAGAACACTACGTAGCAATTTTTTTTTTTAGTAATTCTAGATTTACTGAGATAGGAAACATCCAAAATGTGCTAAGTGAAAATAACAAGTTGTAGAACAAGATGTCCAATATGCTCCCATTTGTGTTAAAAATATATATATACATTTGTACGCTTGTAGGTTCCATGAACATTTCTGGAAGGATATACAAAACGCTGTTAAACTGTGGTTAGGTCTGGAAGCGATTCTGCTTGAAATTTTTACCAGGACTGTGTATTGCTTTAGTAATAAAAAAAAATGTAGTTAAAACACAAAAAGAACCATGTTGCTTCCTCTGAAATTTCTCAAATGGGGAAAATGTTAGGACTTCTCATTTCTTCCTAAGAAGGAGCGTTTGGAGGCAGAGGGAAATGCCCATAAGGAGAGGAATCTCTTGGATGAATCTTTCAGAACACAGCTCTCAGCGGAATTTTCTGAAACTCCCCAAGTGTGAATGTGGACGGCGCTAAAGGACTCTCTCCCCTCTAACCTGCCCGCCCCCTGCTCACTTGGTTTACCACCATTCTGGATAGAAAAAGCAGTAGGACTCAGTTCCTTAATCTCTTCCTGACCTCAGAATTAAAGTCTGCTCAGGAGGAGAGAAGAGGTGGGTGAGGGAAGGCGTCCTGGGAAAGACATCAAATAGAATGGAAGCATCTCTGACCTCCGGGTCACAAGCCACTTAGAAACAAATGCTGCCTCTCCTCCAGCCCACCCTGGGCGATGGAGCCAGCACTAGAAGCTGATCTAAGTGATTTAGGAAATCGCCCCAGCCCCAGGGCCTGGGCGGGCAGGAAAGGAGCGATTAAGGGCGAGAGGGAGAGGTGATGCTTCCTTGGGAATGAGCACATTTGGAAGCGAGGCAGGAAGGGGGCAGGAAGCCGCTCTCGTAAAACAATCTGACAATTATGTGTCAGTCTAGGAGAAGGGCTCTGGAAATTATGGGGCTGCTGCACCACACTCCTGGGCCCTCCCCTGGCGATTTCCTCACGGCCTCAATGAGCTGCAGGAGGAAATTATATTTGGGGCCAAGTGTTTGCTGCCCTACGTTTGGGTTCAACTTGGGACTGACAATTTTACACTCACATGCCTAGGGGAAAAGTTTCCTGCTGCGGGTGTAATGCACGGTGGCCACACTGATTCCAGCACGCCTGTCACACTGGGGTCAGTATTCCCATACCTGGAACTTACCAAATGTTTACTCCAGCCAGGCGCATCACCTGCATGAACTCACAGCAACCCTACAGCGGATACTGAGACCCCAGGAGGGCCAGTGACTTGCCACAGGTAACTTAGAGTGTTAGAACATAGGCATTCAGTCTCTAGAGCCCCACACTCAAAATCCAGTTGAAAACGCATTTTTTTAATTTTTATTTTTTAATTTCTATTTTGAGAGTGAGAGCGCATGTGTGAGGGGCAGCAGGGGGCAGGGAGGGGTAAGGGCAGAGGGAGGGAAACAAAGAGAATCCCAGGCAGGCTCCACACCATCAGCACAGAACTCAATGCTGGGATCAGTCCCGTGACCCTGAGATCATGACCTGAGGTGAAATCAAGAGTCTGAGGCTCAACTGACTGAGCCACCCAGGCGCCCCCAGTTGCAAACATATCTTACGGAGATTTTTCATAAGAGCAACCAGGACCATTATTTTAGACATGTTTCTGGAGGAAAGGGGTTCCTAAGCAGACTCCTACATAAACACAGTATCTGCCTTCTCTTTGTTCTTTCATTCATTCATTCATTCATTCATTCATTCATTTGTTCCTCTGTATCTATTAAGTACCAGTGGTGCGACCAGCACAATTAGGTAGCGTAAAACCACAAGACCCACTCGTGCTCCTGAAGACAACGAGAAGGCACATTTTATACAGTTGGAGGCCAAATATATTGGCAGTCTTCCTGAGCCTTGGCACGAATCTTCCAGGCCCATTCTGGGTGTGCCTGGAGCAGACCCACACCTTTGAACCCTCAGAACCAGAAGCCTTTCCCTGGGCACCCACGAGCTAGAGTCCTGGCAGACTCCAGCCCTCATCTTGCCCACCTGACCCATCAATGCAGCGAGGATCTCCTGAGAGGTACTAGGACATTTGTGCAGGGGCCCCTAGGACAATCTGACCTTCCTGCATGGGCTGAGAGAGTGAGGCTCTTCGAAGCTCCCAGGTGGCACCTGACAGGAGTCCACTGTCCTCAGTCCATCAGTCCATTAGCCACATGACCCTGGGCAAGGTGCTTCACCTTTCAGAGCCTCTTCTGTGATTAAATGAAACAGCATGCTGGGTTTTGAGGGAGTGTGCTTCCTGGAACATAGTAAGCATTCATTAAGTCTTGGCTAGGACCTGAAGGTCTGTGCTGTGTTCTTTGTTAGAGGGAGCCAATCCTGTCCTCATAGCCTCTTCTACTGACAGAAGCTCCCAAGACCTCAGAAACACTCTACTTCCTCCCTAGCTCAATCCCACGATGCCAAATCACATTAATCTTTAGGAAATGAACTATACCTGGGAACATGATTATTTCTTTAGTCCCTTAGCAGCACATTTATTAATTACTTGCAAATGCTAAGGCAGATAATGTGCACAGTGGATAAAAACTAAGTCTCTAGAGCTAGACTCCCCAGTACACATCCCATCCCTAACACTTAAGCAAGTTACTGAACGCCTCTGAACCTTAATTTCCGTATCTGTAAAAACAAGGATAATAAAGCCCATCAGGTAATTGTGAGCATCATAGGAAAGAATATAAAATTATTCTGTGCCTGGCTTCATGCAAGGACTCACTAAGTGACAGTGATTATCATTATTATTTTTTATCACGATTGCATTGAAAACTGAACCAGCAAAACAGACATAATCCTTGATTTATGAGATCAAATGCACAATGCCCAGGGTCTTCAGCATGTAGACACAGTTAAATAAAGCAGAACTTACATGCCAATTAGAATAAATGTCTGGATGAAACAGAAACTAGAATGTTGAGTGGGATTGAGAAGGTACCGTTAAAATCTCTTATTTTTCCGCAAATGTCATTGAGAAATCTAATGACTGGTGAAGAAAAAAGAGGAACGTGGAAGGTGGTGATAGGTGGTAGGTAGTAGATGCACAGTTTTATATTAACTTGTTGAATAAAAGAACCTTCCAGTACATCTATGTCCACAAAACTTCTTGGGGGTGAGGACTGACCATCCTACAACAACTCCTTCCCTGGCGTCTGGCATTTCACAAAGGGACTGCCAGGCAACGGACCACAGCTCACTGTTCTAGGATTTCTGCCATTTGCAGAATCCCTTCAACACACTCGGTACCTTGTAATTGTTTAAAATAGTCTTGGGGCACCTGGGTGGCTCAGTCAGTTGAGTGTCCTACTTCAGCTCAGGTCATGATCTCATGGGTTTGTGAGTTCAAGCCCCACATCGGGCTCTCTGCTGTCAGCACAGAGTCTGCTTCAGATCCTCTGTCCCCCTCTCTCTGCCCCTCTCCCACTTGCACTCTCTCAAAAGTAAACATTTTAAATAAATAAACAAAGAAATAGTTTTGTGTGTGTGTGTGTGTGTGTGTGTGTGTGTGTGTGTGTGTGTGTTTCAGTATTCATTCTTATCTACACTGACTACAAGCTTTTCTTTCCTTTCATCACCCCCTGCCCTGGTATCCCGCACACTGTAAGTACTCGAGTAAGTTCTCGTTCCCTGACAAATCTTACTTGGAATCTCCAATGTTGTTTCTGTGGAAGAACAAAGAGTTCAGTATAGCATTTAAATAAATAAATTTTAAAAAACAGAAGGAGCCAGGAGGGGGCAGTGATGGGGCAGAGCTGGCCAGAGAAAGGTAAATGTCGGTTATTATCCTAGATGACTTCAGGACAAACAGAAAACATTTGGATTTAGCCCAGGAGAGGGTGCTACCTACTTCCAAGACAGCTTCGCCAGACCGCCAGGCAGGGCCTGTCCCCTGACGTGAGGCTGGGGTTTGGGTTTCTGAGTGGCCCTTTCACCAGCTCAGGGAAAATGCTCCAACTCACCACATCCTCCTTTGATAAAAGGCACTCTTCTAAATTAGATAGACAACAGGTAGGAGTTCCGGGAGCATGAATGCATCAGCAGAACAGAGCAAAGCTTCTCCTTTTATTCTCAGCATTAATCCAAGCAGCTTACTTGGAGATGATGTTAAGAAGAAGGAAAGAAAGGAAAGAAAGGAAAGAAAGAAAGAAAAAGAAAGAAAGAAAGAAAGAAAGAAAGAAAGAAAGAAAGAAAGAAAGAAAAAGAAAGAGAAGGAAGGAAGGAAGGAAGGAAGGAAGGAAGGAAGGAAGGAAAAGAAAGAAAGAAAGAAAGAAAGAAAGAAAGAAAGAAAGAAAGAAAGTAAGAAAGAAAAAAGAAAAGAAAGAAACCTACATCACCACCCTACCACTGATGCATATTCTAAGGTTGTTTTTAACAGATTCTGAGAAAAGAGGAGAAGTGTTAAACGTAGGGATAGGTGGTTAGAGATCACAGGATATTGAATAAGCCCTAAATTTGGACTTTCTCCCAGCCCTTACATAAGGTATCTTTCCATTTCCAATGATATTCAAAGTCCCTTTTGTCTTTGCGGTCCAATAGCTTCTCTGGAGCCTGGGACCTAGAAGCATGGCCTTTATATTTTTAGTTGCATCCCAGATCCTTCCTCCCCAAAGCTCTTGAGCTAGCTATTTTATTTCTTTGGAGTGCAATATGCTCATACCTTAAAACAGAAAAAAATCATTTGCATCTCTTCAGCAGTGAAGTGGAACCGTTGCTCACACCGTGCGTTAAACAAGACACCGTATTGTACTGAAGCAGATTGCTCACCTGCTTCTCATTTGTCTCTTGACAAGTCAGACGTCTTGCTTTCTCTAAACACAAGCCCAAATAACAAAAGTAGTAAGTGAACAGGAAATAAGGTGAATGTCAAACTGTGGTTCCTGATTGGAACCTGAGTTTAAAAAGCAGCCTTTATACTGTCCATGGGAGTGTAAATGCACAGGGTGCAAGTTACATGTATATCATCCCCTTCCCCTAGCAACTCCAATTCTACAAATTACCATTACAGATGCACTGGTACATATGCACAAAGATACATACAGTGAATGTGTTGTAGCAATGTTTGTAACAGCAAAACTCTGGAAACCGATGTCCATGAAATTAATTATGGTACATCTATTGCACAGCGGGACACTATGTATCAGACAGAAGTCATGTGCATATGCGGTGTTGGAAAGATGTTTAGAATTATTATTAAATTAAAAAAAACAAAGTATATTAGAGTGTGTGTGATATGTTCCCTACACACACACACACACACACACACACACACACACACTTACATATTTACATATTTTTTTAAAAAGAAAGGCTCTCCATATATGGAAAAGTTCTAGGTTATTCCCAAAGCTTCTGACATAGTGACTTTTAGGTAGCAGGACTGGGCACAGGGGCACATTTTACTGTATACAGCTTTGTACCACCTGAATGTTTTACATGTGTTAACTTCTATAATAAAATCAGCTTCAAGTAGTGGGAGGGTGTTCTTCTCATCTGCCTTTAGAAACTTTTTTTGAAAATGTTTACCCATTTATTTTTAGAGAGAGAAAGAATGCAAGCAGGGTAGGGGCAGAGAGAGAGGGAGAGAGACAATCCCACGCAGGCTCCACACTCTCAGGGCTGAGTCTGACACAGGGATCGAACCCAGGAACCATGAGACCACGACCTGAGCCGAAATCAAGATTCAGATGCTTAACTGACTGAGCCACCCAGGCGGCCCTGCCTTTAGAACCTTTGCGGGCTCTCTTCATCTACACCTAGAATCCAAGTGATAGACACACAAAAGTATAGGACAACATTGTATATACACTGGGACAAGTCCTTGCAGATGGGGGAACATGGGAGCTCAAATCACATTAGATATGAATCCATTCTTTTCACTTTCTGATACACGGGTATAAGTGATGCTCATTACATTAGGAATTTGTGGAGAATGATCTTGATGATATAGTGCAGTATCTTGTAGCACCTGGGGATTCATTTGCTGACTCAGAATGGGTTTGTTCTCATCAATTGACAATGATGCTGTGGGGCACATCCCTGAGCAGCCCAAATAGAGCAAAATTTAGCTGGGCATCTTGGTTGGGATTCGGTTCAGCTGTGGTGACTGCAAATCTCAAATAACAGTACCTCAAATACCATTTCTTTCTCTTCTCATACACAAGATGTCAAAGACAGTCAGGGCATGCTGTGCTGCGCCTTCTCTCCTGTTGCTCCGTCACACACAGCTTCAACCTCGAGGTCAAAGATGGCAGCTTCCACGTTTCCGGGACCGGGATGGAAGAACCCATGAGGAAGAAGGGGCAGAATATACACATTATAACGCCTCTTAAGAAGAGTTTCTAGGAGCTGCCACTAAACACTGTAACCTAATCACTTGGGCCAGAACTCTTTCTGATGGCCCACGTGCAAGGGAGGTTGAGAAATGCAGTCTTAAGGCCCTGTGGATACATGCACCACTTAAAATTGGGTTATGTTATTCCTATGTTATAACATATTGGTATTGGGTTATGTTCCTATGTTATTACCATGGAACAAGGGAAGGGTAGACAGTGGAGATGGCTACCAGTTGCTGCAACATTGATCTAAACTACTTCCCATGACCCCCAAATCTTTCCAAAGACTATTTATTTATTCATTCATTCATTCATGTATTTATTTTTGAGGGACAGAGAGAGACAAAGAATGTGAGCAGTGGAGGGGCGGAGAGAGAGGGGGACAGAGGATCCGAAGTGGGCTCCATGGTGACAGCAGACTGCCCAATGCAGGGCTTGAACTCATGAACTGTGAGATCATGACCTAAGCCAAGGTGGGATGCTTAACTAATGAGCCACCCAGGCGCCCCGCTCCCCCCCCCCCCCCCCACCGAGGATGAATTTTATTTATCACCTCACAAATGGCACAGGTAAGGAAAAGTACCGTGCTTTGCCATATACCCACCTTTATAAGCTTAGGAAAACATTTAAAGAAGAGGTTGGCTAGTATTTCAACATTGAAAGGATGGCAATATGTCCTGGAATTTCACTCACCTTTGTGCCCCCCATCTCTATAAATGGGTGGGATAGACCAGCTCCTGGGGACAGGAACCATGTCATTCCCACAATAGTTGTACAATAAACGTCAACAGAATGCGGTAGAACTGGTCTGTGATGTAATTCAGAGACTATTTCCTGTGACTGAGACAATATGCCCTGGAATAGAATGTTATTTATGCTATGGGAAAGGCCCGTGGGGCTTCAAATTTAGGTTCAAGGGAAAAAAGAATTCAAGAGCTGATTACTCCGGATCCTTGGGGACTAAGGATAGTAGTGTCAACAGTCATAAATGAGTCGGGACTTGAGAGACTCCCAAGGTTAAGAACAACTAAATATTTTCCGAGTAGACAGCGGCCGGCTCTCTGCACATTCCTACTGGCCACCCATCCTTGGAACTACCAGAGACCGGTGGTGCAGTGAGTCTCTGCAAAGAGGGGACCTGAGGCCTCCCTGCCTCTCAGTACCTATCCTTTACTGCAGGTTCTCAGACACAGGACAGCTCTTCACTAGGAACTCGAATGAGGGTCCTTTTTCATGTGTTTTATCCTGTGGGCACCAGTAAGTGGTAAAAAGTCAAACGCTTAAACGCTTTAGTTAACCTCTGTGTTGTGTTTAAAACAAGTCACCTTATGGTCCTTTGATCAATAAATAGCAGAAGAGTGCAGAGATACAGGAACAGAACATTAGCACGAAGGCAAAAGCCGAACCCAGGCCCCTGTGGGTGACTCAGAGAGGTGGGGGCTCGGAGGCTCCTTGATAGATTTCCCTGGTCACCCTGGAAGAGCTCTACTCCAGACTTGAAGATTTGCGACGACTTCGTTTGAGTGTCTGTGCAGCCTGACGCTGACCCCACATGTGGCCACATCCTGTTGGCCCTTTGACAATTTAGGACTCAGGGGTCATCGTGCCCGTCCTGGATCTCTGCCGCACAGGTGCCACCAGGGGCTCAAACTTATGACACGACCCGAAATCCAATGTCGGGTTCTCCCCAAATGTGCGTCTCTCAGGCTCCTCTATCTCACTGATGGCCACAGGGTACTCTGCCAAGGACTCAGTCTGAAGGTTTTGGGGCCTTCCCTGGCTCCTCCCTTCACACCCCACCTCCAAACCATGAGCAAATCCTTTGGCCCTACCTTGAAAGCACAACCAGAATCCAACCATTTCTCATCACTTCTACTGAAAACCTCTGTGTTTCATGTGGAATACAACTTCACGTCCATACTAGGCCTCCAAGTTCTCTGTGACCCGCTCCCGCCCCTGCACCCTCCCCTTGCTCAGCTCCAGCCTCCAGACCCCTCCACAAGCACGGAACACTGCCCCTCCTCCAGCTGTCTACAACGTTTGTTCCTTCCTATCCACGTAGCTCTCCAATGCCCCAGGATCAGAAACCTTCCCTATCCTACTTTACTTTTCATCACAATGTTTTTCTCCACTTGACAAGACATATATTAAGTTTTTGCTGTCCACCTCTCCCCCTTGGAATGTAAGTCCCATGGATACAGGATATTTTCTCCCTAGAATGGTACCTGGTACAGAGCAAAATATCTGAAAAACAAATGATGCTGCACACAGCCCAGTGAGTGTGCAGCATAAAGCAAAACAAGAAGCCATAGGTACAACAGAAAACCCAGTCATCTAAACAAAGATACGTGATGTCGTTTTTCATTATTAGCCCACTTCAGGGGCACCTGGGTGCCTCAGTCGGTTAAGCGTCTGACTTCGGCTCAAGTCATGATCTCACCGCTCGTGAGTTCGAGCCCGCGTCGGGCTCTGTGCTGGCAGCTCAGAGCCTGGACCCTGCTTCAGATTCTGTGTCATCCTCTCTCTCTGCCCCTCCCCCTCTCACACTCCATCTGTCTGTCTTTCTGTCTCTCTCTCTCTCTCTCTCTCTCTCTCTCACACACACACACACACACAAGTAAATAAACACTATTAGCCCACTTTGGTTTTTTCAACAGTAATCTATCAAAAGCAAAAGAGAGGGAAAGTTTTGATTTATTGAATGACTGAAGAGGAAAAACCTTTTACTGAGCATCTATTATGAATCTGGCTCTACTCTAGTTCTGGAGGTACAGAATTATGATAAGTAAGCTCCCTGTTTTGTGGAGCTTATGTTACACAGGGAACATGGTGACTGAGTCAGAAGTTAAAGAAGCTGTGAGGAATACCATAAATAAGCAAACAAATGAATACAATAGTTTCAAATGGTTATTAACCTATGACTATCGGGAATAGAGGAGTAACAGAAATCTGACTGAAAATTACCAACAAAAACATACCTGTATTATTTCGGACCCCCCTCCCCCAAATTCAGCACTTTAAATACAAAACATATGTTTATATTTCATTTATATTAAAATCACACACACTGCTCATTTCAGAGCAGCTACTTATAACTCCTTTTGAATGATGAACTATACCAAGTCAAAGTCAAGGTCTCTCATACGTGCATTTTGCAACTGATACTGTATTCTGCCATGTGCCTGGAAGGTACCCATTGAAAATGAGTTGATGATTTCTCAAAGATTTTCAAAAGTGAACGTCTGCAATTCTTACCAACCTATCAGGGAATCTTTATGCACATTTCAGGGCACTGCTGAGAAGCTGCATGCTTTTATTTTAGTGGAGTTGGTAAAAATTCCATATGGATTCCTCCGTTCACGAAACTAAATGAAAACACAGAACCTCTTAAAATAAAAATAGAGCATTTGGGAATCACAAGGGAAATGTTACTTATTCTCTGAGCGTTCAGCTTCTGCTATCCCTAGTGGTGGGAACCTACACTGTCATTCCAATTTCCTATAACCTTGGCAGCATTATGTGTGCATTTGGAATTGTAATAGCCCGGATTTCAGTTTGGGGAGGAAGGAAGGAGTCATTGCATTCCACCGAAGAGTCCTCCAGCTGAATCCCAAGAAGCCAAAACTTAAATGTCAATGTTCTCCCAAAGGAAAGAGATGGCTCCATCTAATGAGTTTACCTGGTTAATGCTCCATAACCAGCTCTGGGCTGCCTTGGCTGGTCTTTCTTTGGTAATGTTGCTTGTTGCAGAAAATTCTAGCGCCTGTTATTAGGTGTTTTAGGTGTTTTTGTTTTGTCAATTATACATCCTTTTTTTTTTTTTTTTATACTAAATACATAGGCATTTCAGACCAAAGTTCCAGGATGTGTACATTCTGACTGTTCACTCCCCACTCCTGCATACTTCCTGATTTAGGATGTAGAAAATGCAAGGAAAGCCAGGCAACTAGCCCTCGACACCCACCCCCCTCTCCCGCCCTTCCAGCTCTCATCTCCTATTGTCACCGTCAGACAAAGGAGCGGAATCCTTTTAAAGTGGGGGAAACCCTCAGACAAGGTGGGGGGCAGGAGACTCTTCTAATGGGCTTTGAAGTGGCCCAGGTAAGAGATACTTGTTGTGGGGAGTGGAAAATGCACAGGCTTGCTGAATGCTGATCAAGCCCTGAGCCTGTGGCTCCTGCGTCCCTCTCTCCCCACTTTCGGTTCCAAATAAGAGATTTGCGTGCAAACAGTTACATTCCACAAACAAGCCATTTCCTCTTCCTTGGGGGAAGGCGACTGAGAGGAGAGGAAGAAACACACACCTCTTTAGAGAACTAGGACTGGGTTAAGGCCTTCAGAGGCCGCTGGGCTCTTGATTTTTCATTTGAGGACGCCATGCCCTTCCCTCCTTGATGTAAACATATTACAAAATACTCACATGTTAAAGATGTAGGTTTCTTTCCCTGGTAAAATAATGAAAACATTTTTAAATTTCACTTTTAAAATTATTTGGCTCTAAAGAACCAATGTCTAAACAATGCTGGGGAAATGAGTAAATCTAACATACAAATTAGAGTAAATCTAATGTACAAATTATTTTCAAATGAAATAAAGTTTTAATGGACTCTAAACTTAGGAACTAAGAGGACCTGATATTATCTATTATGGGCGTTTAATCAGACAATACTAATTTAAATTTTGTGGGCTTTTCATATGCTGGAAAATACATTTATATTTTGCTATGTATCTATACACCATATACATGAGCATAAATATACCACATACGTAATTTTTTTTTCAGTGTTAAATATCGCCATAGGCCTGTGAGCTCTGAGCACCAGCCCTGTAGAGCCTAATAGATACAGCAGACTGAGAAGCAAATAGTCCTCTCTAAAACAGAAGAAAAATTATTAATGTAAAAAGTTATTGCAAACCCAGGTTAGTGAATGGATTAACATGACCAGAAGGGCAGTTCCGTTGAGGCTCTCTTGCCAACCCCAAAGCTCCACTAGAAGCTCTAGATATTTACACCCACTCCCCTCCAGCCTTGCCACAGGAAGCAGTAACCCACGACAGAGGCTTCTATTTCAGACGCTCTCTCAGTCCCTTGGGACTCTCCTCCAGGCTGTCCTTCCTAAACCACTTGAATCTCATTTCTCCTGCAGCTGATTTTTTTCTTTCAAGATGTTAACAATTTCTCTGGAACCATCTGGATGTTATTAAGAAAGTGTCCTGGGTCCTCTGAGGCAGCTGGCTGTGGCCTCTTGCCTTGTTTCCTGTGTCCTGGATGTCTAAGTTGACTTTCATAAGAAATTTGGAATATTAGCTTAAAAAAAGAAACAGTCAATATTTTTTAGGCATTGAGCTCTTGCAGCTTAATTTCCCGGGCTGGGACTTTGCATTTTGAGTTCCCATGGTTGGCCCACACTCTGGGAAGGATGAAGCACGTCTGTTTTAAAAAAAGAAGGCACTAGTGGTCAGGGGTGAAGCAGAAATGCAGCCTTCCCCCACCCTCCCCAGTTAGCCTCACAAAAACTTGCTTCTGTTGTTGCTGCCACAGCACCATTTCCACATCCCCAAACCCTGCTCCAAGCTGAAAGAGATCCCCATCTCGATCTAAGAGTAAATACTAGCTCAGCTCTACCAGACTCTCTCTTAACATCCTTGACAGGAAAATAATGGAACAGACGCAAAAAAAACAAAAAAACTGGCCGAGCAGATGACAATGATTCCTTGGGTAAGAAGGGTAGGTAGGACAATATGGGACATCACATAGCCCCTTTTCTAACCACCAGCCAAGAGCAAGGCCAGAACAAGGAGGCTCCCAAGAATCACTTTTACTATTCAGAGTCTGTAAATGGGGCCAGGGCATTGGCTCCCCGTTGTTTCCTGCTTGTTACTCAAACTCAAAGCCAAGCTTTGGTTGCTGGCCTTGACCATTTGCCTACCCCAATACATGTGCCCATGCCCACCTCCTTCTTCCTTCTAGTTCCTAGGCTTTCATGCCTAACTGACTTGCATCTCCTCACCCTTTTGATTTCACTAGTTAACACTACCAGTTAATACTAACTAGTTAACACTAACTCTCTGGGAGATTTTAAGATCCCCCGGCTAATCCTATCAAGTCAGACATGATAGAGGACCCCCTTTACCTATGAAGCCCAAGCACAGAATTACTTTCCTGGAAAACAGACAGCCTGACTATCTGTCTCTGAGGATGATGGGACCAAGAGATGTTTTGAAGGGAAGCATACAATTCACTCTGCATTAAGGATTCACTCAGAAAGGAGGAAAGGCTGTGCTCGATATTCTTAATTTCTTTGTCACAATCCCACAGGAATCTGTCATTCCCTATCTGACGTGTAACAGACACTCAATAAGTGGTCCCCCCACCATCTTTTTATTTTGAAAAACTCAAGCTACAAAAAAGATATAAGAATAATACAATTGAGGTGCTTGGGTGGCTCAGTTGGTTGAGCATCTGACTTTGGCTCAGGTCATGATCTCACAGCTCTGTGAGTTCGAGCCCCTTGTCAGGCTCTGTGCTGACAGCTCAGAGCCTGGAGCCTGCTTTGGATTCTGTGTTTCCCTCTCTCTGCCCCTAACCCACCCGCATTCTGTCTCTGTCTCTCTCAAAAATAAACATTAAAAAATTAAAAAATTAAAATAAAAAAAGAAAAATACAATAAACCCATGTATATCCTTTACCTAGATCACCAACTGTTAAAACATTACTATATCTGCAATACATTACTTTTTAAAAAATTTACATTATTTTTTCTGATTCATTTGAAAGTGCAAATAGCATGACAATTTAGGCCTAAATAATTCATGCTTAAATATGTCCCTAAATATTTCCTATAAGGTAGAATATAATCCCATATAGCCATAATACCATTATCACATTCAAGAAACCTAACATTAGAAAAATATCTAATAGCTCATATTAAAATTTTCCCAATTGTCCCAATGTCTTAATAGCTTTTTTAATTGACATATAATCTCCACATCATAAAATCCCTTCTTTTAAAGTGTACAATTTAGATTTTTAATATATTCACAAGTTTGTTCACCTATTCCCACCATCTAATCCCAGAACATTTTCATCATCCAAGAAACTCATTAACTTATTAACAGTCACTCCCCATTCTCCCCGCCCTTGGCCATTGGCAACCACTAGTCTACTTTCTGTCACTATCAACTTGCCTATTCTGGAAATTTTATGGAACAGGAAACATAAAATATGTGGGGTTTTTTGTGTCTAGCTTCTTTCTCTTAGCATAATGTTTTAAAAGTTCATTTATGTTCTAGCACATATTGATACTTCTTTCCTTTTTCAAGCTGAATTACATCACATTGCATAGAAGTATCACATTTTGTTTACCCATTCATCAGTTGCTGAATATTTGTGTTGTTGTATGACTCTTTTTAAAGCCAAGATCCAATCAAAGAATATACATTATAATGTATTACCATCCTTTAATCTATATTGTACATTAATTCTAGAACATTAATCTAGATTCAAGGAAATCTTTTTTTTCCCTTTTTATCCCTTACAACAGTAAAATTTTTGAAAAGCACAGGTTGATTGTCTTAGAGAATGTCCTTGTAGGTCTGTCTGATTGTTTCCTATAATTTCATTCAGGTTAGACAATTTGGGCAATAATACCACATGGGTGAGGTTGTATACTTCCTGTTGCATTACATCAGAAGTTGTATGTCAACTGGTCTCATAACCAGTGATGCTAAATTTGGTCACTTGAATAGATGGTATTTACCAGATCTCACCATAGGAAAGATACATTTTTCTCTTCATATAATATTAAAGTAAATAATATTAATACAAGTGATCTTTTAGACTAGGTGAATATTTTGTTTCCCAGCAACATTTAACAAAAGGTTTCAACCTCCAATGATGATCGTTGCCTGAATCCATTATTGCACTGATGTTAAAAGAGTAGTTTTCTGACTTTACTAACTCTATAATTCCTTCCACATAAAATTGTGGTTGTTTTGTTTAAAAATAGAAGAAGGAGGAGGAGGAGAAGGAGGAGGAGGAGGAGGAGGAGGAGGAGGAGGAGAAGGAGGAGGAGGAGAAGGAGGAGGAGGAGGAGGAGGAGGAGAAGGAGGAGAAGAAGAAGAAGAAGAAGAAGAAAGAAGGAGGAGGAGAAGGAGAAGGAGAAGGAGAAGGAGAAGAAGAAGAAGAAGAAGAAGAAGAAGAAGAAGAGGCGCCTGGGTGGCTCAGTCAATTGAGCGTCCAAGTCTTGATTTCAGCTCAGGTCATGATTCCAGGCTTGTGACATCAAACCCTGCATCAGGCTCTGTGCTAAGTGTGGTACCTGCTTGAGATTCTCTCTCTCTCTCTCTCTCTCTCTCTCTCTCTCTCTCTTCCTGTCCTTCTCCTCCAGTTACATGGTTTCTCACTCACTAAAATAAAAAAATTTTTAAAAAGAAAGAAAGAAAAAAAAAAAAGCTTTCCTTGTTCTATCCCATCTTCTTAACAACCACTACGACTTCATGGATTTCTTGTTGTTGTTTTTACTCAACATGTTATAGTCAACATCACTATCACTATTTTTCTGATGCTTAAACTGTCCCAAATTTGTTAAGTGTAAGCCAGTTTGGTTCAGCTCATCTATCTTTTTGACACATCCTTATCAGTCTTTGAGCACTTCATTACTTTGTGACACAATAAAATGTTGCCAATTTGCCTTGTAGTCTCTCTTCTCCAGACCTTAAATCAGCATTTCTCCAAGAAGAGCTGGTTTCTTTTAGTGAGAAATGGTATTTAGAAACCAAGATTTGGCTGCTAGATGTGCTCACTGATACTGAGTTGTCTCAAATGTTTTTGCCTAGATGACTTAATAGCATTATTTTAAACCTTCCACGTGTGACTTCTCTTACGATTTTTATCTGGGTTTCAGTTAGTTGGCAACACTACTAAATATAAGTGTGTCCTAAATGTCATAGATACAACAGTTTCCTTTTTTTTTTTTTAAGAACTAAGTATACAAAATCTCTGCACTTAGTGTTTTACACACAGTGTTTTAATCCTGATAATAACTCAATGACGTAGCCATAATTATTTATCCTTACTTAACAAACAAGGTAATTGAGGTACCAAATGGTTAGGTAACATGTTCAAGGTCACATGGCTAGTGAGCAGCTGAGCTGGGACGAAACCCCACAACTCTCTGACTTCAGATCTGCCGAACTACAAGGAGATATGTCAAAAACAGTATTCCCTCAATGTGAGGGAAAAATAAGTATGCCCTCAAGCTTACAATCCACTCCTGGATATATCACATTTGCAAAGCGGATGTAATTGCAATCTACCTCTGGGACACAGTATGGTATAAGGAGAAGGGTACAAGGCACAATGTTGAGTGGGTCAACCTCTACACCTTTCTCTGTTGTTTTTTTTTAATGTTTATCTATTATGGAGTGGGGGGAGGGGCAGAGGACCCAAAGCAGGCCCAACATTGACAGCACCAAGCCTGAAGCAGGACTTGAACCCACGAACCTTCAGACCGTATGTGGACAGAAGTCGAATGCTCAACTGACTGAGCCACCCAGGCACCCCCGCACCTTTCTCTATTTTCTCACCTGTAATAGTGGAATAATGATACTTAGCTTGTGTACTATACAAGGTTGCAGTGGGATCAAAGGGATCATAAGCAGAAGCCCTTTTGAAAGAGTTTTAAGCTCCATGTACTACCAGGAAGTGACTCAAATCAAAGTGAATATGTCTAAGAATCACCCAGTGGAAGAAGTGTGTTCTGAATTTAAATTGCAGATGGCTGGGCCCTGCTCCTATAGATTCTGACTTAGTGGCCTGATGTGGAGCCCAGGAACTTGAATTCTTAACATGCATCCCAGTGAGTCTGTCTGATACACGTAACTCGTAAATAACACTTAGATAAACTCTCATGTAGTTAACACAAGGATGATGAGAAGAGACCTGATAAACCCATGCTTGGAAGCCACTTCTATACCTTTCACACATTCCTTGCATCAGATTGCCTTTTCTGCTTTCCCTCTTGTCCCTAGTTTTCATCCTCTTCTCCCTTAGTTTCAACTCAAATGTCACTTCCCAGCTTAGTCTCCCTGGTCGGCTGCACCTGTTACCTGCTGTCCTCACATCCTTTGATTTGCTACAGCATGCACCAACCTGGGGACGACATAGCTGCAATTAGATGCTTAATGTCTGACCCTCTTCACAGAATGTAAGCATCTGAGGGCAGAGCCAGGATCTCTTTGGTACACCCAGTGTCCCCACTTAGTGGACAATCGATAAGCGTCTGTTGGACAAACCCACAAACAAAGTGGGGGGGAAGCAATATGAACTTTATTACTAAACAAAGTTTCGGCAGAATACAGCGTTCATAAATAATGAATACAGAATAAAGTTCATTACCAACATGAATAATTGGATACCCTACTTCCTGTTCTCATCATCTTTCCTGGGATTCTTGGAAAGACACTTCTCAGAGAGGAAATTGCACTTTTAATGACAAATTTGGGGACAATCTGCTCAGAATAGGCAGGAATTCATAATGCAATTATGGCCCTCTGCTCTGGCCTCTCCTCTCACTTCCTTCCCCTCCTGGCTTTAGTTGTCATCTCACACTGAAGCAGCGGCATCCCCTCCCTCCTGCCTCCTGCCAGTTCTCTCTAACTAGTATCAAGTGAGAGAGCTGTCGGCCTAGGGAGGGAGGATGTTCCCCTCGGGCCATCATTAATTGTGTGTGTTCCGCAAGTATGTGTATTTTCATTTGTGCATTCATCTCCATCCTGAATGGGGCCGTAAAACTCCTTTATGATTTAGCCTCAGGCCAAATAAGCATTGAATTTCACAACCAGAGTTTACGCTCGTGTATTTATGGCAAGGTGGGAGGTGGGGTTGTTTCGTTTCAAATATTTGTTTCTCCAAAGTGGCTGCTGATTCTGTCTGAAAAAGATGCAAGGATACATGTAAAGGGGTAGGAACAGGAACTGTTTCTATCAAGCGACAGGGATCGGGACTTCCTACTCCACAGTATGGCACCACACATATTCACAATTTTAAGCTGAAGGAATGCTAAAAAATAGCAGAAGCATAAAGTTCTCTCTGACCTGCCCTTCACCCTTCTCCCTGAAGCAAGTCTTAAGACCCTGATGTGAGAGAGGTGCCCTCTCCATACCCAGAAGAAAGGAGCATCCTTATTTCCAGGATGAAGGGTCATGGGGGAGAATCCGAACAAACAGGCCTTGCTAAGTGTCCCCCAGTTTGCTACGCTTACCTCATATTCTCTGTTCTATCACATCTCTAAACAACTGCCCACACTTCATCAAGCCCAGCATAAAAACATGCAGGTTTAACTGGTTTCTTCAGGGCTTCATTTCCTTCTGAAGGCTCCTGTGTCATGTAAAACTTATATTAAATAAATCTGTATGCTTTTCTCCTAATCTGTCTTGTGAGTTTAATTTTCACATCCGCCAGGGATCCTAAGTGAGTGAAGAAAACCTCTTTTCTTCCTCTGCATAAGGTTTCCAGAATTTTACAGCAAGTCTCCAGTTGAGGCACCAGTATGGCACTAAGTGAGGACCCTGGGAGCTGAGTTTATGCGGTATTTTTCCATTGAGACCATTTCCCAGCACACTGTGGTGAAGAAGGACAAAGACACCAAGCATTTTCAAGCCTTGAGTTTTTTTTTTTTTTTTTTTAAGTAGGCTTCACGCCCAGCACAATGCCCAGTGTGGGACTTGAGCTCACCACCCTGAAATCAAGACCTGAGCTGAGATGGAGTTGGTGGCTTAACCAACTGAGCCACTCAGGCACCCCGCAAGCCTTCAATTTTAACTAGATGAAAGGGCATCCCAGTTTCTGAAACCTACTGACATCAAAAATATTAGGAGAAATATGCATAATTATTCTTACAAATCTGGTCATTGTTAGTTCCTTGGGAAATTCTGTTTGGTTGTGGCACATTCTAAATTTAGACCTCAGGATGGCCACTGCCAGTGGTGACCCGGTACCAGGGTTTGATCTTCAACCCCGTAAACCTCTTTCCTGGAGGCAGAATGGTGCAGGGGCTCACCGGGCTCAATTCCATGTTCTAAAACCTATTAGCTGAGTGGTAAAAGACATAGTACGTCCTCTGTGTGCCTCAGTTTCCCCAACTGTGAGATGACATTAATGATGCACACCGAGGATAATAACAGAAACTTCTCAAGATTGTTGTGAGGCCTAAATGGAAGACGTGTGCACATAGCTTAGCATAAGGCCTGGCAGAAAGTGAATGTTAGCAGCTAGTATTTCAATGTCTGGATTCAAAGAGATTCTGAGCTTTAAGACACACACCTACATGATAAGGTCCAGCTGATTTCCTCAAGCCAGTATAATAAACCTATGTAGTGGCCAATTATCCCAGTGGGTGTGTTCATCCTGTACCTTCTGGATGCTTTCCAGTTTAGGAAGTTGTCCACATCATAAGTCTTGCTTCGCAGAGGTAGAAGAAAATGCCCATATCCTGCCTTCACTTGAAGATAGAGTGCAGATGTGTGACCAGTCTCCCCTAAGCAGACAGGAGCCAGAGAGCCTTCTATTCACAAGAGTAACACACAGAACCCATTGTGACGTGAAGATAGCGGCCTGACCGTGTGGTTCATGGGGGCAGCCACAGGGGAGGCTCGGGCCTCCAGGAGTCAGTACCATGGTGTGGGTTGCAGCCTGTCTGGCCATGGCAACCCAGAAGCTCCTGCAGTTCATCAGCATGGCTTAGGCCTTGTCCCTAGTCTCAGTCTGCTACTCCTCAGCCTCTAGAGAAACTGTGAACCACCTAATATTCTTTAATAAATTTCCATTTCTGCCTCAGCTGGCTAGAGTGGGTTCCAAGTAAGGCTGGCAATTAAAAATGTGCTCAAGGTCCCTGTCTACTGGGTTAGCCGAATACCAAGACAATGAACTCCAAGAAACCATCAAAGCTCTTTGATTCAACAAAAAATTCAATGTAATAATTCGTATTTGGAGAGAAATGGTACACTAACTGGAAGGAGAAAGTCTTTTTATTAAGGAGATTTTCATTACATGGCATTTGCTACAACTTCGTCTTCTACTTCTTCTTTATTTTATTTCATTTTATTTTGTTTTTTAATGTCTTAATTTATTTTTGAGAGAGAGAGAGGGAGAGAGAGAGAGAGAGAGAACAAGCAGGGGAGGAGCAGAGAGAGAAGGAGACACAGAATCTGAAGCAGGCTCCAGGCTCTGAGCTGTCAGCACAGAGCCCAACGCGGGACTCAAACTTGTGAATGGTGAGATCATGACCTGATTCCAAGTCAGACACTTAACTGACTGGGCCACCCAGGCACCACCCCCCAACACACACGCCTTTTTTACGTTCTTTTTTAAAAGTAAGCTCTATGCCCAATGTGGGGCTTGAACTCAAAACCTTGATGTCAGGAGTCAGTCACATGCTTTACCAACTGAGCCAACCAGGCACCCCTATCTTCTACTTTTCATGGAATAAAAGAGTAGGAGAGGTGGAAGGGTCTTTAGAGATGGTCCAGTTTGCCCCATCAGTCTCAGATGAGGAAGAGAAGTACCAGAGAGGAAAAGTGACTTGTCCATGATTACACAGCAACCGCAGCCTAGCTCAGAAGTCAGATATTGGCTTTGCTACTTATTTATTGTGTGATTTTAATCTAGTCATGTAGTCTCTGAACCAGTTTTCTTGGTCTCCTTGTTTGCTAAATGAATAAAGTAACAGTTGATATCTTACAGAATTATGAAGACTAATGAGATAATGTATCCAAAGTGTTCTGCATGTACTCAGAAAAGAGTAAATACTCAATAAACATTAGCTAATATTATTAACTCACCCTTAAACAAATATTTACCATGATCCACTATGAGCCAGGCATTGTCCCAGAGGTTGGCAATATAAAGATGAGTAAGATATTCTCACCTCCCAGCAAATAAAAGTCCAGGACCAGATGGCTTTGCTGGTGAATTCTACCAAACACTTAAAGAAGAATTAATACCAATCCTTCTCAAACTCTTCTAAAAAACAGAAGCGTAGGGAACACTTCCAAACTTTTCTTACAGTGCTAACATTACCCTAAAAGCAAAACCAGATAATAACAAAGAAAAGAAAATTCACGAGAACGCAAAACCATAGGCCAATAACTAATGAATACAGATGCAAAAATCCTCAACAAAATATTAGCAAACCAAATTTATTAATTCATGCATTAAAAGGATCATACACCATGATCAAGTGGGATGCAAGGACAGTTCAACATTTGCAAACCAATATGCTACACTACATTAACAAAATGAAGGATAAAAATATGATCATCTCAAAAAACACATTAGAAACTCAAAAGATGCAAAAAAAACCATCTGACAAACATCAGCATCTATTTATGATTAAAAAACACCTCTCAACAAAATGATTATAGAAGGAACACAACATAATAAAAATTATATATGGCAAATCAAAGATTATATATAGATAAAAACTAACATCATACTCAGTGGTGAGAAGCTGAAAGTGTTCCCTCTAAGATTAGGAAGTGGAGAAGGATGGTCACATTCATCACTTCATTCAACAGTCTCAGAAGTCCTAGCAAGAGCAATTAGGCAAGAAAAAGAAATAAAAGGTATTCAAATTAGAAAATAGGAAGTATAACTGTCACTATTTGCAGATGACATGATACTATATACAGAAAACTTTAAAGACTCCACCAAAAAACTGTTGGTGAGGATGTCGAGAAAAGAGAGGAACCCTTCTGTACTGTTGGTGGAAATGTAAATTAGTATAGCCACTGTGGAAAACACTATGGAGGTTCCTCAAAACATTAAAAACAGAATTGCCATATGATCCAGCAATTTGACTTCTGGGTACTTGTCTGAAGAAAATGCAAACATTAACTCAAAAATATATATGCACCCCCATGTTCTTTGTAGTATTACTTACAATAGCCAAGACATGCAAACAACGTAAGTATCCACCAATAGATAAATGCATTAAAAAACGTGTTACACATACACACAATAGAATATTATTCATTTGTAAAAAAAAAAAAAAAAAAAAAAAAAGGAAATATTGCCACTTGCAACAACATCAGTGAAACTTCAGGGCATTAAACTAATTGAAGTAAGTCAGACAGAGAAAGACAAATAAATATCATATGATCTCACTTATGTGTAGAACCAGAAAAAAAGAAAACAAACCAAGCTCATAAATACAGAGAATAGATTAGTAGTTGCCAAAGGCAGGAGGTAGAGTATGGGTGATGGGTGAGGGAGGTCAAAATGTATAAACTTCCAGTTATAAAATATATAAGTCATGGGGATAAAATATACAGCATGATGCCTATAGTTAATAATACATACTTTAAAGTTGCTTAGAGAATGGATCTTAAAAGTTCTTATCACACACACAAATTTGTAACTACATATGGTCACAGAGGTTAATTAGACTTCTTATGCTGTTATACATTATATATATATACACATATTTGCAATATATACAAATACCAAATTACACTATACACCCAAAACTAATATAATGAGTCAATTACACCTCAATTTTTTTAATTAAAAGAATTTTAAGTAAAAGTCATGCATAAAAAAAGACATTCTCATTTCTAATAATAATGTTAGTAATAAAAATAATATAATAAGAAATGATAGTAACAAAAAATAACAATGGTGGTAGCAATAAGCAATATTTGAGCATTTTTTAAAGTTTATTTATTTATTTTGAAAGAGAGAGAGTAGGGAAGGGGCAGAGAGAGAGGGAGAGAGAGAATCCCAAGCAGGCTCCACTCTCAGCACAGAGCCCGAAACGGGGCTCCCATCTCATGAACCATGAGATCATGACCTGAACTGAAATCAGGAGTCTGTCGCATAACTGACTAAGCCACTCAGGCGTTCCTATTTATTGAGCATTTAATGTGAGGCAAGCATTGGGGTACTATTACTGTTTCATAAGTGACAAAACTGAGGGGACCCTAGATGGCTTAGTCGGTTAAGGGTCTGGCTCTTGATTTCTCAGGTCATGGTCTCACTGTAGAATCTGAGCCCAGCATGGGGCTCTGTTCTGACAGTGCAGAGCCTGCTTAGGTATCTCTCACTCTCTCTCTCTCTCTCTCTCTCTCTCTCTCCCTCTCTCTCTCTCTCTCTCTGACACTTCCCTACTCTGAGTTCTCTCTCTGTCAAATTAAATATATGAACATTAAAAATGAAAAGAAAAGAAAAAACTGAGGCTCAAATAGATTAAGTAACTTGTCCAATGTCACCAAATAAGCAAGTAGCAAGACCAAGATTTTGAATCTATCCAGTCTGCCTTCACAGCCTAAGCTCTTCAGGTTCTTTGAGGAGGCTTCCAGTCATTTGTGAGTGAGGGGAGGGAATGGCATGCAACAAATAGTTGAACACACTGTGACTACAGAGTTCCCTACAAGAATATATGAAGGAGGACAATGCAAAGGGACTTGGAAGGACCAACCATCACTTAAGTTGGTTCGGAGTTTCAGGAGGTGGGACTGAGCTAGGCTTTGAATAATAAGAAGGAAGTTGCCAGCCATTCAGAGTCAGGGGCTGGGATAGGGGCAACGGGAAAGGGAGGAGAATTCCAAGGAAGACAAAAAGTCCAGAGCACGAAAAAGCACACAAGAGAAATACCATGGCACGTTAGAGGTGCAGCAAGCTCTGTGGGCAGAGTGTAGCATGGAGCATGGACACAGGCAAAGGGGAAGATGGGAAAGTTGGCCGGGGTTGGCTGTTCAAGAGGACTGAAAGCCGTGCTGAGGGAGATGCATTTTATCCAGTAAGGTTCCGAAGCAGGCCCAGATGTGGGGAAGAGAGAGTGAAGAGACAGAAAGAACTAACCCATGTGTGGTGTACAGATGGGAGAGGGGATAAGACTTAAGGAAGGGGGACAATGGGGCGGCTGCTGGAAAAGTCCAGACAAGAGAGGACATGGCCAAAATGGAAAGATCAGCAGGAAAAAACAAACAAACAAAAAACAAAAACGAAACTGATCTGGACAGCAATGATTAGGAAGGAAACCAGCCTTTGTAGAGCCTGGGTGTGGAGTCAGGGCTGAGTTACACACACACTATCTCATTTAACCCTCTGAACAGCCCTTCAAGGTAGGTACCATCATCATTCCACTTTCATGGAACGGAGACAGAGGCTCTGAAAGGCTAAGGAGCTCTCTCAAGGCATGTGACGACAGGGAAGCAGAGTCAAGATTGGAATCTAAGCTTGTTTCAAGGCAAAACAGGTTTCCTTCTCTTCCAGATGTGGGAGGAACTGAAGAGGGAAGGAGCTGCACAGGAGGCTCAGGTTTCCTGCTCCGGAGATCAGATGAATAGTAAGGCCATCATCTGAGATAAACCTGAGCAGATGTGTAGGGAAGGATGGAAGGATAAGAGACTCTTCCTTTGATGCACTTGATAGGATATCCTGCTGGTGCCATTCAGTAGATAATCAGAAATATGAAAGGCACTGGATTGGGAATCTAGAATCAACCTTCAGATTGAAGCCATAGAGAGAGATGAAATCAGAGAGAATGACCGTAAAGAGAGTCAAGCATGGAACTCCATGGAACACGAACTTTGACCGGGCTAACAACGGAATAGAAGACAGATAAGGAGCCTGAGAAGGAACTGTCTCTAAGAGAGAGGAGACTCTAAGCAGGCTGAGGCAGGAGAATGGAGAGGAAAGAGTTTTGAGAAGACAAAAGTGGTCAACACAGTCTTCCTTCTCCAGCAAAACAAAAACCAAAAAGCCAAAAACCAAGTTAAGAAAAGGAATAAAGTATTTCCTGAAGTCAGCAATTAAAATATCACTAGTGAACACAGGGAGAACTCAGTCTTGTTGAAGTCAGCACAGTGGAGGTGGTGGAGACAGAGGGAACACAACTCCTCAGCAGAACCCGCCTATGGAAAGCACGGAGGTAGCAAGGAAACACAAGGATTCAAGGGTATGCTGCTGCCTTGTTTTAACATGTGAGACAAGAACATGTTTATAGGTGGGCAGGTAAGAAGCCCAGAGAGAGGGATGACCCAAATCAATACAAGAGACAGAGTTACCTGGAGAGGGGTGGGAGGAAAAGAATAGAGAGCACTAAAATAAGACATGAAAATGTATTGTAAAAGTATAATTAATCAAGGCACTAGGATGTTCTAATGAAGTGCCATACAGGAACTGTCAGGAGTCAGAGTAAGAAAAGAGAGATGAGAGCCCAGGGAGAGATCCGAAGATGGGGTGTGTGTATCTGAGAATTTGGTAAAGGAAAAAGTGATGCTATTTCAAATGAGTGGGGGGAAGAGTTTACTCAAGATAGTTTAACTACATGTGCTTAAGTATTTGGTAGGAAAGTTCGAGTCTGACTTCTAATATACCAAAACATATTCCAGCTGAATTAAATGTTTAAATCTATGACATAAAGCCATACTTGAAGTCATCTGAAAAATATATAGATAAATAGTAATATAATCTTGGATGGGGTGGTCTTTCTAAATGTATGAATGAGTATGTCCCTGTTGAGCCTCCAGTGAGATTCAGTTTGGCTCTATTTAGAAAATGGGTGGGCTAGTGCAGCTGCATGAGTTGGGAAGCAAGTGTGTCTTCGGTGACTTGATTCACTTGGAGGTCAAAGGGCCTTCAGGGAGGAGCTGCATACCTATCACGTAGTGGGGTGGTGAGGCAGCAGGAAGGAGTCGGTAGACATATATTGACTGAAACGGACAGGGCGCTATGGCAAGAGATTCCTGGCCTGGTTGCATGGACCAGATCTGAGGCCCCATGAAAGGAGGGACAGTTCTGTCAGGAACACAGGATGGCCCCAGCAAAATGAGCCCTGGAGGAACCATCTGGGCACCCAGAAGGCCTTCTGGATCTGAGAGCGCAAGGAGTCATGCTTCTGTGGAAACCTTGAAGAAAAGGGCAGTAATGAGGTGTCAAAGCCTGCAACTCTTAACAAGTCAAGTACAGAACATGCAGCAGTAAAACTCCTGGCCACCCCCCTGCTAGACACTTCCTTGTTTGCATGAGGCTTGTTACACGGAGTAAGTTGATTAAGAAATGATTCAGAGGGAGGATTCCAACAAGATAGGGGTGGTGACATCATCTTTGAATCTCTCTGAATTACCACGTAAAAACAGAGGCACTAGACCAGCAAAACCAAAAAAGCATGGAAGATATTTACAAAATAAGTGGGGCAGATTAAATATGGTGACCAACCCTTCCCAGGTCTTCCCATGGAGAGCTGGAATTTTTCCTTCCACCCTGTGGATCTGGGCAGGCCTTGTGACTTGCTTTCAAGAATCAAATGTAGGGGCGCCTGGGTGGCTCAGTTGGTTAAGCAGCCAGCCAGTGATTTTGGCTCAGGTTGTGATCTCAAGGTTTGCAAGATCAAACCCCATGTCGGGCTCTGCACTGACAGCGTGGAGCCTGCTTGGGATCCTCTCTCTCTCTCTGCCCCTCCCCTCCTCACACTCACTCTCTCTTTCTCTCTCTCTCTCTCAAAATAAATAAACTTAAAAAAAAAGAAAAAAATGTTTAAAAATAAAAATGTATTTTAACAAATAAATTTAAAAAATAGAATATATCACCAATCTATAACCCCAATGAATTAAGATCTAGGCAATGATCATCAATGGCTGCTAACAATACAGAGAGAGAGAGAGAACAGGCATTATGTGTCTCCTGATGAAAGAACAACAGTAGTTATAGTCTTGCCAAAGTGATTGAACATTAGTTTCACCGAGCCTCTGAACCAGCTGGCAATTTGCAAGAATCACAGAGGACAAAGGAACATGCTGAAGAAACAGATCATGGAATTGCAATCAACCAAATCCAGACAGACTGTAGGAAATTCTACAGGTCAAGTACCTTGAATGGCAGGAAATGTGTAGATTAAAGAGACTTAAAAGAAATACATACATATATACATATATATACTTAAGTCTTAGAAGAAATATATATGTATATACATATTATATCTATTTATATACATATTTTTAAATTGTGTATATTTATATATGTTATACATACAATTAAATATATAATATATATTATATATAGATATATAATTAAAGTTGGAAGTACCAAGCTGTAGTGTCTAAGTACACACAGTAGGGTGATAAAACTACAAAAAATAAAATGAATAGTATAAAGTCAGGATAACCGGCACTATTGAGGGGACAGAGGATATATGATCAGGATGGAGAAGCAGGGGAGGTTCTGGACTGAGGAGCAGTTATATTTGTTGACCTGGGTGGTATTTGTCTTAGAATAAGTTCATCAAACTATACAGTGGTTTTGTGACATCTTCTGTTTCTGGTTCGCTGTTTAGAGTAAAAATATACAATAAAAGAAATCATTCAGAAAAGCTGGGGATGAGGGAATAAAACAAGAGTAACAGCTACAGAAGACTTCTTTTTCCCACCTTTTATGTTTGGAGAGGATGAAATGTTAAGCTGGACTTGGCTAGAGAAACAAACAATATGGGCTGTTTAGAGTGATTTTGCATGGTAATAGTCTTTTGGGGGGATGCTTTACAAACCAATTAGGGACAGAAGCAGGTGAACAGATATGCACAAAGGCTTGAAAGAGTATGTAAGACATTTGCAGAAGTGTATCTGTGAAAGAAATCAAGAGTCAGATGCTCAACCGACTGAGTCGCACAGGTGCCCCTAGATATCTTATGTTTTTAGTTTCTTTTTTTCAAGTTTTTATTTAAATTCTAGTTAACATACATTGTTATATTAGTTTTAGATGTACAATATAGTGATTCAACACGTCCATACATCACCCAGTGCTCATCATGACAAATGGCCTCCTTAATCCCTCATCACCTATTTCAACCCATCCCCCACCCATCTCCTGTGGCAACCAACAGTTGGTTCTCTATCATGAAGAGTCTATTTCTTGGTTTGCCTCTCTCTCTTTTTCTTTTCTCTTTGCTCATTTGTTTTGTTTTTCAAATTTCACATGAATGAAATCATATGCTATTTGTCTTTTTCTGACTTATTTCAGTTAGCATAATACTCTCTAGCTCCATCCATGTTGTGGTCAATGGCAAGATTTCATTCTTCTTTATGGCTGAGCAACATTCCATTGTGTGTGAGCACGTGCGCACTTGTTTGCATGCACTACATTTCTTTATCCATTCATCAGTCGATAGACACTTGGACTGTTTCCATAATTTGGCCTACTGTTTTTAAAATTCAATTCGATGATAAGGCAGAAAATATACTCCATATAATTTCATTCCTTATAAATTTACTGAGACTTGTTTTTTGACCCAAGATACAGTCTGTCTGGATGAATGTATTATATGCACTTCGAAAGAGTGTATATTCTGTAGATGTTGCACACTGTTGTAAAAATATTGGATCGAAATGGTTGACAGTGTTATTCACGGCTGCTCATTTTACCTGTATTTTTGTCTAGGTGTTCTATTCACTGCTGACAGTGTTACTTTTCTAATGGTTACAGATATGTCTATCCTCTCCCTTTAAATCTGTCAATTTTTGCTTCGTGTATTTTGAAGTTCCATTATTACAAGCATGCATCCTTACGATTGCTCAGTTCTGAACCATTTTAGCACTATAATGTTTCTCTTGACCTCTTTCTCTTGAAGTCTATTTTATCTACTATCAATATAGCCAATCCAGCCATTTGATGTTCACTATTTGCATGTTATATGGGAATTTATCCATTCACTTTTAATCTATGTGTCTTTACATTTAAAATGGGTTGCTTACAGACAGCAAAGAGTTGGATTTTGTCATTTACCCAGTTTGTCAATCTCTACTTCTAATCAGCCTATTTTCTCTATTTGCATTTATTATGATTTTTCATGATATTGGATTTAGGTCTACCATTTTATCATGTTGTCTTCTGCCTGCTCTCTCTGTTTTGGTTCTTCTTTGTCTGCCTTCTTTTAGGTTTTAATCAAACCTAAACTCCATTTTAACTTATCTATTAGGCTTTTAGGTAGACCTCCACATTTTTGTTTTGTTTAGTGTCATTAGTTGCTCTGGAGATTAAAATATACACCGGTAACATTCCACAGTCTGCTTAAAGTTAATATTACACTATTTCACATAAATGTCACAACACTGCAAAAGAACAAGTCTATTTTCTCCACTCCCATTTTTTGCACTAAAGTTTTTATACATGTTAGATATTAATAGACTCTGGAACACAATGTTACAATTTTTCCTTTAAACTGTCATATATGTTTTAAAAGAGTTACAAGAAAAAAACTCTTTCCTATATAAATATACATTTACTATATCCAGTGCTCTTCATTCCTTCCTGAATATCTAGATTTCCCCCTGGTATCATTTCCTTTCAGCCTGAAAAACTTCCTCTAGTATTTCTTGTGGCGCAAAAAGCTGGCAATGAGTCCTCGTAGCTTTTGCTTATCTGAAAACGTCCCCTCCCTAACTTCTTCAATCCTAAAGGGTATTTTTGATATATGTAGGATTCTGGGTTGATTTTGTTTTCTTTTAGAACTTAAAGGTATTGTTACACTGTTTTCAAGCTTCTAGAGATAACAAAGTCCACAGTCATTCATATCGTACCTCTCTCCAGTTGCTTTCAAGATTTACTCTTCATCTTTAGTTTTCTGCAGGCTTATTATACTTTGCCTGGGTATAGCTGTCTTTGTATTTTTTACACTTGGGGTTCATGGGGTTTCATAAATTATTATTAGATGCATGGCTTTAACTAAATATGGGACATTTTCAGCCATTATTTCCTTAAATATTTTCCTGTTCATGCTCTTTTCTATTTTGGGGACTCCAGCTAAACATACATTAGGTTATATTAGGTTAACAGTAACATAAGGCACTGTTCATTTATAAAAACATTTTCCCTCTCTGGGCGCCTGGGTGGCTCAGTCGGTTAAGCGTCCGACTTCAGCCAGGTCACGATCTCGCGGTCTGTGAGTTCGAGCCCCGCATCGGGCTCTGGGCTGATGGCTCAGAGCCTGGAGCCTACTTCCCATTCTGTGTCTCCCTCTCTCTCTGCTCCTCCCCCGTTCATGCTCTGTCTCTCTGTCTCAAAAATAAATAAACGTTAAAAAAAAAATTTTTTTTTAAAAAAAACATTTTCCCTCTCTACTCTTCAGCTTGGATGATATCTACTGATCTATTTTCAAGTATATAAACTCTCAAATTTGTTATGTCCAATCTTCTGTTAAGCTTATCCAGTGATTTTTTCCCCCCAGATACTGCATTTTTCAGTTCACAAACGTCCATTTGGTTCTTTTTATAGTTTCTCTTCCTCTGCTGAGATTTATACTTGTTCATTGATTGTAAGAATATTTTCTTTTATGTACTTGAACACAGTTATAATACTTGCTTAAAAATCCTTGTCTCCTAAATTCAACGTATGATAATCTAGTAATGGGTATCCAAAGATTGCCTTTACTTGGGTATGAGTAACACTACTCAGTCTCTTCATATGTCAATTAATTTTGCACTGTGTCCTAGACAGTGAGAATGAAATGTTGTAGAGCCTCTCTCTGGACCCTATAATACTTCTCTAAGTAGTGTTTATTATTATTATCTTAATGTAGTTGTGGCAGGCCAATTGACCTGAATGACCTGAAACCCCAAGTTCTGTTTCCCCTGCAGTGCATGGCAGCCGATAGCTCTGGTGAGTTCTGTTAACCTTATTCTGGTTGCATGGAGTCTACTCCATGCACGCACAATTTAGATATCAGCCAGAACTCTGGTAACCCCCTTTGCTTTACCCCGCTTTTCAAGTATCGACTCCTTCCCAATTGTGTCTGCTTTTGATTATTTGCCAGTCCCTCCAGGTAGCTGTCCACTTTTTCCAGAGTTCAGAGTTGTTAAATACACGAGGTTTATTCTGATAGGAGTTAGATATTACTAGAAGCCGTCCAGTGGAAATTTTTTATAGGAGTTAGATATTACTAGAAGTCGTCCAGTGGAAATTTTTTAATGGAGGCGTAACAAGAACTTATTCGCTTTTTAAAGAGATAATTTTGGCTGCTATGTAGCAGAATGATTCGTAGCAAGAAGCAATAGTGGAAGCAAGGAAACCAGGTATGAGAGCATTTTCATGGTCCATGAAAGAACTGGGGTGGCTTGTACTAGAGTGGGAGCATAAGAAATGGACAGAACAGGATTTGTGAAGGATTAGATATGGTGAGTAAAATAAAGAAAAAAATGCGAGGAGGACTCCTAGGTTTGTAGCCTGAGACTTGAATAAATAATGTTGTCTCTTAATGAAATGAAGGAGACTCAGAAAGAAGGAGGTCAGGGGTGGGGCATATTAAGACATATCAGGTATGAGGCATCTGTTAGTTACCTAAGGAAAAATGTCAAGGAGGTGGCCAGATAGATGACTGAAGTTCAAAACAGAGGTTAGAGTTAACAGTGTAGATATGTAGTCTTCAGTTTATATAGGATGTGTAACACAAGGAGATTTTAAAAGTTCACTTGAGGGAAGTGAAGATAAAGAGATGTGGTTGCAGGAAAACTCCCATGGACTGTCCAAAGCTTAGATGTTGAGCAGAGAAGAGACCAGTAAAAGAGAAAGCCAAAAGATATCCAGTAAGCTAGGAGAAAAATCCTAGTGGGAAAAAAAAGTGCTTTAAGAAGGAATAAAGAGTTGAATGCTGCTGTGAATCTGACAAACTAAAGGCAGAGAACATCTTTTAGAGTTAGCAGTGTGGAGAGGCATCAATGAATCAAGGCCTGAAGAGTGTGTAGAGGGAAATGAGAAGAAAACTGAAGCAGAGGAGGAGGCAAAATGATGATTATGAGGAATGTTTGTCAAGATTCTACGTTGTGAATGGGAACAAATAGGGCACTGGCCGAAGGGCGATGTGGGTCAGGGAAAGCTTATTTTGTTTAATATTGAAGTTACAAGAACATGTTTGTATACTGATAGGGAAAATCCACTTGTCTTTTCTGTCTGAGCATAGCTGGATTCTAATGTAGCCTGCCTGTTATTGGCTTCCCTTTTCCTACTCCACATCCTCAAGGAGGGGGAGCGAACTTATCTGCATTAAAGATAATGAAATGTATTCCATCCCTCTCTTTGGGGATGAGGGGTAGGAAACTATGGTAATCACATAGTTATCAATGAGAACAAAATCCCACTGTTATGTGATCATCAATAGGTACCTTATCGTCATTGATATCAACAGCTCTACATTTAATATCCTGTGTAAAACTTTAACCTTCATAAATGCAGAAAAACTTCCATATATTAAGGGTATTTTTTTCTGGGTGATATGGTCAATCAATCCTTTCAATGATCAATTATATGGGTCTTTCCTATAATCCCAAGAGGAGCAATATAGTCTTATGATAAGAATACAGACTTTGGTATCACTCAGACCTAAGTTCAAGTTCTGGTTTTACCTCTTCCTAATGCTGTATCTATTTTTAAAATAATAAATGCAGATTACTAGCCAAATATTTGTGTGTTCTGTAGACTTCATTAATACCATTAGTACATCTGGCTTTCCATTCTTGTGCTCTGGTAATATATACCGTGACCACTTTAAAATAGACCTCGGCATTGGAAAACTCTGAGTGCCAGGAACCTGAGCCCTGCACTTCATATTTGCATTGTGGATGTGAAGATAGGCCACACCTCCGAGGGTTTCCGGCCACCAGGGATCACTAAATTGCATAAGCAGGTGTCTGTGCAAAGTCCAAGAGGTTAATAATGAACAACTCTATTTTATCTGTGGCTAGGGAGGTGCATTCAGTGTTGTCAACACCAAGTGAACACAGACCAAAGCATTTCCCAAGAGAGATCCAGAGAGATAAGTCAGAGAGAAATGCACCTGTTAGAAAGATTACCCTTTTCCTGGGATTCCCTACTGGTTTTCCAACAACTGGTCATATTTGTCCACATCAGTCACTATTTCCCTCTGCTTACTTATTTGAGCTAACAATACTCAGAAAAAAGCTAAAAATTCTATTTCTCCATGGAACCTATTAAAGGATAGGGCACCCTCCCCATCAATGGAAAGGATCAGATTCCCCATCAAAAATCAAAGGAAAAGCTCTGAGAGTGATAACATTTGGTGCCTGGAAATGATATCGAGAGTCATTTATTCAAAGATTAGATTTCCCATCGTTCTCATTTTGGGGTCTGGAATTTGCCTGAAAATGAAGCAGCAGGGAGAATAGATGTTTCCTGATGATTTGCATAATATTTGGCATGCTATCCTGACATCAAAACCATCAGAGCATCAAACCTTCAAAATGAAAAAGAGAAAATAGTGCCTCTCTTACAAGTAAAAAAAATAAATATTCCAGGTAAGGCTTTTGAGTTTTCATCTAGTTTTACATCCTGTCCCAGGAAATGGAGCTCCTGTACCCTTGTGTTAAAAAACATTCCTTCTCTGGGCTCTTTAACATTCGAAATTAGCAGACAAGTCTTTGTTACCACCAGCAACTCATCCACATTGCCCTCCACACACATACATGCCAGTTTGAGAAACTCAATCTTCCTGCTTCTAAAACATAAAAGGCTGCCTCGGCCCCATGGTGCCGAGGAGTCTAGGTATCCCAAGAAAGGGCTTAGATCATAGGGCCACCCAGCCCCTCCCCTGGGAAGGGTCTGCTGACAGCAGCAATGGAAACCACCACCAAGGGTGTAGGCTTGCGGGTGAGTTATTATTATTTTAAATTGTCTTCCCGATCGTAAAACTCCTACCATGCCTCTAACCAGAGTGAACAGCACAGATTCGGCAGGAAAGAGCAAAACTGCAAAGAAAGGAGCTAATAGCATAAAATATGCATGATGGCCAAATTGAGCAGAAAACTGGCATGTGCTATGGATCTCTAGGCTCTCTGAACTCCTAGTAGTTCATTTTTACCAGCCTAACAAATATTACCTGGCTCCCTTGGGAAAACTAAAGTGCCCACAACAATCACAGAAGACTGAAGATTGAGACTCTTTCCATTTTCATCAAAGGGTTGGGTTGGGACCCTTTAACGGGTAAGTTTAAGTGTGTGTATGTGTGTGTGTGTAAGAGAGAAAGTACCATATTTAAATTGTGCCACCTGGAAGATGTGAAGTATGGAAGAGGGAAAACTATACTTCCCAGTGTTAAGGGCAGCATTTCTCAGGGTACGCTGTAGGGCACCTGCAACAAACTCAGCCAGTCCATTTGTGTAAAATGCAGATTCCTGGGTACATGCCCTCAAAGATTCTGACTTAGAGATCTGAGGTGGGCCCTAAGAATTCACATTTTCCGTACACTACCCAAGTGATTGATTCTAGGTCACCCTAGAGTTTAAGAATCACTAGCACAGGGTATGAAAAGAACAATGATAGGGTTGAGCCTCATGGAATAAAACAGATTACTTTCATTACATTACCATGTTTTCAGATAAGCCAGAGATACTGCATCGCGCCTATTAAGGATACATAACAAAGGTGAGATTGTTCAAAACAGGGGTAGGACAACTGCTTAACCACGTGAAAAAATACAAACTCGACTCCTAACTCACAGCACACACAGAATTAATTCTAGGTAAAAGAAAATTCATTCTAGGTAAAATGAAAAATATCAGTAGGGGTGCCTGAATGGCTCAGTCAGTTAAGCGTCTGACTTCGGTTCAGGTCATGATCTCATGGTTCGTGAGTTCGAGCCCCGCGTCGTGCTCTGTGCTGACAGCTCGGAGCCTGGAGCCTCCTTCAGATTCTGTGCCTCCCTCTCTCTCTGGCCCTCCCCAGCTCACATTCTGTCTCCTTCTCTCTCTCAGAAATAAATACAACATTAAAAAAAATTTTTTTAATATCAGTAATCCTTTAGCTTTAGAAGGGAAAAAGGAGATTTTTTTCTTTTTTTTAAGTTTATTTATTTATTTTGAGAGGAAAAAAGAGAGAATGGGGGAGGGGCAGAGTGAGAGAATCCCAAGCAGGTTCCACAGAGTCAGTGTAGAGCCCAAAGCAGGGCTTGAACTTACAAACTATGAGATCATGACCTGAGCTGAAGTCAAATGCTTAACCAACTGAGCCACTCAGGTGTCCCAAGGGAGATTTTTTCTAATTGAGTAATATGAAAAGAGTTTTTGACTAACCTATAAAAAGCACAAAGTGTAAGGGAATGGTTTACCAATTTGGCTACATGAAATTGTTAAAATTCTTTATGTATAAAAGACTCAAAATATAGAAGATGAGAAATGAACTGGAGAAGATACTTGGAACACTCAGATCTGATAGAAGATTACTATCCATACTTCATAAAGAACTCATACAAATCAGTAGGAAATAAATAACCCAGTATAGAAATGAACAAAGGATATAGACAGGCAATTCAACTGAAAAGAAGGCCAAAATGCTCAATAAACAAATGAAAAGATGCTCAATGTCACTAACAATCCAGCAAATGCAAACATTAAAAAAAATTAGATATTATTTTCATACCCATCGGACTGGGCAAAAAACTATTTTAAACCTGATGAAATTAAGTGTTTGTGAGAATGCTAAGAAAAGACAAGTCTTGGGGCGCCTGAGTAGCTCAGTCAGTTAAGCGTCCAACTGCGGCTCTGGTCATGATCTCACGGTTCATGGGTTCAAGCCCTGCGTTGGGCTCTATGCTGACAGCTCAGAGACTGGAGCCTGCTTCAGATTCTGTTGTCTCCCTGTCTCTATCTGCCCTCCCCCATCAGCACTCTGTATCTCTCTGTCTCTCAAAAATGAATAAAAACATTAAAAAATTTTTAAAAAAAAGAAATGACAGCTCTCGTACATTGCTAATGGTTCTATGAGTTCCTTTCATTGCTTTCAAAAGCAATATCTTAGTCTCTAGTTAATTTCTAAAGGTACATTATCCTGTGACCTATCAATTCTACTTCTAAATACATAACAAAGAACATCTCATATATGTGCCCATGAAAATGTGTATGAGAATGTACATTTAAGCACTATTTAAAATTATATACAACAATTTGGAAAAGGAGAATATTTTCTTTAAAGGCCAAAAGATCCATCAATAGGGTCGTGTGAATAAACCAGCACTGCTGTATTCATGCAGTGAATTACCAGCAGGAGTTAAAATGAGATAGGTCTACTGAATTAACAGGGATAACTCTGCAACATAAGGTCAAAATAAAAGCATATATCAAAGACTATGTAGAAAATAATACCATTTTAGTAAATTATTAAAGTGGAAATGCTAATATATATTGTTACGTGAACGATTAGCTACAACGGAAGGTATAAAACATGCATGGGAAAGAGGCACTTCCACTTTCCGTTAATGGTTTCTTCTGGGGAAGTAGGGGAAGGACTTTAGCTATAATGTTTCACATCTTAAAAAAATAATGATCTGAAAGGAATATGACAAAATGTAAACGTGCGTTAATTTGAGTGACGCGTAAACAGATGTCCGTTATATTATTTGTGTGGGCGTTAAGTTTTTCACGATTACGAGAAAAAAACAACAAAACCAAAACCAACCACAAAGAGGTTACTAGGTTAGGTAAGACGGGCACACTCCATTATAGTCCTATGATACGTAGAAAGCTCGAGAAAAGGAAGTGTAGGGCCCCGGTCTTTTCAAAGAAACATGGTGGGAATGAAGAAATAAAAAGATTTTTTTCCAAGGGCTAACTCCTATGGGATTTGATTAAAGGAAAACTAAAGAAGTAGTATTTACTCACGGACCGAAGAAAGGAAATGCTGATAACCACACATGTAAGAGCGTATCGAGCACACATAGGAGATAATGTGGTTATGTTATTTTTAAATTTGTTATGAAAATAGCACCCAAAGAAACCAAAGAGATGAGTTAGTGTGAAACCCAGAAAACCATCTGTGTTTGTGATATCCTAAAAATAATACACTTGGTCAGGCCATAGACGGTCAAAGGTTGGTCTCCAAACAAATCATATTCTGAGACTCAGAGGATTCAATCAGAGGCAAAATTTTCCCTTGGATTCAAAGCCACAGGGCTAGTAGGTTAACGAGAGTGTATCCTTCCCTGGGTATCTGAGAATGAACACGAGCACGATGGAGTGAAATGTAGCCTGGGAAAAAGGAATTATGGATCAGAATTTAGTACAAAGTAGGTGCTCAGTGTGCATTCGTTGAACTCACAGAACTGCCTCTATAACCAGAGGACAATTGAGGCAACCAGGCAAAGACACAACGTGACACCCTAATTCTTTCAGTGAAATTCTAGCATGGTGACCCATAATATACTTTCCACATTATCTTTCCTTTTTAACTTCGATTTTTATCCCCTTTGTTAACTTGGCCCCAGGTTTAGTCAGTCAAGTGTCTGTCAGTGGCTGATAGAGTGATTTGTGCTTTGAAAAGCACTGTAGTAAGAAAGGCCTTTCATTTTGCAAAAGAACTCATCCTGTCAACCCCAAAGCCACTATTTAATGCAGGTATCTAGAAGCCAAGTGTATCAGGGGAAGCTGGGCCCCTCCCCTATCCCAGGGTATGAATTTTTATTAATCAAACTAAATAGAATAGGATTCCTCTTGCCCGTGACTGTTACAGGAATGAGAATTGTTGTAATTCTGGCCAATGAGACCAGAGGAAAACCTGCTGAGAAACTCATTTTGCCCGTAAAAAGGAAAACAGACAGGGCTGTTCCCTTCCCCTGGTTTTCAAATCGACCGTGTGAGATGATATCCTTAGCCATCCTGCAACATGAGGACAAACCTAAGAGGAAAAGCCATACGTGGAGAAGAGCAGAATGGAAAGATAGAAGGAACCTGAGTCCTTGATACTCTTGTTAAGCAACCTCAGAACAGCTCTAACCTAGGATTTCTTGCTAAGTGAGCTGGTAACTGTTGTAAATATTTACGCTAATTTTAATTGAGTTTTCTGTTTCTTGTAGCAGAAACTATCCTAATGGTAACCTCCTCCCCCAAACTGTGTTTATCACATTCCATTAGGCAAGATCTCCGTCCACAGTAGCTCTGTGAAGACAGTCCACATCTTTTAAAATTGGAGTCACTGGGAGGGGTGCCTGGGTGGCTCAGTCAGTTAAGTACCTGACTCTTGATTTCAGCTCAGTTCAAGATCGCACAGTTCATGAGATCAAGCCCTGCATCAGGCTCTGCACTGACAGTATGGAGCCTGCTTGGGATTCTTTCTCTCCCTCTCTCTCTGCCCCTCCCCTGCTGCCTCTCTCTCTCTCTGTCTCTCTCACAAAATAAAAATAAACACTAAAAAAAGGTTTTTTTGATTAGGGTCACTGGGTCCCAAGACAAACTCATTACTTGAGGATTTATGATCTCTCTTCTCCTGGGCAGTGTTTTAGAAAGCCCACAATTCTGGCAAGCATGCATTCACTCTACAAATATTCAGGAACCTACTAGAAGCCAGGCACGATTTTAGAAGTTGGAAATTACAGCAGCAAGCAAGAATGTCACGCTTGCTATTCCCATGGAGCTTACATTTGACGGTGAGGGGCAACAATAATAAACGAGTAAACAGATGAGATGACTTCGGATAGTGGTCAGTGTCATGCAGGAAAGGAAGCTGAAGTGCAGTCGTCATGTGACTGGTGAGGCACACGGCCATTTTAGACCAGGCAAGGGCACAGGTCTCTCTGAGAAAATGACATCTGAGCGCAATCATAGAAAGAGCCAGCACATGGGGGTCTGGGGACAGATTCCCAGGCAGAAGTAGAGACCCTGTGCAAAGATCCTGGGGAAGGAATGAGCTGGGGGTGCTTTAGGAACAGAAAGAGCGAGCAAGTGGCTGGAAAAGCATTAGAGAAGCAGAGCACTGGAAGACAGGGTCAGATAAGTCTGCAGTAACTGCGTCAGGGAGGGCCTTGAAGATTACGGCAGGAGGTCTGGATGCTATTCTCAGTGCTAAGGAAAGCCATTGGTGCATTTGTAGGGAGGGCATGACAACCCATGATCCAATTATCAGGAGGTTTCACTGCAGTCTGCCCTCTGGTTTGATTACTTTAAAAGGCCATTTTCTCTCTTTCTCAGCAGGGCAGAGCCCTGAACGAATCACAGCGCCCTGGGATGCCGCCTGAGCCTAGGGAGCCAAAGGAAGGGGCTATGCAGAGGCTCTCGTTTTGGTCCTATCCTACACAGTCGTTTACAACGCTGGCTGGTCTCCATAAGGGAGACATGGACTCTGACGTATGAACTAGTCAACAAAACACCAAATCCACTTCATTGACTCCACTGCCCTGTTGGAGGCCTCACAACAAGCAGCAAAACCTGCTTTTAAAAAAGGGGTGGGGGTGGGGGTGGGGAAAGTGGGTCATGGCTCCCCTGCTTGGTAGCGCGTTGAGCGCCGGGCAAACTCCAATAGCAACCACTCCCCTTGGAGGTCCCTACTGAGCAATTTGAGTGATGTCAGTACTAAGGGCCTCCGAACACCATACGCTCTCTGAACCTGACCTCACCCGTGGTTTTCCTGGTAACTTTTTAAAACCATTACTTCCTGCCCTGTGCTTTATTTATCCCACATGTTTATTTTCTATACAGTCTATTCCAAAACAGAGCTCTGTGTGAGTTTCCAGGTCACCGCGTCCCATCAGGGCAAACTCAACAGATGTGGGATGAGCTGGAAGGTAAAACAGGCCATTGCTGGCGAGGCTAAGCACAGGCTGCCACTGCTGAGCCGGGTTCTTGTTCTGGGGCTGGCGGGGGAAAGTCACCATGTGCGATCCGTGCAATCAGTCTTCCTTCTCAGAAGGACATCCTGTGGGCAGGGCGGGTCCCCCCAACCCCCACACCCCAAGAGTGTTCCTTGCTGACATATTCAACATGAGTGTGGAGGTCAAAGAGACATCCACAGATTCCTGAGAAGCCTGCTTTAATTTCTTTTTTCTTCTGAGGGCAGCAGCAATTTCCTTCCATTTAATTCGTTCTTTGGGTCTCCTGGCACGGTCCACTGTTGTCATGGCAACGGGGACCAGCAATGCTGCTTTCTGAGGTTAATGCACCCTGTGGCCCACTGCCCACCGGTCTCAGCTCATCTCCAACAGCCTTGCCTGACCCTGCCCCCCACAGCATCCTGGCACCACTGTAAAACCAGGAGCTGACAGGACTTTCAGACAAGATTGATGTCCCTTGCTCCTCCACCAGATCCCTACAAATAATAATTAAAAAAAAAAAAAGAAGAAGAAGTTTGGTTTTGGCTGTGGGCTGTTTTCTTTGACCTCTTCTGCCTAGGAAACCCATTCTTCGGCATCTTGTGAGGGTGGCTCGGCATGACGAGGCCTGCAGCCCTGACAGTGGTGGCGATGAACATGGTATTCATGGAAAGTACTGGAACGTAAGCACAATCAAGGAAAAAGGCTTTCCTGGGTTCTTTATCCTTTATTATTATTTATAATATGTTATTTATTGCTATGGTATTGCCAGTACCTAGAACAGGGCACCTGGTTCACAGTTCGCCTTCGATACAAATACACCAAGTTAATAACTAACTAACATCCACTGAGCTCTTACTGTGTGCTAGACTCCACAGCACGTCACACATATGTGTCTCAGTTTTTATTATAGGATTATTGTGAGATCTAAAGAAAGCACTTATTTCACTCTTACACATGCGAGGCATTGCCCTAAGCGCTTGATGTATGTTAATTAAATTGATCTTCATGGGGCATCTGGATGGCTCAGTCGGTTAAGCGCCCGACTTCAGCTCAGGTCATAATCTCATGGTTCGTGAGTTCAAGCCCCACATCAGGCTCTGTGCTGACAGCTCAGAGCCTGGAGCTTGCTTCAGATTCTATGTCTCCCTCTCTCTCTCTCTGCCCCTCCCCTGCTCAAGCTCTGTTTCTCTGTCTCAAATATTAGTAAACATTAAAAAAAAATTTTAGGGGTGCCTGGGTGGCTAGGTCAGTTGAGCGTCTGACTTCAGCTCAGGTCACGACGATCTCGTGGTTCATGGGTTTGAGCCCCACATGGGAATCTGTGCTGACAGCTCAGAGCCTGGAGCCTGTTTCAGATTCTGTGTCTCCCTCTCTCTCTTCCCCTCCCTCGCTTGTGCTCTGCCTCTCTCTGTCTCAAAAATAAACATTAAAAAAATTTTTTTAATTGTTTTTTTAATTGATCTTCATAACAATAGTGCAGTGGCTTGAATGTTGGCCCCTAAAAAGATATGCCCACCACAGCCTACTCCCCAGAAACTAGGAATATGACCTTATTTGGAAAAAGGGTCTTTGCAGATTTACTTAAGCGTCTCTAGATGAAACCATCTTGGATTATCCAAGCAGGTCATAAAGCTAATGTCAAGTATCCTTAGAAAAAACAAAAGAGGAGATGACACAGAGAAGAAGGGAAGAGCCATGTGACAATGGAGTAAAGAGATGCAGCCACAAGCCAAGGAAGACCTGGACCTTCCAGAAGCTGGAAGAGTCAAGGAAGGATTCTCCCATAGAGACTTGGCAGGGAGCAGGGCCCTCAGACACTTTGATTTTGGCCTTCTGGCCTCCTGAACTGTGAAACAATAAGTTTCTGTTGTTTTAAGCCACCAAGTTTGTGGTAATTTGTTATGGTAGCCCTAGGACACTAGCATAAATCCTGTCTGTTTTCCCAGAGAAAGAAACTGAGCAAGGAAGATGACGTGATTGGCCCAGGTTTCCATGGTAAGTGGCAGAACTGGAAGCTGAACCCAGGCAGTCTGGAATGGAGTCCTTGCTCTTCACATTACATTCACCCCTGAAATGCATCTATTGAACATCTAGGAGTTGCACCATGTGTATTAGATGCGATGTAGCTGTAAACACAACAGACCAAGGTCCTTGGGAAGATTATGTGCATTCAGAGAGGATGACTAATTTGTCTAAGGTCGCACAATTGGGGGAGCTGGGACCCAGCTCTTCTCTCTAAAAAAGAATGGGAGTCACTGGCTTAGTTGCACTCTGTAACCTCTAACTACAAGATGAAAACTGGGGAAGAGTGGGGAATGGCAGCGGCTGTCCCCTTGACCTCTAAGCAAAGTCCCTTGTCAGTAGGGTTCACTCCGACTGCTCAGACAGCCTTGTGACCGTGGACCCAACTGGTCTACCATGAGGCAGAAGCAGAGACCCTCTCTACCTGTGCCATCAGGATGACCCAGACTCTGGGGAAAACACCTTGAGGAGACGGTTCAGGTTGACATTGCCCTTCCAGGGTGTGGGCGGCCTGAGACATCTGACTTAACTGTTCCAGCACCAGGGGCAGGTCTGCTCCTGTTTGCAATGGAATAATTTGAATTCCACCTGGAGACGAAAATGACTTATTAAGTGAAACCAGACATCACCCCCCAGGTCCAAGTGTAAAATCTCTGAGTGGCGCATCTGCACTTTCAACGAGGCAGAGATGTTGTGTCCTGGGACTTCCGACACCTAAAGACAAACACATTTGAGAGGATGAGGGTGCCAGAAGGGGCCGGATATGGGTTTTTAAATTTCTTTCTTCCTCCCTTAGATTTAAAAAAAAAAAAATGACAAGAAGAAAAAGGTAGGTTACCCTGAATAAATGTGGTGTAATTTCCTTTTTTGAATTGACTTTAACTAGAACAATTGTGGAGGCAAAGGGAACAGAAATGGCAGGGGGTGGGGGAGGATAAAAGAAAGAATGAAAAAAAGAAAAAGGGAAGGGTAGGAAAAGCAGAAAGGACTGGGGAAAAGGAGACAGAATAGGGAAGTCTACCAGAAGAAATAAAGAAAAATACGAGAATCAAGTGGCAAGGGGACATTGACAGAGAATAAGGAGATAATGAAAGAGAGAGACTAAAATCAAGATGGGTAATCAGAGGAAAAACGGGGAAGAAAGATGGTTATTTTCTGTGTCAGTTTTGCAAATGACCCTCCACCTGGGGCTCCAGCCACCCCCTCCCCTTAGCCATTGCTCAGGGGACTCTCTATCAGTCTACTGAAGAGGCAGGAGGCTATCAGTTTACAAGAAGAGAGGAAGCAGGGGAAGAGGAAAGAAAGCAGACAAATTACTAAATGAGGAAGCCAATTATCCAGTGCACCATACTTCAAGCTGTCAGTAGGCTGCTATTCCTCAGGCACCTTTGAGCAGAGTGGGGACTTAGAACTCCAGAGTTTGCTGCCATCTGGCCTTTCCAATACGATCACCTCTACAGGCTTCCCCTGGCCACAGCCGATTGCCAGCATGCTGAGTGAGATCTCTCCAAATCGGAGACCACTATTATGGTACCAATGGATCACAGGGTCACAAAAGCAGGAGAGCCTTCCAGATAAAACTGCCCAGGAGCCATTTTGGTTTCCTATTTGTACGAACCACAGGACTTATTTGGAGCCCTCTGCTGACTTCTCTAACAGCAACAAACATAAAAAGCCAAAAGCAATAGACACTAGCTATAGTCAAGAAGCTAGACAAGGTACAGGGTGAAAGATCTGTTGTGAGTGCCAAAGGCTAGCACACGGAAAGCAGTTCAGCACACAAGCCCCTTAACAGACGGGGAAGTCTTTATTTCCACATAAGCCCCTCACAAATGTTGACACAGAACAAAGGAAACACCACCTCATCCAGCCACATGGGCTGACCAGGGCATGGCCAGCACAAGAGTGGCCCCCACATGATCTGATGTGGGGAGGAGAGGGCAGAGGAGGTCAGACAGGGGATCAAAATGTCGGGAAAAGGATCCTGTTAGCCTGTGGCGGGTTCTACTTTGGAAAAAATACGAATCCTAGAGAAAAGCTGGGGCACGGGGCAGCCAGCAGCAGCACGGTTATATAACATCTCCATCCTGAGTAAGCAGCCAAGCCACCTCCAGCAGCGGACACGTGTGCAAAGTTTAAATTTATGATATACTCTATTTTCTTGTTTCCTGAATATAGTCATGGGATGCGGTTGGCTTGGATGTGAAGGGAGGCAAAGGAGCCCAAGAAAGGGAAAATGTCAGGTGCACACTTGATAAGGTTACCTGGGGGATAAAAGACGCTGACCTTTCAGTGATGACTATACCCTCAAGTCCCTCAGAGGGCAGAAATGGTAAATCAGCCTCTCCCCTCACCAGCGTGCTGCGTGATTCCATTAACGACCCTCTCCTTCTCTACAAAGAGTGATGACTGTAACTCTGGAAAACATTTATAGTGACTGAAACACCCACTTTCATGCTCGGGAGGGAAAACGGATTCGTCACATTCACAGTTTCTATAACAACGATTCTCAGTGTGAGGCCCGTGGACTACTTGCGTCAAAACCACCAGGGGCCCTTGTCAAGAGTGCTGAGTGCTGAACTGAAGTTTCTTGGGAATGGGGCTCAGGAATCTACATTTTCTTAAAGTAGCTCTGCTGAGGACTCGTCGGCACTCTCAAGTTTAAAAAGCACTCTTCTATCACAGCTATCCATGGAACCCTTCCTTCTTTCTCTCCATCCAGCTTTTCTTCTTTTTTCTTCCTTCCTTCCTTGCCTCCCTCCATCCACCTATTACAACCTTCATTTGAGGCACTGTGTTGAGTGCTAAGGGCGTATCAAACACAGAGCTCACACTGAAAATGGCCGCAGCAAGAAAACACATAAACATGCATCTGTAGCTCTAGTCTAAAAGCTAACAAACCATGAGAAGACGAGTTTGGCTCCCTTCTGTGAAATGCAGGATTTATAAAATATAGTTGCGGAAATAAACACACACACTAACGATCACAAGCAAGACACAGTCACTTGCATAGACAATTTCCATCGAGAAGAAGTGGGTAAACATCAACACATTTACCAGACTTGCCAAAAGCCTTTGCTCCAAGCATTATCCTTATCTAGTTATTTGATTACAACATACAGAGCACAGCCATCTTCACTTAGTATGGATAAGAATTAAAGTCAATGAAATCTGTGCCAAGGGCATAACCACCTGAACAAGTAAGTTAAGGTTGGCAGGAGAGACCCACCATAGAGGCCAGGAAATTCTCACCCATGAGCAGGAAGAAATTTCTACCAAGCCTGCAATTATTCCCTCCAAGGCAATGAGAAAAAGAGAGTGGCACGAAAAGCTGCTGGAAAGTGATTCTGGAGATGGTCATGGGACAGTTTGGTTCATCTTCTCTTCTCATTACACCAACATGCTCCATGGGAAAGGAAGCAAGCGGCTCTGAATTACACTCTGGCCCAAACACTCATCCCAATACCTTGCCTCAGGCAATGCAGACTAGATATTCTGCCGTGTTTGGTCCAGATGATGACACCCTCTATCAGTGCCCCAGTAAGCTGAGAAGCAATTCCCTTCTGTGAAGAGGAATTCATTCTTGGGATTTCCCAGTTGATCATCTTCGTGCACCATCTCAGTCAGACCCCGGGGGCCCTTCCCTCTGTTCTGCCCTAATCTTATGTGAATCCCAGACCCCACTGCTGTCCTTTCCGGGTTCACAGTCTCTTCTACAACAGCACCCTTGAGCCTTCTCCACCCTCCTTCCTTCCATCTTTTCAACTTCCAGAATGAATGAGAATGAAAATGAAACCAGCTCCCTGATTTGGCATGTACTTTAGTTCTGCAAATAAATAGGGGGAAAGATCTCCAAGAATCTCATGTCAACCATAAAATATGCTTGTGAGGAATACTGGTTTCCTCGGAGACAAAGAAAAGAAAAAGCAAGCGCAAAGTGCACACCATAGAAGGTTCAGGAGATGGCAGCAATGTGGTTTCAGCTCTGCAGGTCCAACTTAAACAAGAGAGCAATGGACCAGAAGGAAACCCTGTCTGATAGCCATTAAAAAATTCCACTGCCTGGTAAGAAACAACCTATTTCCTGCGAGGTGGGAAGCTGAACATGCCATTAGTCCAGATGCATAGCAAACCCACCTTGGGAAAGAATCCACCGTTCTTACAGTCAAATGATCGTATTTCTAACCGTTTGGATTTTGCGTAAAGCTACCTATTACCCTGGTTTTCAAACTGTGTTCTATCTATAGCTATGCCCAGTGTGTGTTTGTTCCTACCTCCAGGTCCTGCCTGTAGATTGGGGTGTCAGATCAAAAAAATAATAATAATAATAACAAACAACTCAAAAAGCTTGAAAACCACTAGCATAGCAAAATAGATTACATGGGTTTTCAGGTGCTTGGGCCAAGGCAGAAGATGAAAATAGAAGGACCAAAGAGAGGAAATCACTCAACCTCAAGACCACATCAGCTTGGTCTGAAATCTTGCAAAAGATTATGTTAACTCTGGCAGTTGCCAAGTATTTGGGCCAGGGTAGGGAGGGCTAGAGGAACACCTTTTTCAGGGAGACATTTCCACCCTCTTTCTATTCTCTTGATTTATATGAAGTGATTTCTCAAAAAATTATCAGCAGCTGATACAAATAATAAGGAAACCCTCCAAAGACAGACTCAGCGGTTTTAGCAACTCAGGCCTATGAAAGACTTCACAGGTCTTGAGTTCCACAATTATTTTTAATTGCCTTAGCTAATCATCTCTGTGACCTCCTGTCACTCTCAACGTTCAGTGAATAGCCAATACATGGGCTCTTAAATCTGTGCTATTGAAGCAGACCCAAGAAGCTCCCTTAAAACCCAGGTGTGCAGTTTTTCAACGAGAACCAGGGGCGAGGGAAAGGGTGTGATATGTATTGTACCCAATTTATAAAAAGAATTGTCAGTTTTTGGAAAATCTTATCTAGTGTAGGTCTTGGCTTCAAAGCTTTCTAGGAAGCAACCTAAAAACATCAGAAAAAGGACAAGTTCTGGACTCATCACTTGTGGACCAGCAAGAAGAGCACAGCCGCACAAAACTGAGGAAGAGGAAAAGTAGCAATTATCTGCTGCCCATCTGCCCCCAGCTCCCACCTTCCTCTTTCAGCTTCCTGCCTGGTGATTTCTCACACACTCAACACCGTCATCCCCACCATCCTCACCCTCATGTTTGAGCTCTTATTATGTGGCTGGCATTATATTTTACAGACACTACCTCATTAATTCTTACAGTATACTTACAATGTGGATACTATCACTATCAGCATTTGCAAGTGATAAACCTAGTGCCCCAAAATTTTGGACGACAACCCAGGAGACAGCTGGTAAGCAATGGAGCAAGACTCGAAGTCACTTCTTTTGCTCCAGAGCCTGTATACATAGCCAGCATAAAGAGGAAAGGGGTGTTCATTCCATTTGACAAATGAAGGTGACCCTGAGGTATGACAAGGAAAAATACATAACAAGGTTTAAAAACTTGACATTCGTGGGCACCTGGGTGGCTCAGTCCATTAAGCGTTTGACTCTTGATTGTGGCTCAGGTCATGATCTCATGGTTCATGAGATCTACCTTGCACCGGGCTCTGTGCTGATGGCATGGAGCCTGCTTGGAATTCTCTCTCTGCCTCTCTCTTTTTGCCCATCCCCCACCTCAAAATAAATAAACATTAAAAAAAAAAAAACCACCTTGACATTCATATAAAGTTAAGCCAAAGCAGATTCAGTGGTATAGAAATACTATGATTTGAGGGGATTTCAGTATACAAAGCAAGAAATTTACAAGTATTGAGATTCAGTAAATTAAAAAAGAAAGAAGCCTTTGATTTCTTTAGTGACATAATGCTGGCAAGCCTTCTCTTTGAAGATTCCTGGCCCCGGACAGCAATATGCAAGGCACATAAAAATATGAGAGGCATATTAAAGAGTTTCCCTGAAACTCAAATTGTTTAGTAAACTAAGTTGCCTGAGAGACGTCTGTCAAAGATGACGAGAAGAAGGGAAAACTGATAATAACATGTCCCCTGGTGTCATCTTTGAAGACTTTTAAGAAGTGGTAAATTATCCATTTAGAAGTGATCACTGAGGAGTTTTCATTAAGGGTATTAAAAAAAAAAAAAAACCAAACCTGCATTTATTCCAGTATTTCAAAGATCCAGTGAAAGGAAAATATTCCCATTGCTTATAACCTCTTTTCCCTGTCTCTTCAGCACCAAGCTCACTGGTTCAGGAGTATGCAGTCGGGCATACACAGAAACAGTAAGAAATGGCAGTGCACACATTTGTTACCTGCAGAGATCATTCATGTTAGAGAATGCTTTCAAGATTATTAGGATGTTACTGGTGAGATATTAAGGTGGACCACAAAAGATGCACAGACCTTATGCTGGGCAGTACAGGGCACCAAAGAGGTTATATAGCAATTTGGTGGACAGGGCAGAAAAGCAAAATGCCTTAGGTTTGACACGTATCACCAAAGTGACCAGACTCCTTCTGTCTCTGAAATAGAACCACAGTCTTTGTCACTTAATAGAGTGGGTGGGTTAGATTCCACGGATGGAGGCTCCAACCTCAGCTCAGATAGAAGGGAAAACCAATCCCTCATCACATGACAGAGACAAAGTCCATTAGGAACCCTCCCTGCATACAGTCAGGACATCCTCCACAACATATGAAGTGATCACAAATGAGCAGATTTGGGTATTCATGGTGACGTGGGCATACTCACACATCACGTCCAGAATTCTCCCCCATAAGCATCTTTGCTGCAAGCATTTTTAAAATGTTTTTATTTATTTTTGAGAGAGCACATGCACGAGCAGGGGAGGGGCAGAGAGAGAGGAGGACAGAGGATCCCAAGTGGGCTCTGGGCTGACAGCAGACAGCCTCATGCAGCGTTCGAACTCAAGAACCATAAGATCATGCCCTGAGCTGAAGTCAGACACTTAACTAAGCCACCCAGGCACGCCTGCTGCAAGCATTTTAACTACAAGCATTTTTACCACAAACATTTCCACCACATAACTGATCAGCTGTAAGGCAATTTTGCCACAAAAGATAAAATCAGGAAAAATAATAGAGTGACATGTATCATAAACGACACAATGAGGGGCAACTGGGTGGCTCAGTCGGTTAATCAGCGACTCTTAGTTTCAGCTCAGGTCATGATCTCCCAGTTCGTGGTTTCGAGCCCCGCACCTGGCTGGCGGTGCAGGGCCTGCTTGGAATTCTTTCTTTCTCCCTGCCCCTCCCCTTTTCGTGCTCACTAGCCCTCTCTCTCTCTCACTCTCTTTCTCTCAAAATAAATTAAAAAAAAATTTTTTTAACTACATAATGAAACACAAAAAATGAATAACAAAACTTAAGACTTTATCTCAAAACACAAAATTTTCGAATACATTCACAACGTATAGTGTAGATTCATGGTAGCTGTGTACAAATAACCGATTTTATTTTGTCGACTGCCCGTAAGCACGTGTCTTCAAAGGGTTTTGTCCATAGTATTATACGTTATTTTTCTGCTTGTTGACTCATCTCCTCACTCTGTATCACACTTTTTCCTCTAACATTTCTTTCTTCATTAAGAGAGGTATCACTTTCTTGGGGCACCTGGGTGGCTCAGTCAGTTAAGCATCTGACTTCGGCTCAGATCATGATCTTAGAGCTCATGAGTTCGAGCCCCGCATCTGGCCCCGGGCTGACAGGTCAGAGCCTGGAGCCTGCTTCGGATTCTGTGTGTGTGTCTCTCTCTCTGTAGCCGCACCCCCCCGCCACTCGCTCTGACTCTCTGTCTCTCTCTCTTTCTCTCAAAAATAAATAAAAACATTTAAAAAAAAAAAAAAGAGAGAAGTATCACTTTTCAGATACTCGAATGCTTATTCGTACCTGAGCTTTGTATTATATTGTGAAAGCCTTCTACACTGGTGCTTGCTCTCGGTGGACTATCAAATTGGAATGTTGATAGACATTCTACAGTTGAGGAAACGTGGGTTCAAAACTCTGCAACAGTGTATAGACCATTATGATGGCTAAGATTTATATAATATAAAAATAGGAGTACCATGTCAAGGAGAAAAATGAAACCAACCTGTCAACCAGTTGATTAACCCAACCAACTGTCAAACCAAACTGTCAACCAGGTTATTGTTTATCTTTTAAGGCAAAACTGCCTTACAGCCAATTGGTTATGAGATCAAAAATCTTGTGGCCAAGATGCTGCCTGGAAATTCCCTAGAACCTTCATACACAAACACTCATACACACACACACCCCAAAATTTGGGGTAATGGATAAAGAAGACCTTCTTAAATGAAATTCTCTGGCTCTGTTTATAAGAATAATGTATTTCTGTACCACTTACATAATGAGAAATAATTTTAAGATCTTTAAATATATCAGGTACATCCTTCTTAGCAATGGGACTCCCTCCCCTTCACATACAAGAAACAAAATAAAGTAACTCTCCTCCGCCACAGGAAGACTGCCAGCATAATTTCTCCATTCATTCACTCTTTCCACAATCATTTCCTGGGAGCCTACTGCATGCATAGCTGTGTTCTATGAACTAGTCTCCTCTTGGAAGAGACCCTCTACTTCAGAGTTTCTTTATTTCCTGATACTCTCCAGAATTCATCTCCTAACCCCGAACTTTCTTCCACCCGGGTCTCCCAGGTCCATGAGCTCTGGTTTCTGAACTTGTACCACAAGCCTCAGCCCTTGCCAGGAGTTGTTCTTCCAGGCACTCAGCTCCTCCTCAACAAATGATAACACAACCATTAGCCTCTGTACCCCTTAACTATACTTATTCCAACTGAGACTGGACAGGGAGCATTCCCCTGTCTACAAAGGTTAGGCATGGGGAGGGGTATTCGCCACCAGTCGCCCCTGCCGCATCTCATGGTAGAAAAATTCACAGTGAGACACAGATCCCCAGCTGAATACTGCCCCTACTCCCTGCTATACACAGAGACAGTGGATGGTTATTTTGAAGCTTCAGATCTGCTAACCTCCTACCCAGACATCTCTAGGTTCTGCTCTGCCTGCAGCTGGAGAGAAAGGAGACATCTGACACTAATGAGATTTAGTTCTCATCTCAGCTTTATCATTTCTGCCAATGAACACTTTCCAGGCCAAAGCTCAGCTCATTCTTCCTTGATTTTTTTTTTAAAAAAAGTCCTGTGGACCTTGCACTTGAAGGTCAGTTCCCATTAACTTTCCTTTCTCTAGTCTGCCTCCAAAACCAAGCCATTTTGCAAAAGCAAAATCCCAAGTGGCCTGGTGGTGGTTTGGCAAGTGGCAGATTTCTCCGGGAGAGGGAGAGAATTTGTGGGTAAAGGGTTAAACATTAACATGCTTCCCTGGAAGGTCTCTTCTATCCTGTTAATGGAACCCAAGTGCAAACCTTGGCAGGAATTGCACATTAGCTCATGACAGGTGTAGGCTTCATGCTGTTTGCTGCTGCATTTCTAGCAAAAAATCAGGGACATGGGGACCACTCCATGGCACAGTAGGCTGGAACAGATTGCTTTGCAGAGATCTCTTCTGGCTGAAATAATTCCCTATAATAACTTCCTTGACACGCTGTTAGGATGGCCTATTTCCAAGGTAATGGCTGATGCATGAGGATATAATAGACATCATCTGTGGTCTTCCAGAGACGAAGCTGCCAGAAATACCCTGCCGCATTCTTCTAAGAGAGGCGTTCACCCATCCAGCAATGTTTACTAAATTGTGTCCCTTGTTACACACTCCCCAGCGGCCTCCAGTTCTTTCCACATCATAATGTTCACTTTTGAATCTAACTGAGGCCACAAATTCAAACATCTATGGGAGCAAGCCAGATACATAAATGACCGAGGCAGGCAAGTGACAAGCAGAGAGAGTCTCTGCCTGTCTAAAGGGAGAGGCCACTTGCTTCTACGCAGTGCTTTTCACTCCAGGATGCTCTTCTGGAAGGACTCTTTGCACATCTCTTCTGTTTAAAATTAAGCTCCGAAACAACGTCCTGACACAGTGTCAACCTGATCTGTATCCTGGGCTGAACAGTGTCCCACCCCAAATTCATGTCTACCTGGAACCTCAGAATGTGACTTTATTAGGAAATAGGATCCTGGCAGATGCAATTCCTTAAATAAAGATGAGATCGTACTGGCTGAGGGTGGGCCCTATATCCAATGACTAGTGTCCTTATAAGAGGAAAGACACAAAGACACACAGGGAGGAAGACGCAATGTGAAGACAGAGCCAGAGATTCGAGCGATACATCTACAGGTCAAGGAATGCCAAGTCATGCCAAGGACTGTCAGCAACTACCAAAAGCTAGCAGGCATAGAATCACCAGGCTGAAGGGGGGGACTCCATTAGATTTGCATTTACTTTTAACAAATTTTTTTTTTGACTTACAAAAGAGCAAAACATTTCAGCAAAAAAGAACAAGAACAAACGTGCTTGTGGGCCTCTGTGCTCCATCATCTGAACTATCACAGTGACCCCAAATCTATCCAGGCTCCTTTCAATCCACTCTCTATACTGTAGCCAGAGGGATTTTCTGAAAACTCAAATCAGATGATGTCAACCATCTCCCTCCAATCCCTTGCTCTTCCAATAAAGACTAAAATCTTTACCATGGCCCACAAGGCCCTGCACGCTCTGGCCCCTGCCCTCTCTCACTCTCTGTCTTAAAGTCTCACAGGCCTCTAGTGGCTCATGCTCCTTGTGTTCTCTTTAACCTCAGGACCTTTGCACCTGCTGGTCCCTCTAACGCAAGTATCCTTATCTCCCCCACCTCCACAATGTGCACGTACACATGTTCACACACATGCTCATGCATCCATATGCCCCTTGCACCTGGCTAATGCAAGGATGCTCACTCATTCTTCAGCTTTCAGGTCAGGCATCGTTGCCTCAGGAAAACTTTCCCAGACCTCCTTCTCTTCAAAAAAATTAGTCCCGTCTCATTCACATACTCCCATGGTACCATATCCCTTTGAAATTTAGCAACTCCCACCTAAATGTGTATGATCATCTGATTCATTCTGGCCCCTGCACTGGACTGTAAGCGTGTTACCTCACACCTAACGTGGTACCTCCCATACAATACGTTCTCATAGGAGGCATACGGTATTATCCCTTCAGGGAGTTTGCACGCTTCCCTCCTCCTCCTCCAGGTTAAACAATCTCTTGTGGCTCTTTACGCCACTAGTCCTTGGCTCGTACTTTCACGAGAGTAACCATTTCATACTTTGCACTGTTCTACGATGTTCACATCTGTTTATATCTTCTGACCGCTGAGCACACTGCGAGCAGGGATCACACCGTGTTCGTCATTGCATCACCCAGTGTACGGGATGGATCCCTTGTCATACTTACAAGTATTCGTTGGATTCTTAAAGGCAGATTTTAAAACTTTACCGCATAATAATTGTGAGGAGGCCTTACAGAGATGTGTGGGATGGACAGACAGGATGGCAGAGCTGTTAAGACAGGGAGGTGCTCAGGACTCCAGGCTCGAACCCGCTTTGTGCTACTTCTATGAGATTTGGGACCAGTTAGTTCACCTCACTGTGTCTTAGTTCTTTACCTGGAAAATGAGGATAAGAACAGTACCCACAAGAGAGTGACATCCATAAAGACAGAAAAGGCGCACAACATCTTAGAGCAGAGTGGGCATGGGCACACTCAGTACATCAGCTGTGGTTAGTACTAGCTTTTGTTGACAGTGTGAGTGAATGCTCTTTTTTACATTAAAAAATATAATACCGAGGGGGCACCTGGCTGGCTCAGTCAGTAGAGCATCTCGGGGTCATGAGTTTGAGCCCCATGTTGGGCAGAGAGATTACTTCTTCAGAAAGTATAATAATTAGAGCAGCTAATGCCATCTAAGATGGAAGTACTTGAAAGTTCACGGAAAGGCTTCAGTGGAGAAGCAACAATTCAAGACAAAAAAAAATTTTAAAGGTATTGACCTAGTCCGCAAAAGCAACAGAACGGAGAGGGGGCAAAAGGCACAAGTCAGGGAGGGCAGCTTTGAACAGGAGGGCTACTTCTTTGTGATGCCAACTCTACTTTTTAGGAAGACCTCATTTGAAATGCCAGATTTCCCACTACATGGATTCCAGTCTGGTGCAAGTACCTTGCTCAGATAGGTCTGCACTCAAAGTTGTACCAGGTGTTCTCAGCTGGGGGCTCTTCCCTACACTAAGGACATTTGACAATGTCTGGAGAAATTTTTAACTGTTATGACTGGGGCGGAGAGGGGTGGAGCAGGAAAAGGGGAGGGTGGGCAGAGAGCAGCTTGCTCCTGGCACCTGGCGGGTACAGCCCAGGGCTCTGGACATATCCTCCAATGCACTCGTCAGAACCTACAGCGCCAACAAAGAATTTATCTGCCCAAAATGTCCACAGTGCTGAGGTGGAGAAACCTAGCTCTAGATAATGACATTTCAACATCGCAGAGTGCTAGCCACAAACATCACGTTACAGGCTTGGGTAATTTTGTGTTTGTGATGTACCAGCTAGCCCCTGTTGCCTAAGAAGAGCCTTCAACAATAATCAGTATGTTTTAGGACTTTGTAGACCACTAAGTAGTCTGCCTGGATCCAAACTAAATATCTCACCTCTTCCATCCACCCAGGTCCTGAAATGCCCTGTTGTGGCCACTGTCCTTCGGAAGAGACCACAGAGCCTCAAGGAGCTCCAATCTGTTCAGTGCCTTCAGGAAATGTGGGTTAATCACTTCAACCTGCATCAGTTTAACAGGGATTTTTCTGAGACCTGATTATTGTTCCGCTGCTTGGCCTCTCCGGAGTTATCTATGACCGAAGTCTTACATTTATTTGTAGAGTAGAAGGTATATTTTTACTCTCACATCCCTTCCAAGTCCCTGAATTAAATTAGTATGAACTTTCCAAAATAAACTCACCTTTGAGTTGAAACCAAGCATGGAAAGTTTCAGTCCAAAAGGATACCTTACTGGAAAATTAGAGGCAAAGGAAAATGAGGATTATAACGAATATTTTAGTGTAACTTCAGCACTCGAAGTTACTGAGGATAGAGTATTGGTTATATAAAAGATTCTCCAACAGATTTGATGTACACAATCCAAGATTGACATTCAATTCCCTTTCCTTCAGACTGAAAGAAAAAGCAACTGGAAATAAACAGAATGGAAAAAGCAGCACATGTGGATCTAATTCTGCACCATGTCACTGGTTAAAACCCAAGGAAAGAACGCTTTATCACAATGAGAAAAGGGAAATGATCGATAATAGGAAGGAAGATCTCCGATTCCCTCACTCCACAAACATAGTATGTTGGATCACACCTACGGTCTAGTAGCATTTGTCAACCACTCCAAGTTAACATTTTATGTGAATGGCCACTGTGGTTTTTCCTACAGAAAACTGTTCTCAGAGCTCTAGGTGATTTGTAATACAGACAGACGTTAGGGCATTCAGTGCTTGTTTTTTCTCTTGATTCTCAACATGAGAAACGATTTCCCAATGATGGGCAACACTTAGAAGATTCAAAATCTGTATAATTCGAAGGTAGGTACCTTTTCAACAATGTATTCAGAGGATAAGTGCAACTTGGCTCCCACAAGGCTCAGATAAAATACTACTAGGCAGGGCTCCTGGGTGGCTCAGTCAGTTGAGTGTCTGACTCTTGATTTTGGCTCAGGTCATGATCCCAGGGTCATGGTATCCAGCCTTGCATCACGCTCCGTGCTGCTTAAGACTGTCTCTCTCTCCCTCTGCCCCTTTCACCCGCTTGTGCACTCTCTTTCTAAAATACATATTCAAAATGAAATAAAATACTACTAGACAAGGCAACATTAAAACTAGTGCATTTTAAAAACTGTAAAAAAACGAGCTATCCTCTAGAGAAAATTATTATTTTCAAACAGTTTTTAGCAGCAACAGAATGCTTCCACCTTCCTGCCCCGCAAAAAAACATACAGTCTTGGGCAAAACAGGAATACATAAAATGGACAAAAAAGGAATCGCTTTCATAAAGCAGGGGTCCCAGAAGCCCAGCCCTATCTCCCCACCCCAATACTCTTCTTTGTTCCAAATGACTAGCCGGATAAATACATGAAAAAAAAAATGGTTTCAAAATTAATGTTTTCCTTTTCCAAAGGATTGAGTTGACATCATTTATAGCTAGCCCTTATTTAGACCACAGGAGCACCAAATCACGTTCTGTTAATTCTACCAGCTCAGAGAAATAGTAGTTACTGGGGAGTGTAATTTGGGCAAGGTGACTTCTGTTTTCACTTTCCGTGATTCTGTGTTAACTTGCATTTTTATGATTTGCCCCCTAAGAGCAGTTTTTACTTTAAAAAAAAAAAGGTATCTTGAAAAAATTTAACATTTTACTAAGTTTCCTTTTTATCTTTTTGGTGACTACTTCTTCTAGATTGTATGCTGACAAATGTAAAAGACTACAAGGCACCAGCGCATCTTTCCTGTTTCTTCACCTACAACGTGATTCACCTATAATACACAATTTAACTATGGGGTTAGTCAAACCGATACACCCTATATTTTTTAAAGGGGCCCTCTGCGTTATCTTCAATCAATTTTAAATACGTAATCTCTGTGAATGTAAGATGCTTGCGCGGTGATGTCTGCAACCACCGTGTCGGAGTTGATTCTGTTTCTTTGGATGGCTAGACAGAGATCGCCGCCTGCCATCATGACTTTACAGACAGTTCTTCCTCCACCTAAGGTATGTCCTTCCTACAAGGGAATGTCCTTGGCACGGGATCATGAAATCTTAACACTCCTAACCCGAAGGATATGTGTATATTGGGTAATTTATGTTTTCAAATAAAACATTTATTAAAATTCACGGGACCTTAAATTTATACTTGGAATGGGAAGACATCTTTAAAAAATTTTTTTCATCAGAAAATGATCCCCCAAAAGGCATGTAATCACCAAAACGGTAATCACCACCTCAAATCTGTAATCCTGCCAAAGAAGCCTGCACAACAGGAGTAGTCAGATGACAGGGGTTTGCGGAAGCTCACGTTCCCTAAAATATCCTTAGCATTCCTCTCGAAAAAGCATAGGGGAAATCAAAGCAGCTGAAATTGTGGCTTTTTCCTGGCCAGTTCTGTAAAACAATATACCAGGGGCTATGCATCTTATCTTATGGTCCACATTTCCAGTGAAGACGAATACCGAAAGTACATTTGGATTGGCACATGGTTTGAAGTATTTTACTTTAGAGAAAGAAAAGTTGAGCAATCCTGGAAGAACTCCATATTCTTCTTTAAAAAAAATTTTTTTTTTTTAATTCCTCTTGAAAACTAGTTACTGCTTCGAGCAGGAAGGAAAGGTTCGGAACAGCTGTCCCTGAGTGAGTTGGGAGAATGTTAATCACTGTCCCTTCTCTCCTTTACTTAAAGATTAGCTCACATCCCAGGCTCCTGCTAAAGGAAATCGCATACACTTAACTTTTGAGACCTACCATGAGGAATATTTCTGTAACAGTAGTAGGATGTCAGCCGGATCTAAAAGACGCTCAAGTCCGGAAATGTACCCCAAAGGCAACAAAAGCCCAAAGGGTCAGCAGCGGGCTGACTGGACATTTGAGAAAGTCATTTGTATCTTGACTTAAGCTCCCCAGGAAAAAGTCAAACTTAAAAAAATGGTTTCAAAAAAAATGGAATTGACACATACGTGGGCATCTGCAACTTTAGCCAAAGCCTCCTTAGGCAAAGTGCACTTGCACAGACCATGTTAGGTTAAAAATATATTAAATGCAATTTCCTCTGTACATTGTTAAGTGAGGAAAGCAAGATGTAGGGAAGTAGCTAATACATAGTCCCACTGTAATAACAAACAGTAATTCTCCCAATCCCGAACAAAAAAAATTTTTTTCCATATCCTTATTTGAGCATAGAGCTAGGTGTAGAAGGATATACAACCTGCTAATTTTTTAATATTTATTTATTTTTGAGAGATATATATAGAGAGAGACAGAGCATGAGCAGGGGAGGGGGAGAGAGAGAGGGAGACACAGAATCTGAAGCAGGCTCCAGGCTCTGAGCTGTCAGCACAGATCCAGACACGGGACTCGAACTCACGAACCGTGAGATCATGACCTGAGCCAAAGTCGGACACTTAACCAACTGAGCCACCCAGGCGTCCCCAAACTGCTAATATTTTAACAGGGAGGAGGATAAGCGAAGGGAGGGAAAAGGAGTTAAAAAAAAAAAGAGACAGACAGACAGACATTGGATAGAAAAATGTGCATGCCCTAACACTGGATATGTGTACATTTTTAAATAAAAGAGAAACATAATCCTATGTTTTTAGAATAAAAGAGGGACAGACTATTGTTGGGATAGAAAAATATTCATGACAAGAACTAGAAGGTGACACAAACATTTGTTTCCAGGATGAAAACATAGACAATCTTCTTAAAGCCAGTGGAATAAGACATTTTAGCAATATGGAGTATGACAGATTCTCCACCTGTAGGTAATACACTTTATAATACAATGGTTAGATATAAAGATAAACAGGTGCATTTGAAAAGTGGGTCTTTTGGGGCACTTGGGTGGCTCAGTTGGTTAAGTGTTCAACTCCTGATTTTGGCTCAAGTCACGATCTCATAATTTGTGAGTTTGAGCCCCGCTTCTGGCTCTGCACTGACAGCGTGGACCCTGCTTAGGATTCTCAATCTCTCTCTCTTTCTCTCTCTCTCTTTCAAAATAAATAAATAAACTTAAAAATATATATATAAGTAGGTCTGGGACACTGTGCAGACAGTCAGTGTTCTATGGGATCTAAATGAATGAGATACAGCCTAAAAAAAACTCCAAAGGTTTGCACAAATGGGACAAGAAGTGACACCAGTCCCTTCAGTCAATTTCCTCGGGCACCTGGTGGTCTGGAGGTCTGTGACCTCACAGAGCGCTGGAGATCACCACACCAGATTTGCAGAGCAGTAAAGTAAAAAGCTAAATCCTCAGTACATATAGCAAAACATGTCCCTAAGTCTATCAATATGGCAACAAGATGCTCCCCTTAGATGGTGGATAGGAAACTGATCAGAAAAAAAAGTTTTTGAGGAAATAAAATATTAAAAAAATGTAAATGTGTCGGAAATTATAAACAGCCTGGAGCTCCTCTCCCTTCGGGAACAGCTGTGTCTGCTAATCCCTTGAGGAGTCCTCCCTGCGATCGCCCTTCCTTCCTTCCTCTGTCTCTCTCTAATAGCTCCCTTGTTCCTGCTGGACAAAACTAGCCCTTTGTGGCTGCTCTCAGAACAACATTAAAAACAGGAATAGGGAAATTGTAAACAGGAGGCTTCTGGTCTACAGGCGAAGACACACACAGGCCTCTGAGGCCTACTTCATGCTAAGCAAAGAAACAGACCTTTGTTGCTAAAGGGATTAGGGCTGCGGGGTTTCGGAGGCGCTGCTGAGGCATTCAGCTGGCCTGAAGTAGGGGCTTTGTAAAGAGATACCTCCATTAGAGGTCTGTGAGCGGAAATCATTCATACTCTTTATACAATCTGGGTAATGTGATAGTGTTGGACTGTTAAACGCCTCTGGTGAGGCAGGGTCCTATCTCCTTGAATGGTAAATTCTTCAGCAGCTAAATAGATGGTGGTATATTACCTTCACTGACTTTGGTTTTGGTTTTTTTGTTTTTTTGGTTTTTTTGAGGTGGTGGTAGAGGGGGGAGGATGTCTTCTACCGTTAACCCTTAGTGGGAGTGACATTAAAGGATCACCCAGAAGCAGACAGGCAAAGTCTTCCCAAGTCAGCTAAGAGACAGCCACTGAACTTCTGGTGCTGGCATCTTACATTATCAAAAATGGCCCTCTCTCTGCATCCTCTGCACATGGAGACCTTGATCGCTTTGTCCTCACATTCATCATGACGATGGAAATCTCCATAGGTGCCTCATTCCATGCCCTTTAGCCTAGAATCCCCCAAACGACCTAACCATTTCCTCTCTATCCTATGCCCACTTTCACCACTCAGCTCTTCCTTGCCTCACCCTCCCCGGGTTGGATGGGTGCCCCTTTCTCTGAGGTCTGTAGTGTCCTGTGCATATCTCTCTGGTTGCATTCCCCATAAACTTGGAGACTCTTTGTACGGCTGCTACCCCAACAGATGATGAGTTCCTGGAGAGCAGGGGCTTATTTATCTTTGTATCTACAATGCCTAGTCCTTCATAGGTGCCTAGAGTTGTGTCCAGCAGGAGAATGGTGGAGTTGGGCTGCACTGCCTTTAGATCAGTCCCTACCATAGCTGGGAAGATTATATCTGCCTGTTTCAATGGCTTTGAGGAATTTTTAAAAATTCCTCGTGACCTCTTGTAGAGAACCCAACAGTCTTCAGAAAGCAAGGAAAAAACACTGTGGTCAGTTAGGAAAGAAAAGGAATCCTCCAAGGAAGATGGCAAGAGGTCACTTCCCCACAAACAGCCAGCAGCCTTCTGAGTGACCTGGCTCATCCTGACCCTGCTTCCACATTCTCGATTAACGGAGTGTCATCAGCAGAATGGAAATGTTCTTTGGGTTCATATTTAGTGTCTCTGGAAATAAATATTAATTATGCTATCAGATGTTGTACACTCAGAAAACTTCTGAGATAATTCCAGAAATAAAGTTCAAACAGTGGGAAGAGATGCTGCATCAGAGCTAAGGGACACTTTACCCCGGTAGGATCAGACCCATCCTAGCTGGCTGACAAACCCATCCTGGGAGAGACTATGGCTCCAGGTATACATGGGTGCTGCGGAAACGTCACTTAGAAGGGGTCCTGGTTGGGGTGCCTGGGTGACTTAGTCGGCTAAGCATACAACTTGGGCTCAGGTCATGATCTCACAGCCCATGAGTTCGAGCCCCACATCAGGCTCTTTGCTGACAGCTCAGAGCCGGGAGTCTGCTTCAGATTCTGTGTCCCCCTCTCTCTCTGCCCCTCCCCCACTTGTGCTCTGTCTCTCTCCTTCTCTCTCTCAAAAATAAATAAATAAACATTAGAAAAGGGAGGAGCCTGGTTTCTGTAGAAGATAAACCTGCAAATGTGATGAGGGCTTTGCAACAACTGATAGAAGGCTGATGTCTTTCTCCACTGCTGTTCTCAGTAATCAGGGACATGCTTCTCTATCAGCACGGCCTTAAATGTTATTAATTGTTGGCTCTTTCCATTGTTCACCATTTTCTATCTGGATTACCTCTCTTCTCGCCATTTGGCAGATGGGACTCTGTTCTTACATTATTAACATCACTGTCTGCACAAAGCAGTTACATATGGAAGGAAGAAACCAGCAACGAGGCCATGGGCTTTGTCTCCAATTCTGCCACTTACTCAATCACCCATTCAGCCAACAAACGCTGAGCATCTGCTATGTGCCACACATTGGGCTGGGCACTGAGAAGATAAGCATGACACAGGACTCACTCTGAAGATGGGAAGGCACACATAAACACAGTGGTGAATACCATGATGGCAATCTGCACAAAACATTCCCAGAGCATTGGGAAGCTGAAGGCATTCAAGGAAGCCCTCCTGAAAGAGATGAGTGCTTAGCCTAGAAGATCCTGGATGGATAAAAAAGCCACAAACATTTGGGAAAACTGCAGATATACGACTACGAACCAAATATCAAATAAGTTTACTGTGTTATTATTAAATTCTTGGGTGTAATAATGTGGTTACGTAAGAAAATGTCCTGGAGCACCTGGGTGGCTCAGTCGGCTAAGCCTCCAACTTCTGCTCAGATCATGATCTCGTGGTCGTGGGTTCAAGCCCCATGTTGGGCTCTGTGCTGACATCTCAGAGCCTGGAGCTTGCTTTGGATTCTGTGTCTCCCTCTCTCTCTACCCCTATCCTGCTCACACTCTGTCTTTCTCTCTCTCAAGAATAAATAAACATAATTTTTTTTTTTTAAAGGGTCCTTGGGACGCCTGGGTGACTCAGTCGGTTAAGTGTATGACTTCGGCTCAGGTCATGATCTCACGGCTGGTGGGTTCGAGCCCCACATCAGGCTCTGTGCTCAGAGCTCAGAGCCTGGAACCTGCTTCGGATTCTGTATCTCCCTCTCTCTCTCTGCCCTTTCCCCACTCACACTCTGTCTCTTCGTCTCTTAAAAAATAAATAAACATTAAAAAAAAATTTTTTTAAGGGGTCCTTGTACTTAGGAGATACATGCTCAACTATTTGTGAAGAGGAGTCATGATATCTAAAAGTTACTTTCAAATGGCTCAGAAAAAGACAGGCCTATCTGTGTATGTGTGTGTATATATGTACTAAGGGGGATAGGGGGAAAAGAACAAATCTGCAAAATGTTATTTGCTCAATCTGGGTATATATATATATACACATTTCTTATACTATTCTTTTAATTTACTCTATCTTTTTAATTTCCAAAATAGAATATTAGATAAACAATTGTTAAAAGCACACAGAGTTGACCCTTGAACAATGCAAGGGTTAGGGCCACAGGCCCCGTGCATTCGAAAATCCATGTATAACTTTTGACTTCCCCCAAACTTAACTACTAATGGCCTGTTGTTGACCAGAGCCTTACCAATAACATCAACAGTCAATTTACACATATTTTGCCTATTAACATGTAATATATATTGTATTGTTACAACAAAATTTTGCTGGAAATGTTATTAAGAAAACAAAATATTATTACGAAAATCACAAGGAAGAGAAAATACATTTACAGTACTGTTCTGTATCTACAAGAAAAAAATCCACATTTATGCATGGACCTCCGATGCTCAAACTTGTGTTATTCAAGAGCCAACTATGTATATAAAGCTATCACAAGTGCTAACACTGGACTGGAACAGGAAATGAAAAGAGAGCATTAGTCAGATAAAGATGGGGGGGGGGAGGTACCCCAGGGAGAGGAGATGGCTAGAGCACGGGACTTGGGAGAGGTAGCTGGGATGCCTAGAACTACTCCTGGCCCAGAGGTGACACTTGCGTATATCTGCCCAATGAATGAAAGAGTTAAACAGCATCCCCTAGGCAGGGAACTGCAAGCAGATCACACCAAAGTGAGCATAAGGTTTACGTTAAGGAGCCAGAGCCGATTCAGCTATAGAGGCAGGAGGTCTGTCATGGAAGCCTTTGTATACTCTGCCAAGGTCCTGGGACTTTATCCTGTGGGCGATAGGAGCTATGAGCGGGAGGCAATGTGGTCAGATTAGCATCTAGAGGGACCACCCTGAAAGTCAGGTGTCATGTGGGGTGACGGAGCACAGACCTCAAGGCGGGAGACGAGGGTACCAGTCAGGATGCCTTTGGCTCCCTTAAACACAAAGCTCTGAGTCTAACTGCCTGAATTTATCAAGAGACTTATTATCCAACATAGCTGCAAACTCTGAGATGACCGGCCGCAGACGTGGTTGATTCGGTGGCTCAAAAACGCAACCACGGACCCAGGTTCCATCCTCTCTCCAGGGCACCATGCTCTGTGGTGGGGTCTGCCTGCAGGCTGCCTTTCCTCATCTATGCCAGACGGCTGTAGCAGTTCTTAGAGTGACGTACGGATACAGAGAAGCCCCACAGACAGAAGGGAGCAGTTTCTTCTTCGGTCTCTTTCTTAACAAGGAAAACTTCCAGAAGCTTCCCAGCAAATTTTGCCTCACATCCCACTGGCCCAGATTGGATCCCAAGCCCACTTCAAAACCAATCACTGTCAAGGGACCGAGATTACACGTTTGGCTCAGAATAATAATTTATACACAGAGGGAATTAACTATGATGAATCATCACTCAAAACACTCGGGAGCCTACTGGTCCAGGCAGAAGATGCTAGAAGCCTAAACTATGATAATGGTGGCGAGGAGTACAGACGTGAGAACAGATTCATGGTTTATTTAGGAAGTTATGTTGGTAGAATCTGGTGGTAGATTGAAAATGGAGGAGGAGTTACAGAAGAAAAGGACACCCTCTTCCATAATTCCAGCTTGGGTGAATGGATAGAAGGAAGTGTCATTAACTGAGATGAGGTGCCCATGAAGAGGGAGGAGGGTGTGGAGAAAAGACGGTGTGGCGCACATTCAATGTGAAGTACCCGTAGGCTTCGGAATAAAAGTATTAGCCAATCAGTGGAATATGAGTCACACTGTTATCCCAAACGGGTAGCCCTTACACCAGACATGGTTCTCAGATGGGCTTTGGTCCCTACGGACATTTTCGAACCAATATTTAATCACTGAGAGATTCCAAACAGGATTATATATTTCTGGTTTCTTTAGGGAAAATTGGGAAATCTGGCAACACTGGTCCTGAACTGTTGCTTGTCAACCATCGGTGGAGCCCGGAAGCAGCCCTTCTCTTTAGCTAGAATAAGGGCTTCTCTGGCCTGCCACACTCTGCCTCCGTCACTGCCTTTACCTGCTTGGCCCTGAAGGCATTTCCAACCAACACCCTGCTCACAACCTTGGAGAAAGAGGTCTGAGCGGCCTGGTATTTAGATGGTGGTCAAATACCTCACCCAAAGAGAAAACAGAATGAAAGTACGTCAAGGAGGTAACCCTGGAGCCATGAATTCTTTAGTTTTGGGCTTTTTTTAATGTTTATTTATTCCTGGGAGAGACAGTGCAAGTGGGGGAAGGGCAGAGAGAGAGGGAAATGCAGAATCTAAGGCAGGCTCCAGGTTCTGACCTGTCAGCACCGAACCTGATACGGGGGTTTGAACCCACGAACCGTGAGATCAAGACCCGAGCCGCCTGAGCCAAAGTCGGACACTCACTCGACTAAGCCACCCAGGCGCCCCAGCCATGAATTTAGAAATGAAGGGAGAGAAATTCACGCTGGAGAGAAAAACAAACGACGCGAGTGAGCATGAAGTCTCAGGAGCTAAGAGAGGAGAGCTGAAGTTGGAGGGAGGGCTCTCCTGCCCTATATGCAACCGGAGGTCCAGGGAGGGAAGGATCCAAAGGAGGCTAGGCATTGGGGAAGTAAGTCGTGGGTGGCCAGGAGTTTACCTGTGTGACACGGTGGGGGAAGGGACAGACAGCAACCGGGGTGGGTAGAGGATAAAAGTAAGCGTACACGGTGCGCATGGACTGCTCTGGTGACAAAGAAGAAGAAAGGCTGGATGGAAACTAGCGAGGCTGTGGGGCAAGGCACGGTCCCTTGGCAGGATCAGAGACACTCAGACATTGCAAAGGGAAGAAGCAGCCAGTGGTGAGATGCAGGCTGTAGACATGTAACAGAGGGATGAACCAAGTCCAAAGGGAGGCGGGAGGGGCAGGGCGACAAAAGAGTCAGGCATAGGTGGCTGGATTCACTGCATAGAAGAGAGGCCTCCGAGGCTGGTGGATTGGAAGTGATGATACACCTACAGGCAGATGAGTGTGTTCAGAAATTTGAGAGTTAAGTCGCTGCTGAGCCCGGTGAGGGGGAGCACGTGGTGTAAGGCCGTGGGCGCCTTGGCCTCCAGGGACTGGTCCCTCTCCTGCCCCCCTCCAGCCACCGTCTCCGGGTCACTGCACTGGAGCCTGAACCTGAGGAGGTGCTGGACCTGAGTCAACTGCCACCCAAGCTACTCCTGGTGCTGCTGAGCCACGTGTCTCCATGCACACTGCTGGGGTGAGCTGCCAGGTACACAGGGGCTGGCACGTCCTGATGAATGACCTTCCCAGGACCACAGCGCTCTGCTGCCCCTCGCCTTCAGCGGCCTGCCCCGCGTCCATCAGGCCAGCCCCTGCCTCCTGGGCCGCTTCTGCAATCAAGAGCAGAGACATCAAATGCAACTTTATAGGCAACCCCTGTGGCCAAGAGACCTCCGGAAACAATGGTGCAGCATGGTGGGGTGGCTGCGTGGTGGAGATGAACAGGTCAACGGTGCCCCGGGAGCCCCCTCGCAGACCTGCTTCATGTCTTCCTTCAGCTCATGTCTCAAGAAGCAGGTCTTGGGCCCGGAGGAGGAGGGTTGATGGCTGGAACTGCTCGATAGTGGCAAGATTAAGATTTGTGTCTCTGACTGACGTCAACCAGATTGCTGTGGGTAAATTCTCTGCTATGGCTGATCCCATTCAGCAGTGGTACAACAGTAGTTGCTTTCAGGTCACCCAAGTGTTCTCCAACATCAAGATAGGCCAGGGGCTTTGTGTCTTTCCAACGCTGGGCCCAGAACATGCAGATCTGGGCTGGTCACTACAGAGCTGGTGGGACCAACTCCAGTGTGATGGTGTGGGCCCATCTGTCACAAAACAACCTGACTGGTGCCTTCCAGGACCTGGGATCACTGGCCAGGACTTCTCATTAACCAAGGGCTTATACCTCCCTGACATCCTGTGTACTCCAAGGTTCATTCGAGGGTCTTGCTGGGTCTCTTCTTTAGGTTCTGGAAACTACTAGAAGAAAGCTCTTCCATCAGATCTACCTACTGCTGTTTTAGGGCAGTCCTTCTTCCATGGGGGTTGGGGGAGGCAGCAGGTGAGCACGGAGGAATGCTGGTCCTGGAGAGGACTCTTCACCCTCCCCACAGAAGCACTCTGATCCAGCCCCAGCCTCCTCTTCCCTTGTCTCCCTGTTTCTGCTTCAGGGGCTTTACTGGTCCCTTTAGGGAAGGCCTCTCATCTCTGAAGTAGAGTCTCATCTATGGCAGGGAAAATTCCAGCCACCTTGGGTGGTAAACTTAACCTCCTGAAGCCTCAAGGACCAGGCCTTGCAGCTGGAAGTCAACCAGCACAAAAAACGTTTAGAGATGCTCAAGGACCCCTGTTATTGTGTGGTACATAAAGTTATTTGAATTTGGAAACTAGTAATTGACCTTTCACAGGGAAGGCCTTAGTAATCCTTCAAAGAGATGCTCCAAGATGCCAGTCCTTTTCCATTTGGTATGAAGGACAGGGTAGGGTGGGAAGAGTGGAGAGGCCTATTTCCCAAGCAGCAATGGTCGAAGACTAAGCTAGTTTTCAAGCTCTAGGAAGCTGAGTTCCTACCAGCAGACAGAAAGAGGCGCACACTGGGTAATAATTCTCCTAGGGGAGGGCAGAGGCACCAGGTCAAAGGATGGAGGGGAAGGGTCACAGTGGCACCCATGCCTTGGGGGCTTGTGACATCCACAGCCTCTGTCTGGGTCATCTCTCATGCTCCAGGTTTGGATGCATGTTTGCCCCCTCCCCTACGCTTGACTCACCACAGAAGTGCCTGGGATAACCCAGAGGGCAGTAAATGTAACTCTACTCATGCAGGTAGGTTCACCAGTGACTGTAACCCCAATCCATCTAAGGAAAATGAGTGGGGGGGTGCCTGGGTGGCTCAGTCAGCTCAGCATCTGACTTTTGATTTCAGCTCAGGTTATGATCCCAGGACTGAGGCTTCAAGCCCATTGTCAGGCTCCGTACGGAGCACAGAACCTGCTTGGGATTCTCTGTCTCTCTCTCCCTCTGTCCCTCTGTCCTGAAATCTCTCTCTCTTAAATAAATAATAATAATAATAATAATAATAATTTTAAAAAGAATAAAATTTATGAAAAGGAGAAAAGGAGGAAAGGAGGAAAGGAAAGGAAAGGAAAGGAAAGGAAAGGAAAGGAAAGCTCAAGTTTCTGTTTGCCTGATGTTACAGTTAACTCTGAAGCCAAGTAGGCTTTGGTGCCACCTTTACCCAAGGCCTTCAGGCTTCCTCCAAGGAAATGACTGCCAAAACAGTGCTGGTAATTAGGAAGCATTTTGTGGAATTTTTCTGAGGAAGCATTCTGTCCTGGAAAGTCAGATAGATTCCAAGGCAATGGATCTCCATGGCGGCCCATGTTGAGATCAAGGCCGTCACTATGACAAATAATACCCTTCCTGCTTTGGGGCTGCAGTGTCTACATGGCTGCCTGAGGCTGCAGACAGGGGCTGGGACTCGGTGGCCCACATTCTGATCCACAGTGGAAGCTCTGAGGAACAGGGAGAGTTTTCCACAACAACTCACCCTTGACTTCCAATTCCAGATATGGTCTCCAAATGCAGTGACTTTTACCCAAAATTATAGGTTAACAGGGACAGAGGTGAGGGGTGACACCAAGTACCATTAATGAGCCCTCCCCAGAACTTCAGCAGGCAATGACCTCCCCTCTTCCTTTCCCTACCACATTTTAATAAAATTTCCTAAGCATAATTATTTGGATTGTCTCTCTTCTGTGTCTTATTTATTTTACGGTGGAGTTGCTATGAGGCAAAAAGAAACAAACGGAAAGCACTTTTTTAAACAATGCAGTAGGAATATGCCTAGAGGAGTGCCTGGGTGGCTCAGTTGTTTAAGCGTCTGACTCTTGATCTCAGCTCGGGTCATGATCTTGCTGTTCGTGAGATCGAGCCCGGCGTCAGGCTCTGTACTGACAACCTGGGGCCTGCTTGAGATCCTCTTTCTCCCTCTCTTTCTGCCCTTCCCCTGCTTGTGTGTGTGCACTCTCTCTCTCTCTCTCAAAATAAATAAATAAACTTAAAAACAAAAAAGAAATATGCCTGGGAAAGTCACTAACTTGACATTAGGTATCCCTAGAACAATTAAGATTTAGCTGACACAAAAATTTCCACGTCTTAAAAACTGTCTCTGATCTTAAAAATAATAATATTCTGGTTATAGGCCCTCCACTGGAAAAAATAAATATTCTTTAATTCCTTGTCAAAACTGGGGGCACTGAAGTAGAATCAGGGTCAGGAGAGGTAAGCATGCCGACGTCATTTCGCCAGTTTGGAATGATGTGGTTAAACCCACCATGGATGTCCCCAGAGGGAACAGAGAATATCTTTCAAGAACATGCTAAACACCCATCTGTCAGAAACAATTTGTGGGTTCCGAGGTGCAGAGATGGAGAACAGAACATACCATCCCTTGGGGTTCCTGCCTGTGCAGAACAGTTCTGCCTCTGTTAGATGCATGTACTCATTATCTTTGATCATCGGTCCCTGCTCAACAGGCCTGGGGTGACCCACCTGCTATGCCGAGGACATAACAAGCCAGGTCCTCAAGAAGCTCCCCTTGTCCTGGCAGAGCCGGATGCCCAGACAATTACGCAACCACAGCACACAGTGAGAACAATATTGATGGCACCCCAAACCAAACACTCCTATTAATTATATATTAGTGGGAAGAGGGCACCATTAAGAACCGGCCTCCTGTACTACCAGCACACTGGGGGCTTGTTTCCCATGGAACACAACAGCCCTCTGGGGTAGGTGACCTTTTCTCTATATTCTGAGTGATCAAGGTCATCAAGGTAGTGAGGAGCAGAGATGGGATTTGAACCCAGGTTGCTCCAACTTCCTGCTCCTTTCCTATCAAGTCACACTCAAGGACCATTTTTTAATTGTAGCCTTTCCTGACTCCCTTAACTGAATGTTACTTATTTGTAACTCTCTGAAGGTAACAGCCTTGGACTGGAAGGACTGTCATCTGTATACCTGTCAATTTTACAGGACCGCAAACGTCAAAGGCACGAACGGCATCTCTTTACATGTTTTGTGTGTGTGTGATTTTTTTAAGTTAAAATTTGTTTTTTAAAGTTTATTTATTCTGGAGACGACAGAGACAGAGATGAGTGGGGGAGACGCAGAGAGAGAGAGGGAGACACAGAATCTGAAGCAGCCTCCAGGCTCTGAGCTGTCAGCACAGAGCCCGACACGGGCCTGGAACTTACGGACCGTAAGCTCATGACCTGAGCCGAAGTCGGACGTTTAACTGACTGAGCCACCCAGGCGCCCTGTGTGTGTGTAATTTTTAAGATAAGGTGTGCCTCTCTGATGAGGTGAGGTTTAGGCAGACACACAAACAAAATGAGAGTAATCCTTGAAGATACTGGAGGCGGGAGACCGGGAGAGGGGACATTCCAGGCGGAGGGCATGGCGAATGCAAAGGCTCTCCAGTAAGGGGCACGTTTGAGGAATAAAACCTCCCCCGTCACTCTGTCCCCTGTCCCTGCTTTATTTTCCTTCAAGGCACTCTTCACCATTTGACACTAAATTTATGGGTTTATTTGCTTACTATATACATCTCCACTACACTGTGAGCTTTATGAGGATATGGACTTTATTTTTGCGGATCTTCAGAGGAGATCTGCATACAGAGGAAACTCCATACATATTTGTTTAGAAACACATGAATAAATGTATAGAGCATTATGTGTATTTCTTCAAAATTTTTAACGTTTACTTATTATTGAGAGACAGAGAGAGACTGAGCATGAGCTTGGGAGGGGCAGAGAGAGGGGGAGACACAGAATCCAAACCAGGCTCCAGGCTCTGAGTCAGCACAGAGCCCGATGTGGGGCTTGAACTCACAAACTGCGAGATCATGACCTGAGCTGAAGTCAGATGCTTAACCGACTGAGCCACCCAGGTGTCCTGAGCATTATGTGTATTTTCAAGTTTTACTTTTATTAAGTATGTATCATGCACACCCACTGAACTAAGTACTTTATATACTTCATTTATTTCTTCTTTAAAAAAAAAAAAGTCTTATTTTTAAGTAATCTCTTCACCCAATGTGGGGCTTAACTCATAACTGTGAGGTCAAGAGTCACACGTTCCACTGACTGAGCCCGCCAGGCGCCCCTCTTCTTTTAATTCTCACCCCAACCCCATTACGGTGGGTACTCCCACCTGCATTTTACAGGTAGTACATCTGAGGTAAGGTAACTTGCATTAGATGACTCTACCGGTAAGTGGTGAAGCTGGGATATGAGCCCAGGACTGACCCAAAAGCCCATGCCTTTCCAAGAATATACAATGAGGGAAAAGCAATCTCTTCAACAAATGGTGTTGGAAAAAAACCGGATAGTTACATGTAAAAGAATGAAACTGGACCAACTTCTTCCATCATGCACAAAAATAAACTGAAAATAGATTAGAGACCTATACGTAAGACCTGAAACCATAAAACTCCTCAAAGAAAACATAGGCTTTAATCTCTTCAGCATCAGCCTTGGCAACATATTTATGGATATGTCTCCTCAGGGAAGGGAAACAAAAACAAAAATAAACTATTGGGACTACAGCAAAATAAGAAAGGGTTCGGACAGTGAAGGGAACAATCAACAAAAAGAAAAGACAACCTAATGAATGGGAGAAGATATTTGCAAATGACATATCTGATAAAGAGTTAGTATTCAAAATACACAAAGAGCCTGAACAAACAGCCCTGGAAAAAAAAATCTGATTAAAAAATAGGGGACCTGAATAGACATTTTTCCAAAGAAGACATACAAATGGCCACCAGATAAATGAAAACATGCTTAACATCACTCATCATCAGGGAAATAAATGCAAATCAAAACTACGATGAAATATCACCTCATACCTGTCAGAATGGCTAGTATCAAAAACACAAAAAATAACAAGTGTTAGGAAGGATGTGGAGAAAAGGAAACCATTGTGCGCTGTTGGTGGGAATGTAAACTGAAGCAACCACCATGAAATAAACAGTATGGAGGTTCCTCCCAAACTAGAAATAAAAATACCATATGATTCAGTAAATCTACTACTGGGTCTCTATCCAAAGAAAACAAAAATATTAATTCAAAAAGATATATGTACCTCTATGCTTATTTTAGTATTTACAATAACTAAGATATGGAGACAACCTAAGAGTCCATTGAGAGATGAATGGGTAAAAAAAAAGTTGTGGCGTGTGTGTGTGTGTGTGTGTGTGTGTGTGTGTACATATACACACACACACACACATATACATGCACAATGGAATACCATTCAGCCATAAAAGAAAAGAATGAGATCTTGCCATTGTGACAACATGGATGGACCTACAGGTATTATGCCAAGTGAAATAAGTCACAAAGAGAACAACAAATATGATTTCACTTATATGTGGCAACTAAAAACACAACAAATGAACACACAAACAAAAAACAGAAGCAGACGTAAAAATACAGCGAACAAATTTGTGGTTGCCAGAAAGGAGGGGTGAGAGAGATGGGGGAAACAGGTGAAGGAGATTAGGAGGTACAAACTTCCAGTTATAAAATAAATAAGTCACAGAGATTAAAAATACAGCATAGGGAATAGCCAATAACATTGTAAAAGCAATGTATGGTGAGAAATGGTAACTATACTTATATAGTAAGCACTATGTAATGAATAGAACTGTTGAATAACTATATTGTGTACCTGAAACTAATATAACATTTTATGTCAACTATACTTAAATAATGAAAGTTTTTTTTAATAAAGGTTTTTTTTAAAAAGGATGGTATCATACTATATATTCTTTATTGCATCTTTCTCTTTTTCCTTAACAATATATCATCAGCATATTAATGTAAGAATAAACATTCTCTTACACAATTAAAAAAAAAAAGTCCAGGAGCGCCTGGGTGGCGCAGTCGGTTAAGCGTCCGACTTCAGCCAGGTCACGATCTCGCGGTCCGTGAGTTCGAGCCCCGCGTCGGGCTCTGGGCTGATGGCTCAGAGCCTGGAGCCTGTTTCCGATTCTGTGTCTCCCTCTCTCTCTGCCCCTCCCCCGTTCATGCTCTGTCTCTCTCTGTCCCAAAAATAAATAAACGTTGAAAAAAAAAAATTAAAAAGAAAAAAAGTCCATGCTTTTTTAACCAAAACATTCTAATCTAGGGGTACCTGGCTGGCTCAGGCAGGGGAGCATGTGACTCTGATCTGGGAGTTGAGCGTTTAAGCTCCATGATGGGTGTAGAGATTACTTAAAAATAAAATCTTTAAAACAGACAAACAACCATTATTCTAATCTTGCTAAGCAGTGGCCATGGGAGGCCTTCAACAAATATCCACTGTATTGTATTAAATATATTCAGCACAGAGGAGGGAGCAAGCTCAAAGACAAGATAATGTGGAATTTGGAGAGCAGATTAGAAGATGCTCATCCTGGTATGGAAGCTAAAAGAACCAACATAAAAGGTATGAGGTTAGTTGAATGCACACATTATCTCCCAGAAATTTACCCACATGAGACAGGATGTCTGCAGGTTTGGGTCACGTGACAAGGGTACTTCCTAAGGCCACCTAGGCTGCCTGATTCAAAAGGAAGACACTAGGGGCGCCTGGGTGGCTCAGCTGGTTGAGTGTCTAGTCCCATTCTTGATTTCAGCTCAGGTCATGATCCCAGGGTCATGGGATAGAGCCCTGCATCAGGCTTTAAGCTGAGCACATCGCCTGCTTAAGATTCTCTCTTCCTCTTGCTCTGCCCCTTTTCCCTGTTCACAATCTCTCTAAAATTAAAAATAATAATAATAATAATAAAAGTAATAATAATAATAAAAACAAAAAAGGCTTGGGTGGCTCAATCAGTTGAGCATCTGACTTCAGCTCAGGTCATGATCTTGCAGTTTGTGGGTTTGAGCACTGTGTCGGGCTCTATGCTGACAGCTCAGAGCCTAGAGCCTGCTTCAGATTCTGTGTGTCTCCCCCTCTCTCTGTCCCTCCCCCGCTCACTAGCACATACATGCTCTCTCTCTTTCTCTCAAATATAAAAAAAAATAAAACATTAAAAAATAATAAATTTAAATAAATAAGTAAAGGAAGGAAGGAAGACATTGATTTCAATTCAGCTAATGGCAGACAAGTTCTGACCTCAAGATAATGTCAGGACTGTAAGAAAGAAAGGCTGTGACGACAAGTTTTTGGCAATTCAGAGGGGATGCTCAAGAGGGGGAAGTGAATAAGAAGATCCTGCCAGAGTTTGCCAGAAGCCCTGCACATGGTGGGGCTGGAGAATTCTTCTCTGTTGAAAGGTAAATGACAAAGACAAAACTCAAAAGGTCTTCATCCGGAAGTGCTTAGGAAAAACATCCCACAAAGACTCATTAACCACTTTGCTTTGATTTCACGCTTTCTAGGACAAATCCAGATGTGACTCCCAGAGTAATCACTATAGGGGTTTTCATGAGACTCTCCATCCTCCTGGCTGCATGGCTAAGTTAGCACTTAGGTGACGAGTCGGCTCTGCCGCTGGGAGGTGAGCTGGGAGCCTGCTCAGTCCCACATGAACTGGTAAGATGGTCCCTCGGGCAGGAAGTATGGGAGGGAGCCTCCAGGTTCGCACGTGGCCCAGCAGCACGGGTGCGTGAAGCCCTGCCTTCTCTGCCTCTAAGCCACAGGGATCACGACCATGCCTCTGTCTCACAGGGTGTTTTGACACTTAGGTGAGAGAGTGGCTGTATGAACAAATTCATTGATTCAAGACTTTCTGTGGGACGCCTGGGTGGCTCAGTCGGACGAGCATCCGACTTTGGCTCAGGTCATGATCTCATCAGTTGATGAGTTTGAGCCCCGTGTAGGGCTCTGTGCTGACAGCTCAGAGCCTGGAACCTGCTTCGGATTCTGTGTCTCTCTCTGTTTCTGCCCCTCCCTGCTCATGCTCTGTCTCTGTCTCTCTCAAAAATAAATAAACATTAAAAAAAAAAAAAAGTATTTCTGTTATCACTAAGTAACACATCAATCAACACCGGGAAATTAATGCTTTTCCCCCCTTCTCTTTCACTTACCTTAAACTTTTTTTTCCTTTTCTTCCCCCATAAGCACAGCTTAGGTTTTCCAACATCAAACCACTTTTCCCTACTCACAAATAGGAAGTACAGGCTGAAACTAAAAGCATTTGAGCCTTCATGTCCGTATTCTGGTCCCTTCTCTGAGATCACAGGGAGACCTTGGGTTGTCCTGTGGTTGACTGATCTCCAAGTACCTTTGTAGGAGCCATCTCCTGGAACTCTCCCAACAATGCCTAAAGGTAGGCTGGAAAGGGGTTACTCCTAACTTTAAAGAAGAGGCCACAGGGGGCACTGGTTGGCTCAATTGGTTAAGCATCTGACTCTTGGTTTTGGCTCAGGTCATGATCTCACAGTTTGTGAGATCGAGCTCCATGTGGGGCTCAGTGCTGACAGGGCGGAGCCTGCTTGGGTTTCTCTCTCTCCCTCTCTCTCTCTGCCACTCCCCCCACATGCATGTGTGCGCTCTCTCTCTCTCTCTCTCTCCCTGTCTCATAATAAATAGACTTAAAAAAAAGAAGAGGCCACAGACTCCAGGAGGCTATACAAGTGACTTGAGTCACAGGGTCCCAGGACTAGTGAAAGGGGAGCTAGACTCAAACCCAGGCCTGGTGACTTATTCCTGGAGCCCTTTTCCTAAACTGTGCTACCACAGGCACCAGGAGCTTCTCTGGCCCTGATGACACTTAACTAAAAGAGCCAGTAAGTGAAGTCAACACCAGAGCATTCATGAGCAAGGGTTTAAACTCTGGCTCTCCTTACCTGTACAGGTTACTTAACTTCAACTTTCTCAGTCGTAAAATAGAAAGGTTGAAAAAATTGTACATGGCGCAATAATGATTGTGCAATGTTAATAATGAACAGTGTTTTAAGATAGTTAACATTTATAGAAAGTGGCAATGCTCCAGGCACATTCTGACAGGTGGCAGCACGAGCTGGGTTCATCGTAGGCTGAGCATCTTGCCCCCAGACTCAGAGTGGGGAACGTGGCCTTGATGGTGCTTTCAGGCTCAAGTGATCAGGCTCAAGGCGGGTCTGACCTCTGAGCCTCCCACCACCACCCACCATCTACACTGCTTCTCAAAATGGCCATAGTAGGCCTTCTATCTGCCCAGCTGGATGAGTTATTCATCCTTCCAGACCCTCAGCCTTTTGACTACTCTAATCGCAAACACATTTCCTCACACTGCTCATCAAATCAGGCAAAAGAAGACAGAGAAAACACTTAAGATCCCTCAACATCAAGGGGAGTCAAGGTGCTGGGAGTAGTACCCCTTCCGGCTCAGGTGCTGAAAGGTAAATGCTACTGCCTAGGGCCTCCCTCCCCCAAACCAACAGCAGCGACCTAGACCTAACTGGACCTGAGACCACATGCAGCCTGGGCTCTGAAGCTCCTAGCTTCTTTCAACCAACCTCCACCTTGCCCATCACTTTGGCCTACAAGTGCACCAAGCATAGGCTGTCCTCTTCCTTCCTTGGAAGCATTTTAAGATAAAATGCATTTAATCAACCTAGCACATTGACCCTCAGACTCTTCCTCTGAGCCATTTCAACCTGCCATGGTTGCTTCCACTGTGATGCAAGAAGGGCCCCCTAAGATAGCTTCACACATTGGTCTACAGGTGGCTGCTCCAGAAACAGGTTATTTCCAAGGACTGCTTCCTAGATTCAAGAAAATGGCATCACTCTATCTCGCAAGATAGGAGTATCTAGGAATCACCCCCCCTGAATCTTGTTTTTCCTCAGCCCCTATACCCAGTCCAATTCTACCTCCCAAGGACATCTCAAATCTGTCTACCTCTTTCCATCTCCAATGCCCCTTCGCCAGGTCGAGCTATTGTCAATATTCCCCTAGGCTCCTGAGAAGCCTCCTAATTGGTCTACCCACTTCTCCCCTTGAACTCTAGAACAATGCTAGTTACCCTCCAAATTCACGATCCTCTCCTTGGGGAGCTGGAATACGGCAATCTGTTCAGAGACTACATTTCCCAGATCCCCCTGCAGCTAGGTTGACCATATGACCATTCATTTACCAGCGAAATGTGAATGGAAATGATACATAGATATTTTATATCATTTGTTTCAAAGTACATTGTGTCTCGGGATTTGTCTCGGGATTTCCTGTCTTACTCCCCTTTCTGTGGGTTAGAAGGCAGGGAGCTGAGCCAGCTCTGACTGCACAGATGAACGCAGCACCCCAAGGAAAGGCGAATAAGAGAGAAGACCCCTCAGTCCCAGAATGATCTTGTGGAGTAGAGCTGCCTCCCAGGGCTGGATCACTGTGACTGGCGTGATGAGAAGGGACTGGGGTGACAGCAAGACTACAAGTGAAGACACATCAGTGTCAAGGCTACTGTAGGACAGAGAATGGAACACCAACAGCCTTGATAAAGGTGGTACACAGCATTGGAAGTGAGGAGACATGGCCAGATGCTGGGTGTATTGTGAAGGCACAATTAGTGACACTGCCTGGTAATTGGGGTTTTAGAGAAAGGGAGAAGTCAAAGATGAAACCCATGTTTCTGGCCTGACCCAGAAGATGATGTGGCTGTGAACGGACGTGGAGAAAAACTGAGGGTGGAGACTACATGTGGGGAATGATCAGGAATTAAATTGTGGACATTCCTAAGAGTAAAAGTTATCAGAGCCCAAATATAGAGCCAAGACCACCTGGATTTGGGTCCTGACTCTGACACTTAACCATGTGACCTTGATCGAGTCACTTGAGTCCTCTGTGCTTCAAAGTTCTCATGTATAAAATGAAGACGAATAATGGCCTCTATCTCAAAGAGTGGATGTCAGGAGGAAATGCTTGCCGCCCAGACTTCTGTGTGTGTGCCATCTAATTCTTCAAAAAGGCTCAGAACTTTTGAGATCAGGAAGAAATCTTCCCTCATCTCTAGGCCTGCTTATCCCATCTCAAATAACACTAAGCCCCCTAGATTTTGAAAGCAGAGATGTGGCTGTCTGCTATGGTTTGGGGACAGCTGTAAGGAAGTTTTCAAAGCAGCTGGTATAGGCATACAACTAGAACATTTTCTTCACCTCAGTTTCCTGGCAAAACAAGGCTTGCCGTTAGAAGGGAAAGGTTTTAATTACAAGGCCACCTGTCCAGCCATCTGAAGCCAACCCCAGCCTCTGGCTGGTTCCCTGTGGGCAATGGGGCATTTAGGGGGACTGTGCTCCGGGTCTCTAATGTCTTTCACATTTCATAGTGCAGTATAATCATGGAGAAAATGAACAGATCTCAAAAACAGGCCCCATTATTGCCTCCCTCCCCCATTTGTTATTACGGATGCAAAGAGAGTTTGAGGGTTTGGGAGAAACCAGCTTCATCCTTTCCTTTCATGTGTTGAGCATAAAGTGGCTTTAAACCAAATTATCTTGCGCTCTCCAAAGCAAACTGCACCCCTCTAATTCCCCCCTCCCAAATGGAGATAAGTGGTTTTCTAAATTATTAATTGTCCATTGACATTTTTACACTGACATATATATGAAAGGTGAGCTGGCTATATTCAAGTGTATAAAAGAAAAATAAAAATTAATGGAAATTCCTAACTCTCAACATAAAAAAGAAAAAAAGAAAGAAAAGAGAAGAGAAGAAAGAGAAAAGAATCAAATAAAAAAGAGAAAAGACAGTAAAAGTAACAAATCATTTTTGGGGTGTCATTATTTAAACCACATATGAATACACAGACATTCAAATATTTTCCATCTTCAGCTTTTATTTTTTTAAATGTATTTACTTACTTTGAGAGAGAGAAAGAAAGAGACACAGCATGAGTGGGGAAGGGGCAGAGAGAGAGGGAACGGAAGGGAATCCCAAGCAGGCTCCATACCATCAATGCACAGCCCGATGTGGGGTTCAATGTCACAACCTGAACCGAAATCAAAAGTCAGATGCTTAAATGGACTGAGCCACCCACCCAGGGGCCCCTCAGCATTTTTTTTTTTTCTTCTTCTCAAGTGCCAGGAAAATTAAATTGTAGACAGTCACAGAGAAAGTTCATTGTTCCGTACTTAAAACAGCTTCCATTTCTTCCTGGGCCCATAGCTAGACTACGTTTCTCAACCTCCCAGATGGGGCCAAGAGACTGCGTTCTGGCCAGCGGGATATGGGGGGAAGCGAAGGGTGCCGCTTCAGGCCTGGTCCATTACAGCCTCCCATGTGTAATATGACATGTTCTTTTCCTTTCTGTGTGATCTTGGTTGCTACGTGATGGGGACGGGGGAGCCACAACATGGATGGAAGACACCTGGAAGTTCGAAGCACTGCTTAGAGGAGAACCACCCACTGACCAGGAACAGCAGGCGAGAAGTGGATTGGACAGTAAGCTGCTGAAATGTTGACGTTTATCTGTTACCAGCAAATAGTGTTCCACTAACTCATACATAGCTCTCATCTCACCCATCCCCTCCCAGACAGCCTCACTTCGCCATTGGCAAATGCTGAGATCTCCTAAGACCACGTCAAAAAGGTTTTAAATAAAGTCAATCCGCAGACGAACCACAATCAACACAGAATACCTGTGTCAGCCCCTTTGGTCTCAACCTCAAGACTTCTTTAGCTGAAAAGTGATGCTTTCATCAGGAATGTATTATTCCGTACAACAGCATGCACCACAAACATGCTGTCGGTATTTTTAAAGGAAGAAATTACATTTAGCAAGATAAGAGATCCCAAATAAATAACAGTCAGAAGTTACATAATCCATTAGGGGCCATAATAATGGAGAGAGCATCCTCTCTGCCAATTGGCTGTGAGCTCCTCGAGGGTTGGGACCAAGTCCTTCTTGCTCATCAATGCGCCTCAGTTGTGCCTGGCACACAAGGGGTGTTCAACAAATAGAGGACGGGAAGACAAAAGGATGGACTTCTCTGTGATTGTACATTTACGTGCATGATCATTTCCATAGCACTAGTCTATATCTGAAGCTACCTCCCTATGTGAGCATGTGTTAGTGTATCTGTCCTCACAGTCCCACAGGGGACTTAAATGTCTCATCTACAGGCATCTCCCCACACCCTCAAAGGGAGCATACAGCTCACAGAATGTCCTCAATCATTAGGCTGAATGAATGAATGAATGAATGACTTATCAGGTATCATTATTCTCATTTATTTAGTTGATTTTATCCAGTCGGCCCAATCACTAGGTTGATTTTTTTTCTCTTTCTATTTTAACATCATGTATAAAGATACATATGTTAAAATCAGTGAGGTAAAAAAAAAAAAAACATGAATAAGACACTAATAATAAATACAGAATCAAAAAAAGTAATCTATCTTTATTCCCTTGCCTAATAAATGCATATTTAGTGCTTTCTCTGTGCAAGGTATTATTTAGAGTTCCCTGTCCTCAGTTTACAAATCATTATAATATTAACGGTGAATTTTTCTCCAGGCTTCCTTGTACCCGTGTCCCTTGCCCTTACCGGTCTGCTGGGCTAATCTGTGTTCCTTGTCTCATAGAAGGAATGAGAAAGTAGGGAGAAAAACTTAATCCAGGGCTGGGGGACTTAACCTTTCTCTCACGCCATGCTGCAATTCAGCAGGCTGAATGCTTCTACAAAATTCTTCATCTTCCACTGCTGCTGCCTCTATTTTCCTACTAATGCAGTTTGGTGCAACTTTGTTGCATTTACAGCAGCAAGAATTGCATGAGTTCACTTTCAAGGAACTCTTTCTTTTCATAAGTCAGGCGTTCTCATTCCCACTTTAAGACTGCAAACTGAGGGGCACCTGGGTGGCTCATTCTGGCCCACTCTTGATTTCTGCTCGGGTCATGATCTCAGGGTTCATGAGTTCAAGCCCCACATGGGCTCTGTGCTGACAGCATAGAACCTGCTTGGGATTTTCTCTCTGACTCTTCACTGCTCTCTTTCTCTCTCAAAAATAAATAAATAAATAAACTCAAAAAAAAAAAAAAAAGTTGGTAAACTGAGACTTACCAGGGTCATACGATCAGGACTCAAAAGTTAGGTCTCCCTTTTTCAACAAGCCCACCCTAACGGCACTTCTCTTGGTATCTGACTGTTGTTAATCAGAACACTATCTTCCCCAGGCTGCAGTGGCTTCCTACCATTTGCCAAACACATGCCCCTGCCCCCTCACTCTCTGCCCTGGTGGACACATGACACTGTTTAATTTGGAGTTTAACCTGTCATCTTGGTGTCAGTTCATGGCTAATAGCTGCCTTGTAACTGTAACAGGTGCACCAGATCTCCAGCAGGTGCAGACAAGTCACCAAGAAGCCCACTTTGAGCCTGCATGCTGGAACCATCCCTAGGTATAAACCCGACTACGTGTAGTGTCATGTGAGGCCCTTTTATCAGGAGTGTTACAAATATATTTTTTTTAACCGACTGTTGTTTTACACGTTGCAAAAATGAGAGTTACTATCAATAGTTCTCCTACGGGACTAATCCATTATTCTCCTAAACCCAAGATCTATTAACACAGCAGTACAACCAGAACCCGAAATACTGTTATTTTGTAAGGAGAAAACATTCTGGAAGCAAGGATTTAAGTGTCAGACAATAACATTTACTCCAAATTCTAATTTAATCACTTTTAATCTGTTAAATATGGAATTTTAAAAGATCACTACATTTTTCTACAAAGAGGACTTCCATTTAGAAGTGGGATTTTGTGATTTTCCTTTCTTGTCCGTTCCTACAGCTGTCCTCTCTCTTTCCCTCACTCCCGGTTCCATGCTACTTTAAACAAATGCTTTCATTTCTGGCATTCTGTTCAGAATGACACTAGCACAAATCCCTCCCATCTCCTTCAATCTGGACTCCACTCACCCTGACTGACCCATCTCAGGATAACGGAGTCTGCCCAATGTCCAAGGTCAAGTACTTGGGTACATGCATAGGGATGTGAAGGCACAAGAGTAATATGGCGTACGATGGGATTGGCCAAGGCACAAACCCAAGTCCTGCCACAAACCAGCCAGTGTCCCCAAGAGGCCTATGGGGAAAAGGGGTGCACAGAGAACAAAGCAAGGCAGAACAACACTTCATTATTGGCTGGGATTGCCCTCAGGCTCTGAGCAGAACTCCAGCAAGACTGGCTGGGCTGTGAGCTCCCTAGTAGAGCTAGCTAAGCATGAGGGCCTTGGAATGTTCACTTCTGGGCCCAAATCTGAGCCTCCCACAAAAGCCAGCTACCACCATAACACACAAGATGAGAGAGCAAGCAAAAATGGGGGTGGTGGACCCAACGCCCAGAAAGGAGTAAGTGTAGGCCTCCTTACCTCCTCAGACCCTCTCCAATCAAGGGAAGGAAAGTGTGCTCAAGGGAAAGAACAAGAACAAATGAATGGATGGACAGACAGACAACAGAATAAGGCCACAATGAAAAAAGGCCAGTCAATGAGGCCTTTGTCTCTCAGGGGTACAGGCCTCAGTTCAAATCATCTCTCAGCACAATCATCTCTTCTAGGAGAACTTTCATCTACAAGGGCAAACGGGACACGGGTAGGTCCATCTTTTACTCCTCAAGTAGCAGTGTGAGGAGACAGGAGAGAAAGAAGGTTCCTTGGAGTGAACAGTGTGCAGACCCTTAGAGTTTTTGCCATATGAAGGGGACAAAGAAAGGCCCATTCAAGGTTGTATGGGCCTTCTAGTGGCCTAAAAGATCCATACACCTCCCCTCAACCTTCCACACACACTCTCACACTCTGCTCTGGGTGCAGTGCTGGTGAAGTGTCCACACTTCTTATGCCCACATTTGGGGGTCAACTGTAGAGGCATAAGAGCTGAGAGGGACCTCAGACTCATTCTCCTAGAGGGCCATGTTGCTTAGCTGCCTGTATTTCTTTCTTTCTTTCTTTTCTTTTTAATGTCTAATTTTGAGAGAGAAAGAGACAGAGCGTGAGTGGGGGAGGGGCAGAGAGAGAGGGAGACACAGAATCCAAAGCAGGCTCCAGGCTCGGGCGGTGGGGGGGGTGTCAGCACAGAGCCCAATGCAAAGCTCAAATCCACGAACTGTGAGATCATGACCTGTGCTGCAGCTGGGCGCTTAATGGACTGAGCCACCCAGGCACCCCAGCTGCCTACATTTCTAAACCTCAAGTTTCGACTATACATGTGCCCCAAAGGCTAAATGAACACAAAGAACCAGGAAGAAGCTCAGCCATCTGCCTTCTGTCTTCCTCCTTCCCTGACATACTCTTCAAGCAAAACCAAGGCACTGAGTGACGCTTGGGAGAAGACAGCAAGTGTGATGCTAAGCCCAGGCTCTAGACTCAGACCACTTGGGTTCAAACCCTGACTCTGCCACTTACTAGCTGGTGACCTTCAGCAAGTCAGTCAAGCCATCAGAGTGTTGGATTCCTCATCTACAAAACAGAGGGAACAATAGTAGCAACCTCAGATCAGGGTGAAGATCAGATGAGACCAATCATGTAAAATATTGAGCACAGTCCTGGGTGCATAGTGAGCACAGAGTAAAATGCTGGCTGCCATGATGATGATGATGATGATGACGATGATATGATATCATTATTACTACCAGTAATAATACTATTTACCATTATCATGGTTACTCCAGCTTTACTCTAGTCTAGTCGACATGGCTTCCAGAAGGCAATGAAAGGTCAGCCTCCCTGCTTCTTGCTCCCTTTGCTTCTTCATAGTTGATGACCCTTGTCTACCAAGATGAATTCAAAGTCCTTCCTCGCACTGAGAAAAACTCACACGGTGCTTTGGGGGCAACGCTAAAAGACCCGGGCACTGCTCACTTCAAAGACCACAGATTGTTAATGGGCTAACTTCCCTGACAGTTGTTCTCGTGAAAGGACATAACCCCAGAGTTCCTGACCAGCCACTCAAACCAAATGCCCAGCTCACTTCTTTCCCTCCCTATCCCGACTGCATGTTATGAATTTCTTTAAAGGAGGAAAAAAAAAAAAAAAAAAACACAAAAAACACCCAGATTTGCTAAGCCTTCTTCTGGTTCACTTACTCACACTCCTACCTCCAGTGAGTATGCTGCTAGTTGTTATAGAGTTTAAGAAACGCTATAAGCAGAATTGTTAAAAATAGTAACAGAACAGAAATTTATACCTTAAACAAATCATTCCAACAGATGGGACTTAAAGTATTTATTGTTATCCCTCTCTGGTCTGGGACTTTTCAAACACGGCATTTGCAGCCAGCCAGACTGGGAGCTATTTGATACTACCTCTCTGACCAATTACATACTAATTAAAAGACCTCGGTGTGGGCTGGAGGTAGCAGCTTTGCATATGGACTTTAATTACTGGGCTCTAGTTTTGCCAAGAAAACACAAAGGGCTTTTCTGGCTGGATGCTGAGGCTTAGAATGAACATATGGCCTGCGTGGGAGGGGAGGGTTAAGAGTGTAATCCTAAACAGGAAGTGGAGTATTTTCCCCCTGTAATCTCCTGAAAGTAACTATGTACCAGGGTTATACAAAATCCTTGGTCAGCCCAAGGAACAAAGGGCAACCTGAGGGGGCAGTGAGCTGCCACCCTGGACATGTCACATTCAATCCCAGGGCCATCTGTGGATTGGAATTCTTTCTTGCCCCCGACCCCCACCCCCATGGCCTTTTCTTGTTGGATTTTTTGGATCAGAACCTCAGGTCTCTTCCTAGGTTTCACTGAGCCTGGGGTAGCCCAGTATTAATTTTTGGCTACCCAGAATGCATTCCCCCATCTCCCGGTTACACTGTCCCCAGCTCCCCAGACCACAAGGCTCTGGCAGGGAGGAGCATGTGGCCCATTCCTAACCAATCAGCACAATTTAATCCCTTTGGCCACAATGTTTGGTTCAAGGATGGGCATTAGACCTAAACCAGTGCAATCAGCATGATTTCCAGGATGTGTCTGGGAACTCAGTTGGGTAGACATGTTCCCTACCCAGGTTTGGGACTGAAAGGTGATGAGTCTGAAGTTGCGGCAGTCATCGTGATCCCACGGGGAAGAATAGATGTGAAAGTGGAGTCAATCCAGGGAAAGCAGAACCGATAAAAAGAGGGAAATCGGAACACTGTGATGGCATTTGAGGTCCTGAATGAAGCCACTCCTGAATGCATCCACTCATGATTTGTCAGTATTGTGAGCCAATAAATTACTTTTATGTTTAAGTTGCCTTTGGTTACACTTTCTATCAATCTGAAACTGAAATAATCCTATCTAATAGAAATAAGATGGAGGGGCAGGAAGTAAAAACAACAACTGTCCAACCCTATAGGGATCCAGCCTGCAAAGCACACACTTGCTACAGACACCATAGAGCCCCAGGGATCGTGGCCCAGAATCAAAGAATTCTAGAGCTAGAAGAGACCTTGTGGACAAAGCATTCTGTTCAACCATCTTTGCTGACTTTTTCTTTTTTTTTAATATTTATTTATTTTTGAGAGAGACAGAGACAGAGCTTGAGTGGGGGAGGGGCACAGCAAGAGGGAGACACAGAATCCGAGGCAGGCTCCGGGCTCCAAGCCGTCAGCACAGAGCCCAATGCGGGGCTCGAACCCACAGACGGTGAGATCATGACCTGAGCCGAAGTCAGATGCCCAACCGACTGAGCCACCCAGGTGCCCCGCTGACTTTCTTTTTCTAAACAGGTATGTGTCTGAAGACTCAGGGAAGAAAGACATCACACAGTAAACAAGAGACAAACTCTTCTTCCCATTGGTGTCTCAATGTCATGTATGTAACTGTTCGATAAAACCCTTCTGAATGAATATTACGTATCCAGTCACCAATAACGATTCCTTCTGTGTGGCAAATATCTCTTGCATTAAATTTGCTGATGGATTATGTTCACTTCCTACAATAATCACAGTCTCAATCTCTCTCCATTTTTCCCTCCTTTCTTCTCTCCTTTTTTGCCTTTCACTTCTTCTTCTTCCCTGTTGCCTGTTCTGCCCTTTTAGTTGCTCAACACCTTTTTTCTACTTGTCACTTCAAACCTACATTGCCTACAGGCACTTAATAACCCACAGATCATTGGCTTCTCCATCCTTGAACTTCTACCTCAAACCATGAGTTATCGACCAACCCTCACCCATCCACCACCTTCCCTCACAAGTCCATCAGCCGCGTTTAAAAGCAGCTACCAATTTTTACACCCTGTCCCCAGAATACACACACACACACACACGCCAACTAATATTGACTCTCCACAAATGAGTTATCAACATCTTTGTCACTATCAAGAGATGTTTCTTCCCAGAATCATATCTCAACAGCCCCCTGCAATATTTTTAAATGGTTCAGGATGATAGTGTTAAATAAGTCTGATTGTCTATTTGCTGTCAGCTCCTTCTAGGACATGGTCAGTTATTTAAACTCCTGCAACTAAATTCTCCTGTTTCTATGACAGATTAATGCCATTTGCCAGTGTTGTAATGGTAGCCAAGTTCTGGCAACACACAGATGGAAAGCTTCATGTAAGCGTTACACAAGGTTATTACTCTCTGGAACCCAGTATACCACTGGCAGCACTCAAGAATTACAATTATTATTTTTATACTCCTTTTAGAGTGTCTCAGGAACTTACAGGTCTTTAGAGGAAAAGCTGTGGGATTCTGGATGAGATTCACAAACACATTTGCTCTCTAGCCCGAGTGAAACCTTTTATTAGACCTCTGGACTGGGAAGGCAGAAAGTTAATTCAGGAGTATAAACTAAACAGGCAATACCTTGAATTTATGCAGCCTCCTGTTTGTAACACCCTGCAACTGCTCACACGTGTCATTTCATCATCAGTGTCTTCTACCGGAAGTTTTCCTGGGACAAGAAATGCAAATAAAAAAAGGACTTAAAGACATTCACTTTATGGATACAAAGTCTAGGCTTTTGCTCTTATTACCAGTGTTAACATAACTCTATTTAGATAATTTCCTTACAAATCTTTCTTTTAATATCGTTTCTGAACTGTGTCCCCCCACTGTGGGGACTAGAAACCTTTGCCAGCCTGACTTCTTGGTTCCACTGAGGGACAAATCTGCATGCCTTCTCATATGTCCTCAACTGCTTCCTTCTTGCTTTCTTTCCAAGTCAGCATCCCACCCACCCCGGTTGCCACTCGCGTACCAGAAGTATGGGGACTGGCTTCCAGAGAAGTCACCAAAGGACCAACAGACACAATCCTGAAAGGCAGGGAACTGAGCTCCCGCTGGAGTGAATTTTCCCAGTGGAAAACAGATGTCAGGGCAGCGTGGGGAGAAAGCCAGATTCCCCCATTTCCTTCACCCTCCAACTATGCTGAGGTGTTATCCCTCCATGCAAGCCATGTGGAGCAAACCCACACGTGGAGGGATCTGCTTGATTCTTCATGGCTTATTCTGAAATGGTAGCCAACACAAAAACATCAATGTACCCTATTACAGCTTTCCTACATCACTGTCACCATCTCAGGATTTCACCTCCCTGATAAAGTATTAGTACCACAGCCCTTGCCTCAGCCCCAGCTTTCTGGAGGGCCAGGCTGAGGTGTTTGTTTTCTCTAATCCAGCATTTCCCAAGGGGTATCTGCTATAAAGGCATATTTCTGGCCCACCCCAGAAATTCACATTCAGTAGGTGTGGGTGTACCCTAGGAATCTGCAGTATTAAGCTCTCTAGTGGGTCTCAAACACTAAAATGTGATGGCCACTGGTCCAAGTTCCTCCGGTGCCCCCCATTTCTGCTCATAGGACTTTACGGTCACTAAAGTTCAAAGCCCTTGCATTCTTTCCCTTTCTTCCACATACTCACTGAGTCGTATGTTATCTATCAGTGCAATATCCCTTGTATCTGGATTTTTTTTTTTTCTGGTTGAAGTACAGTTGACACACAGTGTTACGTTAGTTTTAGGTATACAACATAGTGATTTGACACCTCTACATGTTATGCTAGGCTCGCTACAAGTGTAGCTACTATCTGTCACCCCACAACGCCATTACAGCACTCAGAGCTTATTCCCTATGAACACTGTACCTTTCATCCCCGTGACTTATTCATTCCCTAACTGGAAGCATGTACCTCCTTCCACTCCCCGTCACCCATTTTGCCCATCCTCCATCCCCCTCCCCTCTCCCCTTCGGCAATTACCAATTTGTCCTCTGCTCCTGTCCATCTTGTCAAGGTGTATGGGGAACACGAACTGTTGCACTTGCCCTCTGTCCGGGACAGAGTTTCATTTGGCAGAATTCTAGAGTTGGTTCCTTTATATTCTAGTTGTCCTTTTAAACCTAGTTTTCTCTGTGCCCCAGGGCCAACAAACCGCTCTGGTCCCTCAGTACTATCCTTCATAGCCTGGGGTGTAGGGTTCCCTTTATTACCAAGTCTCTGCCTCTCTTGCTGTTCTCCTCTGTGTGGTCTATCTTCTGTTCTGCAGAAGCGATTCAGTCAGCTACCACTTCTCCTTCGGGAGGAACTGTTCTACAGACAGGTGTAGATTTGGTGTGTCCCTGGACACACAGGGTCTTCCTATGTTGCCATCTTGGACTGGAACTCTTCTCTTGTTCTATCCCACTCTCCTCCCCCCAATTTGGGCTCATCCCTTCTCTCCTGGAATGTTCATTAAAGCCTCCTCTATGTTCTCTCCACTCATCTTCTTCCAAATGCGGGGCTAAAATGGGAGATCAGGCTGCATATTTCACAGAGCACGTAGAACAGTGCAATGTAGGAAGGGGACACTCAAATTCTGTCAGACATATTTAGAGTCCCCCACGTGGTGGGTCTTCACCGAGACAGAATCAGGCCCCTGCTGGGGCAGCGCTCCTGCCTGCGTGTGGTGTTTAATCCTTCCATCACTGCTACACTCACTTGCTGATGGCAACTTGCCCTGTGAAGACCACAGAAGCAAGGGCCAGTCCATCTATTTCCACGTAATCCCCCATCTAATGGGGCACAACGTTCATAGGGGGTGCTTTACCCAGGCTAGTGATAGTTGGGGTAACAAGAATGTAAAATCCACTTTCTTTTCCTCCCTTTCAATCCACTCATACTCATGTTACTCAATTCCCACTCCTAACTTGATAAACACTTCGACCATAGCTGAAGCACTCTCTTCTGCTCCATCTGACATGACTTGGGCCAAAATCCATCTGACTGCACCTGTGTTCTATTTATTTCCTTCTTCACATGTCTATTCTTTCTGACTTGACAAAGGGAAGCAAAAACGTCCTTATCGTAAGGACACAAACCGTATTGCCTAACTGGTGCAATTACGCCTAATACTTGTTAAGCATTTACCACGAACTAAAGCCTCTTCCAGGCATTTCCTCATTTAGTCCTTTCAACAGCCTTATTATGTAGGTACTATTATTTTACCCACCTTTCCGGGTGAGGAAACTGAGGCTTAGAGAGATTGTAACTTGCCTAGAGGAAGTGCTAGAGCTCGCCTGATCACAAGATCTAGGCTCTTAACCCTTCTGGTAGCTTCTTCTTGTACCGCCAGATGATACATGGTGATTTTCCCCAGGGCAGCTACCAGGTATGACCACCTCATGCTGAACAACTGTCCCCAAGTCCAACTTCAGGGCTGATGCATGTCGACCCACCCTGACAGCAGGTCACCAGCTTCACAGTCCTTGTCCTTGAGCCACCCTTTGATTTTTGCCAATCTTACTTTGCAGTTTCATTTGCCACATGGTTCTCCCACATCAAGCAGACGTTTCGTTTCTAAATAACACCCTCTTCATTTGGCTTGCCTTATAAGCATTCTTGCCACATCAAGCCAGAAGTTCATTTCCCCCCAATATTTCTTCCACAAACGTCATCCACTCCATCCCCCTAAAACCCTGCATCCTAGTCTTTTATCCCAGCATCTGAACCACTACAGAAATGTGTCTCAGAGCCATCCTCAGTGACTCACAATCCCCACGACAGATTCTCTGTGGGCACTTGACAGTTTCTCCTTTGAAATCGCTTTCCAAAGTCTAATTAACCCTCAATCTCCCAGGGAACTGTTCTCTCTTCTCTGTCACCCTGTGTGGACTCTCTATTTTCTTCTCTTGCATCTGTCTCTGTCCTCTGAGCCTTTAAAACTGACCAAGATCTGAGCTGAGGGATGAGGTTAATTAGGTGGCTTTAGCATGCCAATGTTTCATCATGGCACAGGGCTAGCCCCACATTTTTAACAGGCTGAGGCATCTCCCAATGGTACTGCTCCCCTTCTTGAACACTTAGGTGATGGCAGCTGTCACTCACCTCAAACTTAATTTAACTCTTTAATTTTAAGCTTGTCTTTCCAGCTACCTCACTCTCCCCAAGCCATCTTGCTCTCCCCCAGCAGGCACATCTGGAACCATTCACAAAGTGGTGGTTGAAATTTCCACTCATTCAAATGGAATGCTAGGGATGGAAGCCACTGGGAGGCCCTCAGCTTCCCCCAGGTCCCAGGGCAAGTAGTTCTACTCTAAGAAATGCATGAGTCAATCAACATCTTACAGCACGCCCACTGGGGGCAGAACCCTGAACCAGGAGCACTAGAGCAGCCCAGCTCTGTACGTGGTGGCCCTGAGGCACGTAAAGACATCATGGACAGTGCTAGGGACCGAATATTGGTCCCCCAACATCCATACGTTGAAGCTCTATCCCAGTGTGACTTTATCTGGAGACAGGGTCTTTAGGAGGTAAGAAAGGTGAGGTGAGACCCTAAGAGTGGGGTCCTAATCCAACAGGACTATGGCCTTGTGAGAAGAGAAAGAGAACTCCCAATCTCTTCTCTCTCCACCATGTGAGGACACAACCAGAAGGTGGTATCTGTAAGCCAGGAGGAGAGCTCCCCCCAGAAACCCATCATGCTAGCACCTTGGTTTAAAATGCCCAGCCTTGGGGCGCCTGGGTGGCGCAGTCGGTTAAGCGTCCGACTTCAGCCAGGTCACGATCTCGTGGTCTCTGAGTTCGAGCCCCGCGTCGGGCTCTGGGCTGATGGCTCAGAGCCTGGAGCCTGTTTCCGATTCTGTGTCTCCCTCTCTCTCTGCCCCTCCCCCGTTCATGCTCTGTCTCTCTCTGTCCCAAAAATAAATAAACGTTGAAAAATAAAATAAAATAAAATAAAATGCCCAGCCTTTAGAACTGTAAAAAACAAATTTCTGTTGTTTAAGCCACCCACCCTGCGGTGTTGTGTTGTGTTGTGGCAGGTTGAACTGGTTAACACAGATAGCCAGCTCTTATGTCCACATCCAGTTAATGTAGTTCAAGGGGAAACCAAGAATCCAGAGCCTTTGGTCCCCTCATCTGCCTAGCCCCTCTGACCAGGAAGGGTTCAGAAATCAGGGAGGGGAGCAAGGAAACCAAGGTGAAACACATGTGAAAATGGATTCATTCATACATCCATGCACCAATAAGCACTTCTGGGATAACTATTGTATACAATTATAAGTACTTTCAAACACAATATATTCACATTTATTTATAAATGCATGGAAGAAATATCTGGAAAGATATGCAATAAATGCATAAGGGTCACCTGTGGGGTAGAGAATAGGAGTAGGGAAGGTAGAAAAGGGATGAGGATGATGAAGAGGGGCTTTTAATGATGTAAAACTGTTTTAATGTGTTCACCTATATAAGAAAAACACACATACTTATAAATATCTGCTAAAAAAGGAAGAAAGGCAGTACGCAAGGCCCACTGGATCCAGCTTTCCTGTTCAGCAGGCAATCCTACTCCCAGGCCTTTATTTCTGGGACCTGGGAATGTAATCATTTTGAAGTCACCAAGGGCTTGTCTGTCCTATTAAAAGCTGTATCCCCAGTACCTTGCAAGGTGCCTGGCACGAAGTAAATTCTCATTTACTCGTTGGTGGCTTGGATGCATGAGTGAATAAATGGGGGAAGGGGGCCCAGAGTCTAACAGAAAAGTTCTGTGGGAACCTTCTGTGGGAAGGTCTAACCCAGGCCAGGAGATTTAGTTGAAGCCACAGGAAACAAATCTGAGAGAGTTTCCGCATAATAAGGCCTAAGTGTGGGGCAAATGGGAAATCTGTATGACTCAGAGAGTTAAGATGGTTCAAAGGACTCTGGATGACACATGCCACAGGAGAAGGGCCAGAAGGACCAGAACTCTGGAACTAAGGTCTAAGGTTCCGGCACTTGCAAGGGACACTAATGTCCCCAACAAGAAAGTATGCCCCCTCTGCTACCAGACAACCAATTCTCACCAGATCCATGTGGTCCTTGCAGAGACCCTGCCTTCCCTAAACACGCAGGAGTCTAGAGTAGAAATGACTCCTTGCAATGCCATAGTGAGACTTAGCACAAGAGGAAGATTAAGAGCACAGACTCTAAGGGTGCTGTGGTGGCTCGGTCGGCTGAGCAGCTGACTCTTGATTTCAGCTCAGGTCATGATCTCAAGGTTCGTGAGGTTGAGCCCCATGTCCAGCTCAGCACTAGAAGCATGGAACCTGCTTGGGATTCTCTCTCTCTGCACCTCTCCCACTCATGCTCTCTCTGTGTCTCTCTCTCTCTCCCAAAATAAATAAACTTAAAAAAAAAAAAAAAAAAAAAGAGCACAGCGTCTGGCCCCATCATTTAAATGAGTCCGTTAACTTCTCTGTGCTTCAGCGTCTCCACTTGTGAAATAAGGATGGTCAAAGTACTGACTCTATGTACACTTACACCTAGAAAAGAGGGAGGAGTTAAATGAAATGTGGAATGGTTGGAAGATAGCCCAATAAAACCATCTAACTCCTAGAAGTAAGTTGCAGTAAAAACTACATTTGAGGAGCGCCTGAGCGGCTCAGTTGGTTGAATGTCCAACTCTTGATCTCATCTCAGGTCATGATCTCACAGGTCATGAGATCAAGCTCCACATTGGGCTCTGCACTCACAGAGCAGAGCCTGCTTAGGATTTTCTTTCTCCTTCTCTCTCCGCCCCTACCCCGCTCACTTGCTCTCTGTCTCTTTCTTTCAAAATAAACAAATAAACTTAAAAAAAAAAAAAAAAAAACACCCTACCTATGAGGGGCACCTGGATGGCTCAGTCAGTTAAGCGTCTGACTTCGGCTCAGGTCATGATCTTGTAGCTGGTAGGTTCAAGGCCCACATTGGGCTCTGTGCTGACAGCTCAGAGCCTGGAGCCTGTTTCACATTCTGTGTCTCCCTCTCTCTCTGCCCCTCCCCCGCTCGCTCATTCATTCATTCTCTCTCTCAAAACTAAACATTAAAAAATTTTTTTTAAAGAAAGAAAGAAACCCTACATTTGATGCCTCATTGTGATGATCTTCAGATGGGTCAACCTAGCTAGACAAAGAAAGAAGAGGGCAGAGCTATTTTATAGCACACAGACTCCTTCCACCAGTTAGTAAATCAAACACTAACATAGGTGCTTCTCTGAAAGGATTTTACAGATGTGACCATAAAGGCTCTCATCAGTTGACATGAAACCAGAAAAATTATCTTCATTGGGTCTAACCTAACCAGGTGAGCCCTTAAAAGACACTGAGCTTTTCCTGACAAAAGAGATCCCAACAGCTTCTGGATATACAAATGCTTTCCCTTCACTGGATTTCTCTTCCTGACTGTCTATGGATAACAGCTCCTGCCATGTGCATGGGTTCCAGCTGCCTTGTGATCTTCTCTTCCTGATAGGTTGCTCTATAGATTTTGGGTTCACTCAGCCAACCTCCAAAATTATTGAAGTCAATTCCTTGTAATACATCTTTTAGACTAGATACCTCCTGCTGGTTTTGCTTCTCTGGTTGAATCTTTACCGATACAATCATTGCCCAGGAGGGCTAACTTGGGGGTACCGTGAAGCCACTTTCCCTTTGCCATATCAAGCACTGTTAAGGATCAAGAGGCTGAATGGGAGTCACTACTCATCAGACTTTTGTTCTATAAAGTCACCACACACACTGAATTTGCAAACGCTGAATCACAGCTCCTAGGGGGAAATACAGGGTTAACTTCCTGCGAGCCTCTGGTCGCACCATTTTCATCAATTGAGCGATGCCTAACTAACCTTGTTTTATGTGTATTTCTGTTCAAAGATCCTATTTTATATGTATTGTTGATCCGTGAACACTGAACCCATGGTTAGGGGCATTGTAACTGATGGCAGAAGGAAGCTTATCTGATATACGTATTTTCTCCATAAGGCACATCATAGCCTTCTTGCACTTGAGAACGCTAGACAGCACTACAGCACTCTGCCTGGGGGCTATTTCAAATAGGAAAATCACCAACAAAGAGCACAAAAAAATGTGGCACAAAACAGACTGTGAAAAAGACACTTGCTTACAGTATAAGGGTTCAAACTACAAGGCAGAGGGTCACTTTCATCCACTTCAGCTAGGAAAGTACACGTCGTGGGACTCAAACTTGTGCCACTCTGAGCATGTCCACAAAGGACCACAAAAGCATCACCGGTACCGATTTTCAGGTTACAAATAAATGTTAGCAAGTAGGCAAAATTATAACTATAGAATCTATGAATAATGAGGATCGATGGTATTTTGTAATCTTTCTCCCTTCAAACCTTTAAAACAAGTTTCTTTTCTCTCCCAACCAAGGCATGAATTTCATGGGTTTGGATCTGCCTTCATCTACCTCCGTTTCTCTTCTGCTTTGCCCTCATTTCAGGCCTTAGAAAGTGCGTTGGCCGTCCTCTGCTTTCTGCCCGGAGAACGGCAGGAAAAAAGATGGGATCTGAGGCTGTCTGTGATCAAGGCAAAACACAACAGAACCTGGGGAAGGGAGTGGCAGAGAAGTCTGTGAGCAACACCAGAGGGGGCAGACCCTTGTTTGGTAAACGCCACAGGGCTGGGGGTATAGGAAAAGGAACTTAAAAAGGACTCTCTGGCTTGAAATTACACAACTCTAGTAAATAGTGAGGAACAGTGTTTGAGATTCAGAGTAAGATGATGTAGGTATCTGAAGGAAGGTAATGAGTCCTTTTTGGGACCCATTAAGTCTGAAGTGCCCACAACATCCAGATGGTATATATATCAATCCGCATTCTCAGTTGCAGAGAGAAGAAAGCAAGTCTGGCAAACTCAAGCAGATAAGGAACTCACTAAAGGGAATCTGACAATTCACAGATTTTCTCTACCAGCCAGAGAACCATGGTCAACACCTGTGCAGCCAGGAGCAGCACCAAATTCACTCTCTGCCCCAGCCTTCTGCTTCTAGAACACGGCTGCCGCCCCCAAGAAGCCTGGATGTGTCCACCACGACCACCTGCACAAGGAGGGATTCTGCACAGGCCCTGCTTCTGGTCCGGCTTGGGCCACGGGCCTGTGCCTGTGCTCTAGCTGCCAGGATGGGGATGGGATTGGAGGTAAGCCTCTGCCACAGGCCTCCTCTGGAGTATGAAATGGGTCCTGCCTCACACGGCAGGGGATGTCCTATACACAACATTGTTGCTCAAATGTTAGGAAGACAACAGAATAACAAACATCAGCTATGACACATTCAGAAAGGTTAGAAATAGGACCAGTACTGACAGCTCCTACTTTTCAGCACTTACCGTGTGTCAGGCACCATATAAAATGGTTAACCTGCATTGAGAGTTTAAACTATGCATAAATGGGGCGCCTGGGTGGCTCAGTCGGTTAAGCGGCCGACTTCAGCTCAGGTCACGATCTCGCGGTCCGTGAGTTCGAGCCCCGCATCGGGCTCTGGGCTGATGGCTCAGAGCCTGGAGCCTGCTTCTGATTCTGTGTCTCTGTCTCTCTCTGCCCCTCCCCCATTCATGCTCTGTCTCTCTGTCTCAAAAATAAATAAACTTTAAAAAAAATGCTTTAAACTATGCATAAAGTACTAAGCGAGTAGAGAGAAGAGGCCAACAGGGCTGGTTTGCCCAGGACTGAGGGGTTTCCTAGTAAGCAGGACTTTCAGTGCTAACACAAGAAAAATCTCAGGGAAAACAGGGCAGCTGGTCAGTCTAGTCTGGTCAGCCTGACCTGGGCCCTAAATCTGACTTGTCTAATAGGGAAAAGTGGCTTACCTTCTTGTAATCTCAGTTGCCACCTTTATAAAATGGGTGTAACAAAAATATCTGCCTCATAGAACTGTTGTGGAGGACTAAAGACGATATGTATCAAGTACTTAGCACATCACCAGGTAAATATTAAGAGGACCCCCCAAAAATTTTGGAAATTTTTCTTATTGGGGTGCCTGGGTAGCTCAGTCGGTTGAGCATCTGACTTTGGCTCAGGTCATGATCTCACAGTTGGGTTCATTAGTTGAAGCCCCACATCGAGCTCGCTGCTGTCAGCACAGAGCCCACATCAGATCCTCTGTCCCTCTTTCTCTCCCCTTTTACCACTCACGCTCTCTCTCTCTCAAAAATAAATAAAACATGGGGCGCCTGGGTGGCTCAGTCGGTTGAGCGTCTGACTTCGGCTCAGGTCATGATCTCGCGGTCTGTGAGTTCGAGCCCCGTGTCGGGCTCTGTGCTGACAGCTCGGAGCCTGGAGCCTGCTTCGGACTCTGTGGCTCCCTCTCTCTCTGCCCCTTGCCTGCTCATGCTCTGTCTCTCTCTCTCTGTCAAAAATAAATAAACATTAAAAGAAATAAAATTTAAATAAATAAATAAACATTAAAAAAAAAAAAAAGAAATAATTCTTGAGTTTCCACACATCCAAATAAATGGTCAAACTGAGTTTTCTATCCAGGCCTGAACAACTCCAAGCTGTACTTTGGATCCCTAAGTATTTATTGCCTCCCCATCCAGATAGTGGCTAAAGTTGCGGGAAGATGGAGAAATGAGCACTACCAGCTACCCTAATCTTTAAGGCAGGAGAAAGAGGGAGAGCCAGCAAAGAAAAGCAGAAGAAACAGACCACAGATGAAGAAGATATTACTGTGGGGGCACGTGGGTGGCTCAGTTGGTGGAGTGTTTGGCTCTTGATTTCGACTCAGGTCATGATCTCACGGTTCATGAGTAAGAGCCCCATGTTGGACTCTGTGCTGACAGCTCAGAGCCTGGAGCCTGCTTTGGATTCTGTGTCTCCCTCTCTCTCTGTTCCTCCCCTGCTCATGCTCTTTCTCTCAAAAATAAACATTAAAAAAAAAAAAAGACATTAGAAGACATTGGACAACAGACAGCACAAGATGATGATCCTTTAAAGGAAGGTAAGCAAGCGAGGTAAACCCTAAGAGTGCCACAGGTTACTGCTCAGAGTTTCCAGACCACGACGCAGGGAGGGACAACGAGAGAGGTGGAATAACCCCAGGAGCTCATACAGGGCCAAGAGTAGCCGATCATCCAACCAGGGAAACTGGAAAGACATCCCAATACATGGAACATCAGGAAGGTCCTCAGGAGCATGGGTACTGCTTCAAAACTGAGCCCAAATTAGCTAAAAATAGATATTAGCCAACTCTTTCTCAAAGGATCTGACACTAAATAGTTTGGGTTTGTAGGGCTTACAGCCTCTGCCACAACTACTCAGTGCTGCAGCTAGAACACAAAAGCAGCCACCGACAATACGTAAACAAACGTGTGTGGCTGTGTTCCAATAAAATTTTATTTCCCCAAACAGGCAGCTGGCCTGTGGGCCACAGTTTGCCAGCCCCTGGCTTACACTAAAGCAAGTCTCCTGGACTCACCTGAACAAAGCTGATAAACAAGCCTCAAAAGAATCAAACTAATTCCAAGGACCTGAACTGCATTCCAGAGCAACAAAGCCCAACAGTATTTACAGGAACACAAAGAACTCCAACACTCAACACTGTTACATGCACAATATCTGGAATCAAATAAAAAATGACTAGTCATGCAAAGAAGTGAAAATATACCTCATAATGACAAAGGGAAAAAAATTAATCACGAGGAGTAGACCCAGAAAAGTCACAGATGATAGAGTCAAAGCATATAGGAGCACCTGGGGGGCTCAGTCGGTTGAGTGCCCAGTTTTCGATTTCAGCTCAGGTCATGATCTCATGGGTTGTGGGATCGAGCCCTGCGTTGGCCTCTGTGCTGACAGCACGGAGCCTACTTGGGATTCTCTCTCTCACACTGCCTCTCTTTTGCTCTCAAAATAAACAAGTAAACATTAAAAAAAGAAAGAAAGAAAGAAAGAAAGAAAGAAAGAAAGAAAGAAAGAAAGAACATACAAAAATATTAAAACAGTATTCTAACTATGTAAGTTCCAAAAAGTTAAAGGAAAGCATGAACATGTTAAGGAGAAACATGAAAGACAGGAAAAATTGTAAGTCTAATTTCTAGAGACTAAAAATACAATGTCTGAGATGTAAAATAAACTGGATGGAATTAAGGAATACATTAGACATTGCAGAGAATAAAATCATGAATTTAAAGACATAGCAATAGAAACCAACCAAAGTGAAACACGGACAGGGGAAAAAAAAAAACACTGGAAAAAAAAAGGAACAGAGCATCAGTGAGCTGTCAAATAACATAAAGTAGGCAAATACATTTGTCATTGGAGTCCAAGAAAAAATAAGTCAGGAGTAGGGGCATAAAAATATATTTGCAGAGGGGTTCCTGGCTGGCTCAGTCAGTGGAGCATGCAACTCTTGATCTCAGGGTCATGAGTTCAAGCCCCATGTTGGACACGGAGCCTAGCAGTAATATAAAATAAAAAAAAATTAAAAATTAAAAAAAAAAAAAAAATATATATATATATATATTTGAAGAAATAAAAGCTGAAAGATTTCCAAATTGGATGAAATCTATAAACCTACAGATGCAATAAACACAGCAAATCTCAAACAGAAGAAACACAGAGATTATACCAAGGCATAGCATAACCACAGTGTTTGTAGCTATTGACAAAAAGAAAAAAATTTTAATAGGGGAAAAAGACAAAGAGGAATAAAGACTGATGGAGGACTTTGTGTCAAAACCAATGCAACCCAGCCTCTAAAGTGCTAAAAGAAAACAGAACTCTAAACCCAGAACTGTATACCCAGCAAAAATATTTTCGCAAAAGCAAAGGTGAAGTAAAGGCATTTTTGAACACCGAATTGAAAAGAATCATCATAAACAGACCACCGCCATGAGAAATGTTAAAGGAAGTCTTTCAGACCGAAGGTTGATGATGGGAAAGGGTAATGTGAGGTCTACACAAAGGAATGGAGGACTCCAGGCATAAAAAGAATGTGGGTAAATTCACCTTTTTCTTACTTTAAAAATCTCTCATAGGCAGAATTTTGAAAACAAGTCAAATGAGCAAAGGGAAAAAAAGAGAGAGAGAGAGACAAACCAAAAGATAGAGAACAAACTGTTGGTTCTCCCATAGGGAAGGTGGGTGGGGCATGGCTGAAATAGGTGATGGGGATTAAGGACTGTACTTGTGATGAGCACGAGGTGAGGTATGGAACTTTTTTTAAAGTTTATTTACTCACTTTGAGAGAGAGAGTGCAAGTAGGGGAGGGACAGAGAGAGAGAGAGAGAGAGAATCCCAAGAGGGCTCCACACCGCCAGCAGAGCCCGAAGAAGGGCTCAAACTCACAAAACAGTGAGATCAAACCTGAGCCGAAAGCAAGAGTCGGACACTTAAGTGACTGAGCCAGTCAGGCATCCCGATGTATGGAATTGTTGAATCACTATATCGTACACCTGAAACTAATGTTACACTGTATGTTAACTGGTTGGAATTTAAATTAAAACTTTAAAAAAATCTCCTTAAAAGAGAAGTGACTTTTCAAAAGACAAATAGCAAGGATGCTTTGAGGGGTTCATGTCACAGAGAGAAACAAATGACTAACAGTAACAAAAGGAAGGAAAAGATGTAGTTAAAGGTGTATACAGTAAACCCTACAGGTACTTCTCAGAAAATTAAAAGAGATACAGCTGATTAAACGACTAAAGGAGATTTTAAAAAAAAGGGGGGGTGCCTGGGTGGCTCAGTCAGTTGAGCGTCCGACTTCGGCTCAGGTCATGATCTCACAGTCCATGAGTTCGAGCCCCGCGTCAGGTTCTGTGCTGACAGCTCAAGGCCTGGAGCCTGCTTCAGATTCTGTGTCTCCCTCTCTCTCTGCCCCTCCCCCGCTCATGTTCTGTCTCTGTCAAAAGTAAATAAACATTAAAAATTTTTTTTTTAAAAAGGAATTACATTTACTGCAAATGTGCACAAAGGATCCCTTTGGGGTGTCAGAAATATTCTAAAACTAGATTGTGGTGAGGGATGCACAACTCTAAATTTACTAAAAATCACTCAACTGTATACCTGAAATGGTTAATTTTATGGTATGTAAATTATACCTCCATAAGGTTGATGAAAAATGAAATCATAAAATATACACTTAATCCAAAAAAATGCAGAAAGACCAAAAACACAACAACAAAAAAATGGAATAAAAACAAATAGCAAGATGGCAGATTAAACATATATTTACGGGTGCCTAGCTGGCTCAGTTGGTAGAGCATACAACTCTTGAATTTGGGGTTCTGGGTTCAAGCCCAACATTGAACACAGAGATTACTTTAAAAAATAAAATCTTGGGGTGCCTGGGTGGATCAGTTGGTTAAGCATCCAACTTTGGCTCAGGTCATGATCTCACAGTTCATGGGTTCAAGCCGCATGCTGGGCTCTGTGCTGACCGCTTGGAGCCTGGAGCCTACTTTAGATCCTGAGTCTCCCTCTCTCTCTGCCCTTCCCTCGCTCATTCTCTCTCTCTCTTTCTCCCTCAAAAATAAATAAACATAAAAAATTAAAAAAAAAAAAAAAAGCAGGCCACTGGTTGCCAGGGGTAAAGGATTAACAAAGAGGAATGGGTAATCTTTCTGAGATGATATAAATGTTTTATATTATGACTGGGGTAGTGGTTGTAAGACTTTATACAACTGTCTAAACTCATTGAATTTTTGTGATTTGTACATTTAAAACTGATTTCAGGGGCGCCTGGGTGGCGCAGTCGGTTAAGCATCCGACTTCAGCCAGGTCACGATCTCGCGGTCTGTGAGTTCGAGCCCCGCGTCGGGCTCTGGGCTGATGGCTCAGAGCCTGGAGCCTGTTTCCGATTCTGTGTCTCCCTCTCTCTCTGCCCCTCCCCCGTTCATGCTCTGTCTCTCTCTGTCCCAAAAATAAATAAACGTTGAAAAAAAAAAATTTTTTTTTAAATAAAAAAATAAATAAATAAAACTGATTTCATTGTATTATATCTCAATAAAATTGTCAACAAAATGAAATGAAATATATTGGATCCGTAATGAGACCCAAACATGCAGGAGACTGTCGTCTTAGGGAAAATATTTGACCTTCTTCATTTAAATCATCATTTGTATTGATTTATGTTTTATATAAGTGTATATATTTACATACTAACATATGTCTGTAATTTACAAATGAATATTCATACCTTGAGACACATATTCAATTTCTTTTTTTACTGATAGGGATGAACTATTTAAAACATTTGGAGGGCTTCAAGTTGTTGTAAGCCTAGAAGGGCAATTTCAGTGATGTGGTAGAAATGGAAACAGATTGGGGCACCTGGGTGGCTCAGTCAGTTGAGCGTCCAACTTCAGCTCAGGTCACGATCTCACGGTCCGTGAGTTTGAGCCCCGCATCGGGCTCTGGGCTGACGGCTCAGAGCCTGGAGCCTGCTTCCGATTCTGTGTCTCCCTCTCTCTGTGCCCCTCCCCCGTTCATGCTCTGTCTCTTTCTGTCTCAAAAATAAATAAACATTAAAAAAAAATTAAAAAAAAAAAAGAAATGGAAACAGATTGTCACGGCTGTTGAGAAGTGGGGATAATAAACACACTTCTCTTTCAAGACATTTGGTAGAAAGGGTATAGCTACAGGCATTGTGGAGAGTGAGGGAAGGTGCTTATTTGCAGAATGAGTCATTTCAACATAGGTTTAAAGAAAGGAATCAGAAAAGATAAATCAATAATATCGCAGGGAGAGATAGAAGGAAAAAATTGTGGATAAGATACCCACAGTTTGCAGAAGGAGACGGTTCTGGAGCCTCAGCGAAGAACAGAGGGAGAAGGAGGGTTGTCAAGTTGACGGTCTCATTCTTCAGTGAAGTCTTAAGCAAGGCCATCAATGCACAGAAGAACGCAGGGTAGGAGTCTTTGGAAGAACCAGCATGGCCAATAATATACAAAATTGTCTAGACCCATATACACATATGATAAACAGTTGTGACAAAGAGCTGAGTTTCTATCATCAAGTTATCTTTCTGGCGATGGTCCCCACTACACACTCACGTTGCCAGGCTAACCTTGAGATGGTTGACTGAAGTTAGCTGCTGAGACTTGGCCACTCAAGGAAATGTTCTTAGGTCTCCTCCAACAAGAGATGGCCCAGTAAGTGGTACATGGTCGAGACCTAAACATAAACTGGTAAACTGGTATCTGTGCCTCTGGGCCCCTTTGTAATTCATCTACCACCCACAAGACCTTGGCCCAAGATTCCCATTTTTGCCTCAGATGCTAATTTTGGTCCCACTGGTCAGGGCTAACCTGGGTGTGGTGGTTGTGTGGGTGGGGACCACCAGGAAGTAGAGGAAGTGGGACTGGGTGAATCAGGCAGGGGCCCTGCTGCAACAGCATGGCCTGACTCACCCAGGACCATGGGAATGGGACCTTGGGAATGGCTGGTGGCGCCATCTCTAAGCAGCACCAGGGCCTTAAGGGGCATCATTAGTGGTTGCGAATGCTTGCCCAGCACTTCTCACAAGGTGGCCTCAAGGCCTGCCCACATGCCATCTGGGTAATTATGTCCTATTTACCTTCCTGTAGATCCAGATGAACTAGCACTTGACTTCCTGACTTAACCTCTCTGAGCGCTGCCCTAAACAATACAGGGAGTTCAGCCTTAAAAATGGTGACTCTTGGAGTGACTGGGTAGCTCAGCCAGTTAAGCATCTGACTCTCGATTTCAGCCCAGGTCATGATCTCACAATTTGTGAAATCGAGTCCCACGTTGGGCTCTATGCTGACAGTGTGGAGCCTGCTTGGGATTCTCTCTCTCCCTCTTTCTGCCCCTCCCCGACTCGAACTCTCTAAATAAATAAATAAGTAAATAAAATGGTGATTCTTTCCAAGCCTATTCATCCTTCTTCCCTTACTACTCCATGCTAAAGGATTCAACAGGACTTGGCGGGGGGAGGCGGTTCTCAGACCACCTTCTCATTTTGTTTATCAGCCACAACACTCTTCTCCCAAAGAAATCCAGCCTCTATTGCCAGTGTGGACACTGTGTGTAGTTTCTCTATCCGCTGCGAGTAACCCTACTATTCTGATCTGAAGAAACAACTCTCCTTCACTTTTCAGATGATGTCATCCAGGTAGTCCTGACTCCACCCTCAGTCTGAGGGGAGGCATATATGCACCAGCTTCGCTTGTCAGAACATCGCAATCTCTTGGCCATAATGGCTGGTTCAACAATGGATATGTGACCCCAAAAGAGTCAACAAGACCCAGTTCTGAGAGTTTTGTGGCACTCTTAGAAGAGACAATCATTCTCTGCTGAGGTTACTAAGAGCAAAGCATAGAGACCAAAAGTTGCAGGCAGCTGTTTTTCTTTTTTAAGTTTTTAAATCCTATGTGCCAAGGACTTACTAAGCACGTGTGTGTGTATGTGTGTGTGTGAGTGTGTCTACACACACACACAATTATTATCTCATTTGATTCCCACATGAGTCCTAGGAGTTGCCAGTTCTATTTATTATATGAGGTGGCATAGTTTGGAGGTCAACAGTATTGCATTTGAATTCTAAGTTATTTAAACTTCTTATACCTCAGTTTCCTCATCTGTATCATGGGACCAAAATAGTACCTACCTCATAGGTTGTTGCAAAGACTAGTCAATTTATCTATGTGCAGTCTTTAGAACACCAGGCACATGCAAGTGCTCAGTATATTTTAGCTATGACTATCACCATCACCATCATCATCTCCAATGTAAAGACATGGAAAACGAGCCACAGAGATGTTAAGAAACAAGTCTTGGGGTGCCTGCGTGGCTCAGTCAGTTAAGCATCTGCTCTCTCTCTCTCTCTCTGTCTCTCTCTGTGTCAAAAGTAAATAAACATTAAAAAAAAAAAAAAGAAACAAGTCTAAGGTTGAACAAACTATTAAGCTACAGATCTACAGATTGGGGATTCAAATTAAGTATGCTTCTGGCTCCAGAGACTATATTTTTAGCTGTGAAACAATACTTCCTGTGCCCTGGCACCCTCGGGGAGAGGCTGGGGGAAAGCAGAGAGTTAACACACACAAAGCAGAGGTGAGAGATGAAGAGGGTAAAACAGAGTCCTAAGGACATTGTCAGAGCCCTTCAATCAGCTGCCTTAGTCCTTTTGGGCTGCTGTGACAAAAATATCGCAGACTTAGTAGCATGTAACTAACAGACATTTACTTCTCACAGCTCTGAAGGCTGGAGAGTCCAAGAGCAAGGTGCTGGTAAGTTCCATGTCTGGTAAGCACTTCCTGGTCTGCCGGCTATCTTATCGCTGTGTCCTCCCAGGGCAGAAGGTACCAGGGAGTCCCCTGGGGCCTCCTTGGTAACAGTACTAATCCCAGTCAGGAGGGCTTCACCCTCATGACGTAATCATGTCCCAAAGGCCCCACCTCCAAACACCATCACATTAAGCGTTAGGGTTGTTGTACTGTGTGAACTATACAGGGACACATTCATTTCATTTTATCAATCAAGCCAGGGTCAAATCTACCTTTGTGGTTTTCAATAATTGTATTCAACAAAATTCCTTCTATCGCAATCCTGTTTGAGTTGGGCTATCTGTCCCTTCCGGCTGAAATCCCTTGCAGACTTGACCAACGGCAACTCAAATTTCATGCTCAAGACTATCCTTGTATACTGGGCCTGAACGGCCCAAGGACAATAGGAAACATTCCCGTGAAAGAATCTTCTCTAGGCTTACAAAACAAAGCTGTTCATTTTTTCCGTCATTCATGCATTTCATTCAAGCATCCTCCATGGGCCAGGTACTACGTTAGTTGCCAAAACATTCTGGGTATATTGGGCACAAGGCATTTCAAAGTATCAAAGTATCAGTGGTGCTCCTACAAGTGTATCCATTAGGTCCGGCTCCAGCCTCAAGAGGAATCTTGGTTCTATCTGTCAGAAGGGAAGCTCTGGGATCTTATGATCTACGCCAGATCTTTTCTGAGCTCTGCACATCCACTGCTACAACCAGACTCTAGCTCGTCTTTAAATGGAAAACGTAATGGGGGATTTCTGCAGAGACTAAATTATTCATCTCCATCGAACCACATAAGCAGCATTCAAGCTCCATCTCTGGACACAGCCTTCCCAGGTCAAAATATTCGATCGAGATCCCAACAGGAAATACAGATGCTAACATAGGACTTAGAAGGCCAGGGTAAAGCCATCCACCAGCAAGGTGAGTTTTCTCCTTCTTTGCATCAGATGTACACACACACACACACACACACACACACACACACACACACAAACACAGAGCCCTTGAGGGCTGAGATTACTTTTGATTTTTACATCACAAGCGTCACAGAAAATATACAATGAAAAACCCGACGATCCCTTGGAGAGTTCATTGCTCTCCCCCATCGTCTTTGATTCCCCTGCCTCCTCTCCACATCCTTTGAACTTCTAAAAAGACACTTTGAAGGCATGTCATAAAGCAGTTTTTCATTCATGCTCTTCTCTTTGATGATCTTGCTGTTTGTCTGAACTGCAGCGTCCACAGGATGTCAGGCGGGCGAGCCGAAAGCCAACAGTGATGAGGAAGGGGCTGAGTGAGGACAAGCCCAAGCTGCATTCGTCAATAACGAGAAAGGGGAATGAAGGAAAGAGCGAGACCAGAAGGGCCCAAGCAGAATTTCTGGTCTCTCCTGTATGCCTTACCCTTCAAAGTGGCCACCTGTGAGAGAGGTCAAGGGTACTGGAGCCCAGCGACAGTTCACAGCCTGTAAATGTTTTATTCAGAGGCTTCCCTCCAGCTCTGGCCTCAGACACAAGAGCTCTCTGCTCACCCCGAGACTGCAGTAACCCAGCTTTTCCTTGATGGAAAGTATCATTGGTTTTGATTTTTCCCAACTTTTCCTATTTTCCCTAGTGAATGATTCATTCATTTCAATGCCAACATGATACCATGAGGCAGGGAAAGGAATGGGAGAGAGAGAGACAGACAGACAGACAGGTGGGTCCACAGACGTGCCTTTCTTCCCCTTGCCCATAAAATAGATGGTTGAGAACGAAGACTTTTTTGCTGTATGACTCTCAAGAACCCTAAGATATTCAGGAAATAGCCATGACCCTCTGGCATGGGGACAGGTAACTATGGTGAAGGCAGACAAGAGCTTTCCGTGAGCCGAGTGTCCTCAAATCCAAAGGGAAAATAAACCACTCCCTTCAGTGATGCAGTGAGTCTGAGTTATGCTAATGCCGTGGTTGTGAAGGTCGGGGTGGGGAGAAAACTCTTCATCCAGTTATAAATATTAACTACACTGGAACCTATCACTCTGGAGGAATCTGCTACCAGCGGGGAGAGCAAAGAACACACTCATTCATTCACAAATGTTAGTGACCACCCGCTAAACCCAGGGAGTTACAAGAATGAACAAAACAGACAGGTTCTCTGCCCTTGTGGAGCTAAGAGTTTAGTGAGAGGTCAGACACTGAACGGTTCCACTCGTTTATGTATAAGTATAGACCGGGACACATACCTTAAAGGAAGAGCACAGGGTGTTAGAGAGCGTTGAGCAAAGGGACACCATGTGGCCGTGGGAGCAGGGCTACATGGAGATCTGGGAAAGCCCATCAAAAGGGGTGACATTGAAGCTGAGACCCAAGTAGGAGAAGGAATTCAGCAGGCAAAGAGTAGGGAACACCATGTTATGCAGACGGAACAGCATTTTGTGCAAAAGCATATGAGAAGCTCTAGCTGAAAGGGAAACATACAGCAGGGGTCAACAGCAGAAGCAGGGGGCCAGGTAGGAGTGAAGATTCAGCAAATGTGTAACACACCTCACAGCGTGCCAGGTGCTATTCTGAGTCCTGGGAACACAGCACCGAACAACATTCACAAAGTCCCTGTCCTCCTTGAGTTTCCCTCCCGGAGGTTACCTCTTCGGAAACCGGAGCTCCGGCTAATTCAGGCGACGTGGCCGTGAGGAAGGAAAGGACACTGCTACTTCCTACACTCCAGGGCTTCCTCCCCTGAAGGGCTCACGGTGCGTGTCTCCAAACTGAAAATGAGCAGCCACCCTGGTTCCTCGCCTGCTTGGATGTATAGCAGACCGAGATCACCAGGAATGCAGTAGGTGACAGGGCAGCCAAAGCAGACATGGACATCCTCCACCCTCAGTGCTGGCAATTCTGGCCCCCCATAGCCAGGGGTCTGGAATGATCTCTAGCTCCTCCATCGACCACTTCAAAGTTCTGTGGCACACAGCATCGTGAGTGACAGCGTGGAAGCTCTGAGTCAAGCCGTCCTGGCTTCTTGTCTCGACTCTGCCTCGTGCCAGCGGGGCCCAGAACTTAACTTCTGTGATGCTGATCCTTAGTCTATAAAAGAGGGTTAATAGGACCTTGACTACGGGGCAGTAGTTAGGACTCAAAGAGCGAGGACATGTGAAGTGCTGAGCACTCAGTACGGCACACGGCAAATGCTCACTCAGCATCCGCTACTACGGTTGTTATGATTGTGATATATCCTACCTCCGTGACCCAAGGCGCCGGGCTTAATGTAACTTTCACATATCAGAGAATTATAACTCGGGCAATTAAATGCAACACACAGCCCTGTCCCCTCTATTCACTCATTGCCAGGGAAACCGAGGCAGAGTTCAGCCGCTAGCCCAGCATAACCCCAGGACTTCAAAGTCAGGAATGTTCATTTCTGAGAAGAGTGAAGCAACCACAGGAAGCATGCCGCACAAGGAATAACTGGCTGAATTAGTCCCAGGGGAATGACTCGGAAATATCTTCCATTCAGAAAGGCTTTGTGAATTTTCCATTGCAAATATTTAATATCGAACTGGGTTCTCTCTTCCGCCTTTGTCAGTGGAGGGCTCAAAATGACTTTAATATTAGCTCAAGCCCTGGTAAAATTAGCAAGATAAATCTACAGCGTTTCCTAGCCCTTCTCCCTCTCTCTACCTGCCCGCAACAGATCTCAAACCAAACCTGAGAGATGTAAAGTCTTCCACGGTTCAGCACCACAACAGCGAAGCTGATGCTTTTCAAAACAGATGGCATGGTTTGCACATTGGCCCTGCTACTTGCATGATTTTAGACTAATAACTTGTGTTCTGCAAACCTCAGTTTGTTTCTTCCTCCATAAAACGGGGGCACTAAGAGCACTTACTGAGCTACCGGCACACAGGAAAAGCTCCACAGGTGAATGCTGGTTGCTGTTATTTCTACTACTGTTCTGAACCCACCGTGATCGAGGTCATCCGGAGACAAGCCAGGTACAGCCGGGCCAGTGGGCTCTGGAAGGCCACCAGCTGACCAAGGAGGAACACATCCTCGGCTTAGAGTGGGGTGAGAAGGCTTTGTGTTCTCCTTGGAGATGGACAGGCCACACACATGGAAAGTTCCGTGTGAAATTAAGAGAATCCATTCATGACAGAGTCAAACTCCACTGATAGAGAGAGAGCTGCCCTCCTGTGTCTGATCGTTTCCCCTCCAAATCAGACTTGTCACCAGATTAAAATCCTCAACTTGTAAAGTATATCCAAGGTCCTCTGCAGGGTTTTCTTTTCCGCTCTCCCCAAAGAGAACCATACAAAGTCTCTGACCTCGTGGAACTTCCAGTCTAGGAAGGAAGAAAACAAACCACACATAATGTCATGAGTCAGGGAAAATCCTATGATGGAAATAAACTGGGGGGGGGGGGGGGGGGGAGGATGGAGAAGGAATGAGGACGGAGAAGCATCTCTGATGGCATGGTCGAGGAAGCTGCCCCCAGGAAGTGAAAGATGGTCCAAGGCTGCACCAGTCACAACAAACAGGCTATCTTGCTAATACCTTAGTTCAAGGTCAAAAACGGGCCCTAAGAATAAGAGCTAGAGCCAGGAGAGAGAAGTAGTGGACCATGGGTCTTTCCATGTAACGCTCCCTTGCCACCAGCAACCCAAGTAACAGTGCAGGAGCATCTAATTCTCCCCACACATGGCCCTAAAAGCATTACCAGAAACAGGTCTCTCTCATTTGTGCCAGAACAACCACTAGACTAATAACAATCATAAAAGGAGTAATCATTTACTGAGCAGTGCTCTATGCAAGGCGTGGAGCAGTGCACTTCCTGCACGTTCCCTCATTTCATCCTCCCGGCAATGGGGATGAATGGGGATGAGGGTATTACCATCACCACCCACATTTTACTAAAGGGGAAACCCAAGCTCAGGGAGGTTACATGGCCAAGGCGAACACAGCTAACACAAGGTAGGATGGGGATGCTGCCAGATAGGTACTATTATCTGCCCCACTTTACAGTTGAAGAGATTAAGACACAAAGAGATAAAATGACAACATGGTACAGCCCATAGGGGTAGAGACAGAAGTGACACAAGGCAGACCATGCCAGACCCCATGCAATTAAAGACTCTAAAGTGAGTGCATGAAATGGCGAGTCATTCCATTTCTCTGTAGAAGTTCAAGTGGGAAGAGTTTACAGTCATTCAGTGAACAGGAGACACAGAAGAGCCAGGTGTGGTGCCGCCTTCCCAGCCCTTCAGTCCAATAAGCAAGCTAGAGATGGACACATTTATACACAAATAATTCATTACCACTGGGGTAAAAGCCAAGAAGTCTAGGGTGCAATGGGCAAATAAGGGGGGAGACTACAGAAATGTCATGTGAGGCACAAACATTTAAGGGTTGGCTGAGTGAAGACAGGGGAGACCAACGTGCCAAGTATCAGGATCCTGGAAAGAACATGGCAGACATGAGCAACTGGAAGAGACCAAAGGGGCTGGGGGCCAGTGGGTGAGAGGAGGGAAGCAGGGGTATCAGGAGAAGAGCCTGGACGGGCTGGCAAGACAGAAGATGAAGAAAGTGATGGGGCCAGGCATGGGAACCTCTACCAACTGGCTGGGGGGCTAAACACTGCCCCCAGCAGAGATACACCGCAGGAAGGTGGGCTGGAGACATGTGTCCAGTGATTCGGGAGGAAGGAGGACTAGTGGTGTACAAACAGTTACCATCATCCTGCTAAAAGGTAATAAGTACCTCAAGGCAATGATGGCAAGGGAGGTAAAGAGGAGGGAAGGAATACAAGAGAGACAGGAGACAGATGTGGGGTAGGACCCAGACAATGGCTACAGGTCAAGGAAGAAAGCTGAGCCCAAACTGGTGAGATGGAACATGGGGCTGTTGAACAACCATCAGAAGACCTGAGCGCCATGACCAGTTCGTTTGATCATGTTGAAGGTGAGGCCTGATGGAGTGACAGCAACTGAGCACTACAAAGGCCACCTTGATGGGCTCTAAGACACAAATGCCATCTTCCCATTTCATGCTTTGGAAAGGTGAGACTCCGTGAGGTGGACTGACTGGGCCATTCACACTGTCTCGCATGGGACCCCATGGGCCAAAGCCCATGTCCCTCCAACACCCCATGCAGCTTCCTGGAAGCTCTTTTTGGGGTTAAATCCTTCTCTCATCTACACCCATTTGCTTGTATTCTGCCATTTGAAGAAATGGCGCCTTTCTGATGACTCACCCTGCACTGGCCCAGGGACTGCTAACTCTTGGGCAAAATGTCACTCCCAGATAAGTTTTGTGAGACCCACAAAGAATATTTCACATCATGGGTTTGTGGTCAACATTTAAAAATTAGAAAATCCACAGGGCACCTCGGTGGCTCAGTCGATTAAGCATCTGACTTCAGCTCAGGTCATGATCTCAGAGTTCGTGGGTTTGAGCCCCGTGTCAGACTCAGCTCAGAGCCTGGAGTCTGCTTTGGATTCTGTGTCTCCCTCTCTCTTTGCCCCTCCCCTGCTCATGCTCTGTCTCTCTTTCAAAAATAAGTAAACATTCAAAAAATATATTTAAAAAATTAGAAAATCTTACATTAATCCAGATATCGAGTTGCTCTTGAAAACCCAGATTATCTTGGTGACACAGGGTCCCTAATCTCCGCTGAAAAGCAGTCGTCCTCTTGAATAACCACAAGAGCAGCCACAATCTTGCTAGCTCGCCATAGTCCCCATCCCAAACATCTAACCACCAAAATAGAAACTAAGATGTGTGACCACCTAAGGAGTCTGTTCCTTCGAAACTGGCAGTCAATTGTAATCTTAGGACAAAAGGGAGTGGTGAGGACTAGAGAGCTAACAAGGAAGTACACTCTACAACTACAGGAGAGCTCCACCTCCCTAGTCCTTGTAGGCAGTTCGGTCTGACCTAGACTGCGCACTGTTGTATTTTATTTTCATTAGACGGTCAAGGAGAAGGGCTAGTTGGGCACTCATGCTTGAAGCCCAGTTTGGGAGTACTCAAGAATGATTTCTTTTTCCAGATTATAAAGACCACATCTCTACCCAATTCCTGGGTTATGCACCTGCTGCCACACAGATTCTAAGTATTAATTCAAAATGTTGTTCGGCAGGACATCCCAGGGAAGTGGGGACACAGAAGTGTATTTGCCCAGCACCATTTGGGAATAAATACAATCCAACTGAAATAAGGGCTCGTGCTGAGGCTGGCTCAGCTCTTCAGTGAAATGGGACATTCTTTCAGAGCAGTATCCTAACAAAGGAGCAGAGGAGAGAAAACATCTGATTACAGAGCTTCCTCTCCCTGGCTGAGACTTGGCATAGAGCAGAAAACTGAAGCACGCCCCTTGCTTCTCTCTAGCAAATCCTACTATAGAGACTGGTAGCCAAGAGGTAAAAAGGTGATGGAATAGAGACATCAGTGAAACGAAGTGCCTTGTGGCCCTCTCTGAAGGTAAATGGGGAGCCACCGGTTCAGGTGTCCTGGGTTCTTGCTGTTTAGAAGGTCAGGAAATACCCAGTATCTGCAAACATCCTCTCCTGCCCAGCCCTCTCTCATTTCCATCTTACCGGATTCTTTCACATCTGCAAAGGATGTGTCGACAGACCGGCTCAGCTTGTGCCTGCAGGAGAAAGAGCCCCATCCTGTAGCCTTCAGGAGCTGCCCACCATGTACACACCCACCGTGCACACACTTCCCAAGCCTCCATCTAGTACCAGGAACTAGCAGTTCTCTGGGAACCCAACCCCTAAACGCTTAAACACATGTTACCGTGGGGTTAGGTGATGAGCAACCAAAGACACGTTCCTGCCACTGTCAGAGTTTACAGCCAAGTAGGGAAGATAAATACTAATGAAATAATCACATACATATATGCATGCGTTATTCAAAACAGAACTATGGGGGCGCCCAGCTGGCTCAGTTGGTAGCACGTAAAACTCTTGTTCTCGGGGTCATGAGCTCGAGCCCCACAATGGGTGCAGGGAGTACTTTGAAAATAAAACTAAATAAATAAAACAGAACTATGTACTCTGAAGGAAACAGTTCCGGGCATGCATGTAATAAATTTATCAGATATAGTCAGGGTGGCTGGAAAAGGAAGGCTTCTTAGGGTAATAGTTGGCTGTTGAGGGGGTGGGGGCAGGAAACATATTCTAGCAGTGGGAACAGCAGGTGCCAAGACTCTAACGAGGTGGGGAGCATGGAATGTTCCAAGACCCAAGACTGGAGGCGGGACTCCTACAGTTAAGTGTGGCTGCAGGGGGCGGGGTGGGGTGGGGGGGTCTGCCTCTGATAGGCCAGGGGGCAGGCTCTGCAGCTGATAGATCCCTCCCTGCCCTGCCTGCAGCGAGCTGCCTCACAGCTGTTCTAGCCAGCCCCAGATTCCAGTCATGCTCATTCTTCAGTGACCTCCCCCCAGCTCCCAGCACAGTTCTCGGCCCAGAGAAAAGACAGGCAGAATGAGTGCAGAAGATCAAAACTGAGGACAAATTTGTGGAGGACACATGAGAAGAGAAATTGACGCGTGTCTGTGAATTAATACACAGCAACCAGCATAGAGCTGGAGCTGACGGCAAAGGTAACTTTAACTTCAGTGCTGTTAAACCCTGAGATGATAATCTGCAAAGGGGGATCCTTCTCTCTCCATCTCTGGTTCTGAAGCTTTGGGCTGGTGGACGGGTCCTGTGGCTCCCTGGCATGTGGCACACTGACAGAGGGCCCCTGGCTGCAGTGGGCCTGCCCAAGAACGGGTGGGTGCCTTTGCTGGGCCTGTCGTTGGGCTTCTTCTGAAGGTTTGCTTTGGTTCCAAGGTGGTCAACTGAGCAAACGTGGGTGGGCTCTGGGAAGGGGCATGGGGGGAGCAGGTGGGAGGCAGGAGCTCCACAGACAAGGGTGGCAGGTTTCCCCAGAGACGCCAGCCCACGACCAAATTACAAGCTGCCTGGGAGGCGAGGGGACCACTACGTTGTTTCTAGAGCCTAACAGCATTGGCTCTCATCACTGACAAACCAACGACAAATAAGGAAACAAGACATGGCCCCACCAATCTCTCCAAAAGGCCAAGTCCATGCCTCAGAAATCACTCGGGTATAATTTCAATTACAAAAATAAAGCATTTAAATCATCCCTTGTGATACCTCTAAGTTCTTACAAACAATACCCTGTGTGTATAATACCCTCATTAACTCGTGGAAGTGATTTCCTTCCAGCCTGGCACCACCCTCAGTGGTGGTTCAGACAGAGGCTGGTGGACTTTTTATTTTTTTTTTCAACGTTTTTTTTTTTTTTTTATTTTTGGGACAGAGAGAGACAGAGCATGAACGGGGGAGGGGCAGAGAGAGAGGGAGACACAGAATCGGAAACAGGCTCCAGGCTCTGAGCCATCAGCCCAGAGCCCGACGCGGGGCTCGAACTCACAGACCGCAAGATCGTGACCTGGCTGAAGGCGGACGCTTAACCGACTGCGCCACCCAGGCGCCCCAGGTGGACTTTTTAAAGATCACCTCGAGGCGCCTGGGTGGCTCAATCAGTTAAGGGTCTGACTTCAGCTTAGGTCATGATCTGGGAGGTTGGTGGGTTGGAGCCCCACATCAGGCTCTGCACTGACAGTGTGGAGCCTGCTTGGGATCCTCTCTCCCTCTCTCTCTCTCTGCTTCTCCCCAACTTGCACTCCCTCTCTCTCAAAAATAAATAAATAAACTTAATAAAATAAAGAACATCTCATTTCAGGACTCTCCCGTTATCAACTCTCCAGGGACTTCCCATCGCATCTAAAATAAGCCCCACCAGCCCCTGCCCACAGCAGCAACTCACCTCATGCCTCCTTCCCCGCTTCCCCCAGGCAAAATGCCCTTCTCCCAGTTCCTCGGCCAAGCCCAACACTTCCCAACTTCCAGGCCTTTGCACATGCTGTTCCCTCTGCCAGGCATTCTGTCACCAACACTCCACACAGGCCTCCTCTTGGGCACTTCCTCATCCTTCAGCTCTCATCTTAAATATCACCACCTCAAAGAGAGGCCCTCTTCAGTCACCCATCAAAAGGAACACTCTCCCCTCTGTTATCTCAGGCCTATTTTATTTCTCCGTTTTGTTGGAGCAGACTCTGTCCAACCAGGAACTCTTCTTAGTGCCCCACAGCATGTGTCACTTTTGTGTAGCCTGCTTATTTATCATCAGGCTCTCTCACTAGACTATGGGCTCCAGAAGGAAGATGGCCACACCCACCTTGCTCAAGGTATCTTCCTATCACCAGCACGGTGCCCGACACACAGGAGGTGTGCCATCAATCCTAACGCTTCAGTGAATAAGCTGTCTCATCCGTAAAGTGACTGGCCTGGACTCCTCAAACGTGTCAGCTCATGCCAGAAGGAGGCCGGAAAACCATTCTTGATCAAAGGACACCAAAGACCCATGACAGCTTAATGCAAAATGTGCCCTTGATTGGACTTGATCTGAGTTAAAAACCGTTAGAACCATTTAAATCTGGACTGTGAGAAAAGAGTATTGTACCAATGTTACATTTCCTGAATTTGAGAAATCCACCACCGTTAGGGGAGGAGTACTTGAGAACAGACACATCACGATATCTGCGGCGCCTGGGTGGCTCAGTCGGTTAAGCGCCTGACTTCAGCTCAGGTCACGATCTCAGGTTCGTTGGATGGAGGCCCACACATCAGGCTCCGTGCTGACAGTGTGAGGACTGCTTGGGATCCTCTTTCTCTCCCTCTCTCTCTGCCCCTCCCTGACTCATTCACTCTTTCTCTCTCAATATAAATAAATAAAAACATAAAGATAAGATAAGATAAGATAAGATAAAATAAAATAAAATTCTTAAGCTTAAATTTCCACTTTCTTTTCAACCTAGACCTTTGGAGCCTGTGCAACTGTGTATAGTCCAACTCCTATTCATCCTTCAAGTCCCAGCCTATATTCCTCTTCCTCCAGGAAGCCTTCCCTGACTTTTCCATGACAGTTCAGCAGCATATCATCTGGGCTCCCACAACACCTGTCTGTGCTCTAGAAAAAAATGTTAAACCTCATCACGATAATTTTTAGTGCCTGCCTGCTTATTCAACTTCATCACTGGATCATATCCTTTATAAGGGCAGGGGGTGGGAGGTCAGTGCCGAGTGTGTGCCCTGCCCACACGGGAACACACGATAACCCATCGAGCTGAACCCTGGTCCAACAGCTGTTGCCCAATCCCGCTGCTGACCAGGTCTTAGAGGACTTGGGGAGGGCAGGCTGTGGCGGGCTCCCCCAAAACAGCTCTGGTGAAGCTTTCCTTCTGTCTGTTGTTTCAGGTGTCCTGTATCACATCCCCTTTGGGACAGGAAGTGTCCTATGTCACTGTTTTCTCCTCTTGTTCTGATATCAAAGGCTGGACCAGGGAGTTCCTGAGCGACGATCAGGGGGCTTGGGTCCAGTTACCCACCACCTGCTAGAAGAGCGACTTGGCCGCGTTGCCAAGTGGGGAACAACACATGCTTTATTAAATCATAACCACACAATACACACTGCTCACTCTGTCCGGTCATTTCAGCTCCAGGATCAGCTTTAGAGTCTCACCAGGGTGGGACACACAGAGCAGGCCTCACGGGCGGAAGATCTGCAGGATGCAAATTATTTCAATTTCATGGATCTGACTGAGCAGTGGTTTTTCGCTCGTTCTATTCCTTCCCAAAAAAGACTCCAAACAGAAACCGTCCCCTTCTGGTCATACACAGAGTACGGGCAGATGCCCACATACCTTTTTCTCATCCCCCTCCTCCCTCCTGGGACCCAGGTTCTCACAAGCCCAGCAGTTGACACGGTGACACTCTTCCCCCCGAAGGTCCTGCCAGGGTTGAAAAGACTCAAGTTTTGTACATCACTGTCTTTTTATAAACACACACATAAGCACACATCAGCAACCCAGAAGTTAGCCCCCAAATCCACGTGGTTTCTATTTAAGGAAATGTTTGCCCACATGGGGATGTCCTGGTCCCTGAACAAAACTCAGCACTCAGGACACATCGGGTGTGGGGGCAGGTAGAGGCAATGCCAAGTTCACTGAATAATACCTTTGTCCTCAGCGTCCCACCATCCCTGAAAGCCCGCCTCTCCTGGGATGTGTCCCCCATGGAGCCTTTTCCACCAAAACCTTTGCATACCACCTTCTAATTTCTCTCTCGCCCACCCCCTCCTCTCTAGACCAACCACTACACAGCCCTACTTTTGCTCTCAATACCTCTCACCCACACAAGAGCAACAACCTCCTGAGTCTACCTTGCTGTGGCACGTCACTACCCCACCCAACCCAGATCAACCACAGAACGCCCTTCCAGAGGTCGTTCAGTGGCCTCGTGGCCCATGGACTCCACACCACACTCCCCAGGAAGGCACACCAGCCCTGTCTCATTCTGCAGCGTCGGCCCCCCCACCCCGTGGTACATTCCACCCTTGTCTGGTCAAACTGCTTGTGGTTCCCACTCACTTTCCACACTGTTTCCCCCTCCAGGCCTTTGCTAACTCTTCCCACCTCCTGGACAGTCCTGCCTATCCTTGGCTAATTCTTACTATCTTCTTGAGTCATACAGCCATCACTTCCTCTAGGATGTTCTCTCTGAAGCCCCACTTTGGTGCAAGGACCCTTCCTCTGGTTGAACTATTTTAAAGTGGAGTTGTGTCTACCGAAGCCCTACTCCGCAGCTAGATGGTTCCTTCCCCAGGGGAATGAGTGGGCTGATCCTGCATAGCTCCCCCACACCTAGCATAGTGCCTGCACACTGGAGATGACAGAGTTCGAGCAGGGAAGGGGCAGAGAGAGAGAGGGAGACACAGAATCCGAAGCAGGTTCCAGGCCCTGAGCTGTCAGCACAGAGCCCGAGGTGGGGGTTGAACCCATAAACCTTGAGATCATGACCTGAGCCGAAGTCGGACACTTAACCGACTGAGCCACCCAGCTGACCCCTGGAACAGTAATTAAAAAACATTTTTTTAATGTTTATTCATTTTCCAAGAGACAGAGAGAGGGTGAGTCGGGGAGGGGCACAGAGAGAGAGATAAACAGAACCCGAAGCAGGCTCTAGGCTCTGAGCTGTCAGCACAAAGCCAGACACAGGGCTCAAACCCATGAACCGTGAAGGCATGACCTGAGCCGAAGTTGGAGGCTCAACTGAATGAGTCAGCCAGGCACCCCTAAAACGTCTTTGAAATAGCTAACGTTTACTGAGTTTTACTGTATCCAGGTTTCTATGTATGTGTTTTAAAGACTATGGGGTTAGGTGCACATTTTGTATGCTTTTTTGAAAACGTTAAGACTTCAACACCCGAGCCTTGCTTACCCTTCTAAGTTCATTTTTCTACCTCCCTCTTCATTCCAGCCACCCTGGCTTCCTCTTAGTTTCTAGAAAGTGGCAAGCTCATTTCTGCCAAGGACCCTCTACTCGGCTGCTCCTTATCCTTCCCATCTGGGCTCACAGGTCACTGCCTCTGGTGGGCCAGGCCTGGCAACCCTCTCCAGGTCTCCCATCGCTTCTCCATACAGGCAACCCCACCATTCACTGCATGGCAGGACTCTCAGTGCTCGGGCACATGACTGTCTGTCTCCCCAACGGCACATAAACGTCACGAAGGCAGGAACTTTTCTGTTTTGTTCACCCAGCACTTGGCAATGAAGTGTTCAACAAATGCTTTATTAAATAAAGAAACAAATGGATGAATTAAGGAATAAACTAATTAGCCAAAGGAAGGAAGGGCTAAAGGATTGTGACCTTAGGCTTTTCAACTCTGGGAGAGATACATTCACTAAAATAGTGGTGTTTTGGTAGAACATTTGAAACTAAACTTCAGGATTATGAATCCATGTTTTTAGAAGAAGGGACACACGGCGAACTCTATCCAATTCATCTGTTCTGGTGGTTTGTGCAAACATGAACTTTGCCTTCTGCAGAGGCAGTCCTTGGAGACAACCATGGGGCTGCCCGGGCCTCCAAAGATGACCCTGTCTGGCCTCAGGCAAGGCTGGACAGGCAAGCACCTCCACTGTTGCTTGAGATACCTGACCCACCATCACAGGGCCGGAAGGGCCTAGAATCCCTAAAGCAACTCCCAAGAGAATGAGCTCACAGAATCACTGTTACCCTCAAATATAAGAGCCAAACCTCTGAGAGTGCACCATCCAAACCTGAGGCTACAGTTCAAAAGGAAGGCAGTGGGCAGAAATCTGGATGCTGCTGTCCCCAGGAAAGAGCGGGCAGGGGGTGGTGGAAGGGGGGGGTGGCTCAAGACACCAACATGGGTAACCTTTGCAAGACCTAACGGGCACACCTGAAGCTTTTCCACCAAGCCTTAGGAAAATGTTTATGAAGAGCAGCAGAGGGAAAGGGGGTAGGGTGGGGATTGTTATTAAAAAGACAACTAGAGCCACAGGAGAGGAAATGTCTCTGCTATTACTCCCAGCAGGTCACTATTGTGGAAGAGAAGTAATACCATTTTAAAAGTGCCAAACAGGAAGGAAGAGCCTGGGGGGAGGGGGGTGGGGAGGGGGGCGGGGGGGGGGGTGGGTAGGGCAGGAGGTGAAGATAAATGAGATCAGGTCAAAAAAAAAAATTAAAGAAACAAGCTCTTCCTTGGAGCAAAAATTGTTCCATAGGGAGACACCCTCAGTCTCCCTCTGTTTTAGGGAATTATTTTTTCTGGTATACTTTGTTTGTATTTGTTTTGTTTTTTTTTTGTTTGTTTTTTTTTTTTGTTTTTTTTTGCAAGGAAGGGCAAGTCTTTTCTCCTTTTCTCCCCCTTTCGTTTTCCTCTTTTCTTTTTGGCTCCCTTACCAGGCCTCCTACACCTTCTGGGTTCCAAGAGCATCCTGAGGATATTTACTAACAGGAAGCCAGACAAGAAGGGAATTGACACAGTCATTAGGTGACATAAGCCTGCTGACAAGCTGCCAACTCAGCCTATTGAAGATATAACTGAAAAGCCAGCATTTCATTCAAACTAGGTCACCTCCAAGTGCTGTGAATGTCAGCTGGGGATTCGCACAGACCGAAAACTAAAGAGGCCAAGAGGTTAGTGGTTTCCCCTGGGGACAAGTGGAGGTCAAGGGGACAAGGGGGAAGATGAAGACTAAGAAGGGAATTTGTGACAACAGATAATGTGGAAGAATGGGAGGGAGACATTCATGGGCAAGTGGGTTTCCAAAAGCAAGCTATAGAGATTCGGCTGTGGAGGTCTGAGCAGGCCACCGATGCGGCATCTGGCGTTCTATTTTCATGCATTTCCTTCTATTTGCCTAGTAAGTATTCTATGCCTTAAACTACAAAAACCTCCCCCCAAATAAAGTGCCAGTCCCTTAAGGGGAAGGACTGTGTCTTCAGCTTCACGAAATACCATGCCATAATCAAAGTCAGCATTTAATGAACTACATGATTGTGGAAAAAAAAAAAAAAAAACCGACATGGGTTTGACGCCCAGCTCCATGTCTCCTCTGCTGTGTCCACTTGAGTAACTCTTCAAGCTCCTGACGCTTTAGGCCCCTCATTCATAAAATGAGGACAACGGTATCGCCCAACTCATATGTACGGGTTCCTGTGAGCAAAGAGCGAAGTATTATATAAGAAGCACTGAGTGCTATCCCTGGCACAAAGTAAAGGTTCAGTAGCTTCGAGTTGTTGTTATTGTTGTTTCCAATCACCCTTATTATTGTGAACGATTCCCCCTCCACCCTGCCCACCCCAGCTTTGGGTTTCCCTGAGCACCTTCAAGTACATGTGAATTCTGCTTTTACCAAAACACCCAAAAAACATCCATCCAAGGCACTCAGGCTTCACCTGGCAGATTTAGGTTGAAAGCCGTCCCAGACCAACAGTGTTCAGTTGAAAATAGTCTCTCTTCTGAAGGGGTGATAGATGGGCAAGGTCAACTGGTTTTCAGCAAGGCATTTATAACATCTCTTTTACCCTTGTGGTCAACAATGGAAGAATCCAGGCCAGATGATAAAACAAGTAACTGATAACTGGAACATCTACATGAGCATTTGTCAGACTGTGCTCTCTAGCATATTTGTTTACAGATTATTACTATTAGGAGTCACATAGCAGGGCGGGGCAGGAGAATTTAATGGTCAAATACTGTTTGAAAACTAGTTCTAAAAATTTCTTTCATCAGAATTTCTAATATAAGCATTGCAGATATGTAGCATATCCAACTACACTTGATTATAATATGGGTCCATTTTTGAGGACCATCCTATAGACTAGGGTCCTTCAGAATGCACTTTAAGATATGTTCATCCACATTCAAAGGTATGTAACACCAATCCGGGCAGAAGTATTGGGGGGGCGGGGGGGATGCTGTGGCTCTGGCCTTGACCCTGTCTAATTCAACATCATTACTTTGCTGGCACACTGATCAGATTTGAAGATGACCCTAAGCTGGACGCAGAGACAAAGGGGGAGATGGTACAATCAGGACTATGGTCTGACAAGGTACTTCATAGTAATAAATATCAGGTCCTGCATACATGATCCAAAAACCAATACAAAGAATTCAGGATGGTGGAAGATGGGGCTCAGCATGGTACATGTGAAAAAGACTTGAGACTCCTGACTATGAGAAGACAGAACAAGAAACTGGGTGCTTGGTCAAAGTGGTCTGAGCCTCTGGATCAAGCCTCACCTGAAGGCAGTCCCACCCCTAGGCCTGTGCCTTGTTACATATACCAACAATTCCTTTTAAATGTTAATTTTTCTTCTTTTTTCTTAGTATGCAACATAGCATTCCAAATTGATAGTACTGTCCAGCACACTATGGTTTCCAAAGAAGTGCACTTTTAGGAAGAACTATGAGAAGTCTCAAGTCAAATTAAAGAGAGATGTCACACACTCTTGGTTAGATGATTCCTGGAGTTTAACTTGTACATGGTTTGGGGGCAGGGGGGACACAATCTTAGAGGGACCAGATAAACTAGGAAAAATTGGCAAGACTAACGGCGTATCTGAAACCATGCTACACAAAGAATTCTATAAAACAAATTTAAAAAGAGACAAGAAATACAGAGACTAAGGAGGGTCTAGCCTTCCAAATAGATTTGTGTGGGATACAACATTCTATGAAAAAGAATTCAATGGTCCTTAATGGTCTAGGGAGAATAGACAGATACCCTTGAAAAATTATTTAAAGCCATGGAAACTCTTCCCAGGAAAATGTACATGCAAACAAAATTCTATAGACATTTTCAGGGGGTTGGCGCCCCCCACCCCGACCCCATCAGTACTGCGGAGGCCCATTCATGGGCTTCTTCCCTAAGACCAAAACCAGGTTAAAAGCCTCCTCAGGATTATCTGTGTCATATCCCCACCCCCACTGCTGTCAAAGTAATGAACTAGGATCAACGCATGGATCTATCAGCTCAGTAAAAGAGACACATTCTCATCACATCTGGCATCTGGATACAGAAAGAGCTTGTCATCCTTAGAAGTGTTCAGGCAGAACTGGATGAGCATTTTCACTAAATTATTCTAGAGAGGTTTCAACCATGCCACAGGACTCAAGGACCCAAGGCCTTTCAGGACTTTGCTATTTAAAATGTAGTCTGAGAACCAGTAGCATCATTTGGAAACTGGTCAGAAATGCAGAATCTCGGAGCAAGTGGGTGGCTCACTCATGATCTCACAGTTCATGAGTTTGAGCCCCACATCGGGCTCTGTACTGTCAGCACAGAACCTGCTTCAGATCCTCCATTCCCCTGTCTCTGCCCCTCCCGTGCTCTTTTGTACATGTGCGCCTGCACATGTGCAAGCTCTCTCTCTCACTCTCTTTCTCTCTTAATAATAAACAAACATTTAAGAAGAGAAAAAAAAAATGCAGAATCACAGGTGACTCTTTTGTATGCTAGTGCTTAAGAAGCATTGTTCTACAATTTCTAAGGTTCTCTAAGGGGTGAGAAATAACATATTCTGGTCCCTGGGCAGCAGTGTCCCACCCACGCCTTCAGAGAGCTGACCTTTCATAGTTTTAAGTAAGTTTGAGTTATGAGGGCATGGAGACAAGGCCTTTCTCTAAATCCTCATCCCACCTCCTATCCATTACATGAGTTACCTATCTTCTCAAAGACTGAGGTGGAGAACTAAGGGAGAAGAATAGAAGAATCCCCGCTCTGTCTCATCCAGGTCCAGAACTTACAGAAAGAAAAAGCAATTTAAAACATTTCTCTTCACGATCATCTCCTTTAATAATAAAAGATTTGACTGACTGTGCACTCACATGTGCCATACACAATAAGTGCTTTCCTATCCTCTATATTTTAGTCTCCACAATAACCCTATAGGTACTATTATCTTTTTTCTTCCCATTTTTTTTTTTTTTTTTTTTTTTTTTTTGAGAGAGAGCGCATGCACATGAGCCTGGGAGAGGGGCAGAGGAAGACAGAATCTTAAGCAGGCTCCACGCTCAGCACGGAACCCTACAGGGGACTCACTCTCACGACCCTGGGATCATGACCTGAGCAGAAACCAAGAGTCAGACACGCAACAGACTGAGCAACCCAGGCGCCCTTTTTTCCTGTTTCTGAGGCTCAGAAAGGGTCGGCAACTTGCTCAAGGCCACACAGCTAGTAAATGGGGTAGCAAGGTCTTAACACTGAAGTTCAAGTCCTTACCCATTAAGCCACACGCCTCTCTACTTTAGAGAGGATCTCTTGCCTTCTACACTTTTCACGAAGCCGTAAAGGTGGCCAGAAGGCTGTGAAGTTCCCACAGAGCATACTCAAGGTATGCAAAGATGCAGCCCGGCTGGGCACAGACACAGGTGCGCTAAGGTCTCAGATCTCAGCCCTCCATTATGTTCCGTTCATTACACAGGAAGACTAAGAGGTCATGCTTTCAAACCCTGGCCCTTCCTCATTATCTGCTCCAGCATCAGAGCTCTCCCAGTCCTGTATCGACTTGCTGTATCTCCTGGCTACCGGCCCATCTCCACCAGATCCCAGGCATTTGAGCAAAGTACACGGCTATCCAGTTCGGGCTGAACGGAACTAGCTCACCATGCCTCCTCTATAATTTTGGGCATAGTCTGTGAGGACTGAGAAGGTGTCATTGACTCGGAATTACAGTTCTTTGTTACAGAATGAATTTCCGGACCCCGCTAAAGAGACAGCACTCCCCCTGGCGCTTACACAAGCAGCTTTGTTCCCCCTCGAAGCGCCCCTCTCACTGTGCGGCTGCAGGCACATTCCTTCTGGGCTCTGCTGCTGCTCAAAGAGGGACCTTACCAAAGAGAACTCACACCCTGCTACTCCACATATGCAGCCTGCCTTTGGAAATGACTCACGCCTGAATGTTCTCTCTTCAACTTATTCTTACTAACTTCTTTTACTTCCTGTGGCTGTTGTACTTTTTGCGTGCTTTCTGTCTACTCTGACCAGCCAGGTCCCTTAGGACAGAAACCACATTTCGATTCTCTTCCTTGACACTGCACACATTCTAGCACACTGCCTGGCCTGTATCAGATGTTCAATGACCACACAACTGATGGACAACCAACCAATTGCATTTTAACGTATTACCACGCACATCTGTTACTACATCCAAAGTGTATTCGCTTTTCCAGATTTGAACTTATTTGGAGGGAGGGACTGGGCGGGGGGGGTGGGGGGGAACCTCTAAGTAAGCACGGTGAGATCCTGTGGCAGATGGCGCTGTGTAAAAAACCATGGCATTATGGTTTCAGCCTTATAAGAGGTAACAATAAAACTTGCTCCCATGAGGTGGGACTAAGCCACTAATCCCCCTGGTACAGCTGGAAATACAAATCTTCTTAAAGTTCAAGGACCCCAACCCACCTGCTTAGACAATCACCAGGCCAAAATCTCATTTCTCAGCTGTGCTTGCTATCACTAGCTCCAAATCTCAAACCACTTAAAGAGAATCCTGGGAACTTTAAAATAAACTTGCCTGAGAAATGAGCCAGGATTGTATCATTTAAAAAAAAAATAAAATTCCTTGGAGATACTGGCTAGAAAAAGGCCCTTTCGTCCAATAATCAGGGGGAAGAGGCAAATTCAGTAAAATAAAAATTTTTTAAACTAGGCACCAATTCATTTTTTGAAATGTTCTCAGATTTCTCTTCTCTCTTCAAGGATAACTCCTTCTGGGGCACCTGGCTGGCTCAGTAGCATGGGACTCTTGATCTCGATCTTGGGGTTATGAGTTCAATCCCACATAGATGTACAGCTTATTTTTTTTTTTTAACATTTTTATTTATTTTTTGGACAGAGAGAGACAGAGCATGAACGGGGGAGGGGCAGAGAGAGAGGGAGACACAGAATCCGAAACAGGCTCTAGGCTCTGAGCCATCAGCCCAGAGCCTGACACGGGGCTCGAACTCACGGACCACGAGATCGTGACCTGGCTGAAGTCGGACGCTTAACCGACTGCACCACCCAGGCGCCCCTGTACAGCTTATTTAAACAACAACAACAACAACAAGGGACGCCTGGGTGGCTCCATTGGTTAAGTGTCTGACTCGACTTCTGCTCAAGTCATGATCTCATGGTTCATGAGTTTGACCCCACATCAGGCTCTATGAGGACACTGTGGAGCCTGCTTAGGATTCTCTCTCTCTCCTCTCTCTGCCTGTCTCTCCTCTCTCTGCCTCTCTCTCTCTCAAAATAAATAAACTTAAAAAAAAAAACTAACAAAACAAACAAACAAAAACTCTTGCTGGTCTATTTTCCAGTCAACAAATAGTTGTAGAAAAATGATTATGCTCAAGAACTGTCCACTCTGTGTACAGGCAAAAACAGACATGGGCTATTAGGTTGACTTTTTCACCCTTGGTTCTTATAGTACCTAATTTCTTCTGCTCTAATTATCAGCTTTCCCACAGAATCTCTAACTGGGTGGGAGGAAACCCCCAGACCCGAAGGGGAGGAGGTGTAATACAGTCACCAAAGCACAGACTCTGGGTCGAGGCAAAGCTCAAACCCTGTCTGCATTACTTCATGTGAGTATTTGCCCTCTCCATTGCTGTAAGGACCTTACACAGAAAATGGAGATGAAAAGAGTCCCTATTTCAGAGGAAAAGTGCCTGACATGTTTATCAATACCACTATCTGTGAATACTATACAACCTTAACCCAGGGGTTGAAAATGGAAACGTCTGCAGAAATAAATAAGTATGGGAGCTGGGTGGAGAGAGTAGGACTCAGAGTTGGATGTGAGACGGGCAGGTGGGGACAGGGGTAAAGCAGAGACCACTTAAGGGGCAGGCTTGACTAGGTACCAGCCAATTGTTACTACAAGGGGACACAGACCTGTGTCCCCAGTTCTTCTGATACGTCAACAGAAGTCAGTTCTCCAGGGGCACCTTAGTGGCTCAGTCAGTTGAACGTCCAAGTCTGGCGCAGGTCATGATCTCATGGCTAGTGAGTTTGAGCCCCGTGTTGGGCTCTGTGCTGACAACTCAGACCCTGGGGCCTGCTTCAGATTGTCCCCCCTCTCTCTGTCCCTCCCCCACTCTCTCTTGCGCGTGTGTGTGCATGTACGTGCTCTCTAGATAAATAAACATTAAAATGGGGCGCCTGGGTGGCGCAGTCGGTTAAGCGTCCGACTTCAGCCAGGTCACGATCTCGCGGTCTGTGAGTTCGAGCCCCGCGTCAGGCTCTGGGCTGATGGCTCAGAGCCTGGAGCCTGTTTCCGATTCTGTGTCTCCCTCTCTCTCTGCCCCTCCCCCGTTCATGCTCTGTCTCTCTCTGTCCCAAAAATAAATAAACGTTGAAAAAAAAAATTAAAAAAAAAAAAATAAACATTAAAAATAATTTTTTAAAAAAAGTCAGCTCTCCAGATTTTGACATAAAACATTCCAGTTTCGAAATATTGGCTCAAACAAATTGAGATGCAATGTAGTATTAATGGGAGCTTGGGGTCTGGAACCAGAGCAGCTGTGTTTTGAGTCTCAGTTCTGCCATTTACCTGCATGTGACCTTCAACAACTTACTAAACCTCTTCATGCCTCATGTTCCCCATCTGAAAAACCACTAACACAAGAAGTAATATTAGTGCCTATTTCATAGAGCAAAGTGTGAGGAATAAAAGATATATACACATTTTCATATGTAATTTGTTATGTAACTTTCTAGGTATTTGTGGATCAATTATATGCATAAAATACACATGCGGTTAGCATAGTTCCTGGCACGTGGGGAGCATCACATAAATATTAGCTGTTACTAGGATCGCTTTTGCAAACACGACGTAGAACAAACGAAACACTGCTCTTAAGAGGGTCCTACGTAAGCCAACACTTTAGCGGACCCGATTGCATTCACGGGGCCACACACACCCGCCTCACACAGTTGTGAAGGTCGTGTGAGAAGTGCCCTCTACTTCCACCTGCCAGCTGTCCCCAAAGACCCAAGGACACCATGCCACCACAGCTAAGAAGTACTCCGGGCATTGCCACATTAATGGCACATCAGCTGCCTTTCCTTACTTATCTCCTCTCTCCCCACGGTAAGATGCGGGCCAGGATGGCTCTGCCAGGCCAACAGAGCAGGTCGGGACCGTTTCTCAGAAGTGTGTTCAGTCACAGAGATGCTCTGGGCACAAGAAGCCCACTGGAAAGCTTGACTCTGCCTGGGAATTCGTGGAGCTCTCAGCCCCAGGGCTAGAGTACTGGTCACACCATCAATGCCCTCTGAGTACAGAGGAGAGGGCCTGGCTTCCCGGGTCGCTGCAGCACTACAGACAGGGTTTCCAAGGGTCTTGGCCTATAAATGCTCTTCACCAGTCCATGCAAGTCTCTCTTCCCTGTTCACACTGCAGAGCATTTGCTCTGGGCCTTCCTACAGCTCCTACTGAGCTAGCAGTGATGCACCTGCCAGCACTCAGCAAAGAAGGCTTAACTTTTTTAAAGGGAGCAGGGAAGAGGAACTAGGAAATTGAGTTGTATCTTCAACCCACACTAAACATTGTTGTCCTTTCCCTCATTTGATTTCCTTTTATGTGGCCTCGTGTCTCTCAGGCGCTGGGTATTCCTTCACCACATTTACTGGAGTAACTAACACAAACCATCAAGTTCCATGTTCATTTCCGACACTTCACACCCAAGCCTCACCACCACACTAGGACACACACGCCACCAGCATCCTGATGCTGCAGACGAGGAAAGCTACGTCGAAGCTCTTAAGACTCCTGACCAAGGTCACACGGCTAATAGGTAGCAAACCAGAGGTCAAAAACAGGTCTGTAACTGCAAAGCCCACACGCTTACCCAACCAAAGGAATTCGAGCATTCTAGTTTGGTCAGGTAGCAGCTGAACTTTCCTGAAGAGCACAGCAGGCTAAGAGTAGGAGAATGAAACTGCAATCCACACTCCGACCGGACACAGCGTCCACCCTTCTTGCACTGGGGTTCCCTCCTCACGCCAGCTCCCCAAAAAGATATCTGAAGGTGAAAATAAGATCATAAGAAGCACCTGGGTGGCTTACTCGGTTAAGGGTCCAACTCTTGATTTCAGCTCAGGTCATGATCCCATGGTTTGTGAGTTCCAGCCCTATGTCAGGGTCTGTGCTGACAGCCCGGGGCCTGATTGGGATTCTCTCTCTGTCTCTCTCTCTCTCTCTCAAAATAAATAAATAAATAAACTTAAAAAAAAAAAAGATTGTAAGTTTAAACAGCTTGCAATTGAGGAAGATGCTATATAAATCTACAATGCTAAAAATCTAAGAATTAATGTTTGGAGGTATGTGAAATAAATAACAGTAAGTCTTACTGGTCAGGGATATATTTTTAATCTGTGTGAGTTTTTTCATTATTAAAAGAAAAGAATTTGTTATGTGCTGATAACAAATTCAAATACTACTGAAACATATAAAGTTAAAAAAAGAAATTTTCCCATCATGTCCCAATTCCCTGAGTGAATACTTTTCCAGATTTTCCTAAGAACAAACTAACATAGTATATACACAGATCTATATACATATACAGTTTTCCTTCTCAAAATCAGGATCCTATTCTATCGTTTGGAAACGTTTTATTCAAAATTATATTTATGTACGTATCTCCACATTACTTTGTACAGAACTAGAGGAGTCTTTTTACCCAACACAAAGAACTGCATTATATGAACTGAGATTTATTTAATCAGTTCCTTGTTCAAGAACATTTGGGTTATTGTTATTTTTAGTGTTGCAATAGTTATGTACATTATAAGAATCTTTAGTTGACAGTATGTGTCCCGGTGACCTATGAGATGATTAGGGTGACAACTTCGGGTTTTGTTGCTGATGCGGGGTTTATCTTCAGTTAAAAAGAAGATCCAACTCAGATATACAACCATCCCAGCTGCGGAGATTATGATTGTCAACAATAAAGCATGTAACTGAATACCAATTCACTCTATCACTCATTCATTCATTTATTCCTTCAAATACTTGTGGTCTACCAAGCTCTATATGAAGTGCAAAGGATAAAAAAAACAAAAGGCCAAGTCTTAGTTCCTGCCCTTGAGGAACTGACCATTCAGCGGGCACACGTACTCATAAATGAATTCTGTGTCACATTTAGGAGCTCTGCTAGGTTTAAGTAAAGGAGCATCTAACTCTGGAGGATATGGGGGTGCCTTCAGAAGGGGTGTGACACGATAAGAAAGCCAAAATAGGGGCACCTAGCTGGCTCAGTCAGTAGGGTATGTGACTCTTGATCTTGGGGTCATGAGTTCAAGTCCCATGTTGGGCAGAGAGATTACACACACACATATATAAATCATCTAAAAAAGAAATGTAAAAGAAAAACTACCCAAATAAAGGATAGGCCAGCCAAGACATAACAACTGTAGTTGCAAAGCTTCACTTATAAAATCAGCTAGAGTATTCAGAAAACTTAGAAGACTTGGCATAGAGGGCATCTAGGAGGGACCTGTCAGGAGAGAATATGGAAAGAAAATTGATATTGAAGGGCTTGAACATGAAGTGCAGAAATTTAGACTTTAGATTCCCTCTCTCGGAGGGAATTTTGGATATATTACAATTTGTTTATCCCTGTAAATAGACATTTGTGTTGCTTCTGGGTTTTACTAGTTTTGACTACAGTTGACCCTTGAGCAATGCAAGGGTTGGGGTGCCTACCCTCTCACAGTCAACAATCTGTATGTAACATTTGACTCCCCAAAAGCTTAATTACAAATAGCCTACGGTTGACCAGAAGCCTTACTGATAACAGAAACAGTCAAATAAATATTTTGTATGCTATATGCATTATATACTATAATTCTTACAATAAGATAAGCCAGAGGAAAAAAGGTTAAGAAGACTATAAGGGAGAGCGCCTGGGTGGCTCAGTTAGTTAAGCATCTGACTCTTGGTTTCACTCAGGTCACGATCTTGCGGTTTCATGGGTTCAAGCCCTGCATCGGGCTCTGAGCTGGCAGCGCGGAGCCTGCTTGGAATTCTCTATCTACTCTCTCTCTGCCCCTCCCCCATTTGTGCAGTCTCCGTCTCTCTCCAAATAAATAAATAAACTTAAAAAAAACAAATGTGCTTTGCAAATATTTTCTCCTACTCTGTGGGTTATCTTCTCATTCTCTTAACAGTGACTTTTGAAGAGCAAAAGTTTTGTTTTGGTGAAGTCCAATTTATCCATTTCTGATTTTTAGAGCTCATCTTTAGGTGTTGCATCTAAGAATTTTTTGCTGAAGCAAAGGTCACAAAGAATCCTCCCCTATGCTTTCTTCTAGAAATGTTATGGTGTTAACATGGCTTTAGATTAAGGTCTGTGATCCACCTCCAGGAGGCATGTTAGACACCTGTGGGGGCACTTCTGTGTATCGCAGTGACTGAGAATAGGGTGGGAACACTAGAGATCCCACAAGGTGCAGGAAATACACACATACACCATGCCCTGCAGGACTTACAAATGTCTTGCCAAACATTCACCTGCGGCAACTGTTTATCACATAGTATCTATTTAGCTCTTACTTCAAAATACCAAAAGCTTTACAGAAACTTCCAACAACAGTAGTTAAATCTTTCCTTCTCTGAAAGCCAGAGTTTTTCCTTAAAAGCATGTATTTCATTATGTCTTCTAGTATATCTGTGCCTGTGCATTTACATATCAAATTACATCTTTTATTATACACTAATTTCCTTTCATTTCTCCTTTTTAATTCAATTATGGCATCAAATTAATTTTTTATCTTGTGTGTGTAGCTGGTTACATTATCATACATTAGCAACAAGATGAGATTAAAAATACTGAGCTGGGTGAAAAAAGAATCTGAATGACATCTATAACAATACCACTTACATATTAAAATATAATTATATACTTAAAAGTTTCAGAAACTTGCACATAAGTTAACTATGTACATTTTCTAAGAATGCATGGAAGACAATATACCTTATACACATTGGAACAGTGTGTAAGGGAAAGAGGAAACGGGTCGCTGTGAAGGCTTTGGCTCTTATTCTAGTGACATGGTATAGCTTTTGAAGAATTTGAGCAGAGCATAGCATGACCTGATTATATTTTACAAGGACCATTCTGGCTGCCATGCTGAGAATGGCAGGGTCATAGTAGAAGCACAATTAGAAGGAGTTGATCCCAATGGTCTAGCCAAGAAACAGAGGTGGTTTAGACCAAGGGTAGCAATGGAGGTGGTGAGAAGTGCAAAGATTACAGATACACACTGAAGGCCAAGTAGACAGGATTTGCTGAAGCACTGAATGGAAGTGAATTGGAGGAGAGGGGTCAAGGATGGTTCCAAGGTTTGTGGCTTGAATACACTGTGGCTTGAATAACTATTTACTGGGGTGGGGGAAGACTGAGAAGAACAAATGTGGTTGGGGGAGAAGCAGGCAAATTTGACTTGGGCCTTGATTTTTGATATTGATATTTGAGTAGGAATGTTGAGCAGGTAGATGGATATGTGAGCCTGACAGGAGACAGGTCAGAGCTGGAAAGGATAAACTTGGAGATGGTATCTAAACTAAGATTTAGCTGGTATTCCAGCTAGTGTGAGTAACAGAGAAGAGATCCGAAGACAAAAGTTTGGAATACCTCAGCAGGGAAGGCCAGAAGGAAGACCAAGACCAAGACCAAGAACAAGAACAAGAAGGGAGTCTGAGAAGGAGTTGCTAGGTAGGCAGGAAGACCACTGGGAAAGCATAGTGTCCAGGGAGCCAAGCAAAAAAAACGTTTCAAGGAGAAAGGAATGACTGATTATGCCAAATGCTGCTGGTGGGTCAAGTAAGACGAGGTTTGAGAATGACCGTTGAATTTAACCACAGAGGCTAGAGCGGGGGGAAGCAGTCAGGGCTACATGGGAAGCCTTAAGTCATGGAGAGGGGGTGCAGGGATCCCCCATGTTCCCAGGAGACTTTCACCTCTCTCCTTCCCAGGTTGTCTCAACACCTTGCCTTTGCATATGCTGTTCATCTGCCCTTTTGTGCTGAGTTCAGGTCTGTTCAGCATCTTGACCTCGATCCCCCCAGCAACGCCTTCCCACTGAGGCCAGATCCCCTCACTGGAGACTCTCAAGGTACCAGGCACCTGGCCCCTTCCCAGCATAGGTTCCCAGGGAATTTTCCTGTGCTGTATTTGATGCAGTAAACAGAGGCTTAGTCGACATGCCCACACTCCAGGGGCGGGGAGCACGTCCATTCCCCCATGGACTTCTGCCACGCACTGAGTGCAAGGCCTGGCACAGATCAAGCACTCATCAGGTAAGTAGGAGATTAGGGAAGAGAGAGACTCACAGGCACTGGTGTGATCAGGTGTAGCTATAAAGATGTCCAGTCGGATGTGTTTCCAACTCAAAAGGGAGCATGGGATTTGGATCCCAAGGGAAGACAGAAAGGGGATGTAAGCAAAGGAAAAGAAGTTCTTCCTCCAAAGCATAGAGCTGGGCTGACGCAGGCATCAGAGCTGACTACAGGGACTGGACAAGCACCAGAGGGCTCCGAAGTCCTGTGTGCTCAGTTTAGAATCTTGTTTTAGGCAGAGAAGACAGCAGAAGTGGACTTTGCGATGAGAGGCTGGAAAGCCCGGACAAGTGTTAGGCTGCACCCACACATGCCAAGAAAAGAGAAGTTGTGTTTAGGGGCAGAAATTTGGTATGCGCTGCTGCAAATTAAAAACCTATCGGGGCACCTGGGTGGCTCAGTCGGTTGAGCGTCCGACTTCGGCTCAGGTCACGATCTCGCGGTCCGTGAGTTCGAGCCCCGTGTCGGGCTCTGGGCTGATGGCTCAGAGCCTGGAGACTGCTTCCAATTCTGTGTCTCCCTCTCTCTCTGCCCCTCCCCTGTTGATGCTCTGTCTCTCTCTGTCTCAAAAATAAATAAAACGTTAAAAAAAAAATTTAAAAACCGATCTGCGTTAGCAGATAAAATGTACACCCCAGTATGAAGAATAATAACCTTATCAAGTGCCTTTCATGTGCTCTCTGGGAGTATTCGTGTGTTCCTCAACTCCCTGAATGCCCTATGTACCATCACTCTCTCCTATCACCCCGTTTCTTCCCTGCAAAGCATTTTATCACCATGGGTAGTTACCCTGTTTGCATGTTTCTATCCTGCTTATCATCCACCCCTCCCCCAACCCATGGGGTCTGTTTACTGACCTTACATTACACCCTCTGCTAGCAGAGCCCCACGCACACAGTATGCAACAAAAATTTTATCAAAAGAAAGAAAAAGTTTCGTAACCCGTAGCCTATACCTCACCTAGCAGACTTATCACACTGCACTGAAATTATTTCTTAGTGAGTTCTCTCCTACTCCAACAGGGATGACAAGGAGATTTCATCACATGAGCCAACTCAAATATACAGTCAGTAGAAAACTCATTTGATCAACAAGTGATTTATGTCACAGGTGGAGGAATGAAGGAGGTGCCGAACATGTGAATTCTAAGAGGCATGTGAGACGCCAGGGGACCTGGAGACAATGCAAGCTCTAATTCAATAATTGGCAAGAGCCCTGGGATTCTGCATTTCTTTTCTTTTTTTTAATTAATTTATTTAGTTTTGAGAGAGAGAGAGAGAGAAAGAAAGAGATAGCAGGGGATGGACAGAGAGAAAGGGAGAAAGAGAATCCCAAGCAGGCTCTGCACTGTCAGTTTGCAGCTGGATGCGGGGCTTGAACTCCTGAACAAGGAGATCATGACCTGAACAGAAATCAAGAGTCCGGGGCTTAACTCACTGAGCGACCCAGGCGGCCCAGATTCTGCATTTCTAACAGGTTCCCAGGGGCTGCTGCTGCTGCTGGCTCATCCCTTACGACAGAGACCGTCTTATTGGCGTTTGTACTGTACTTTTCATGGTACAAATTTGGAAGAATGAATGATTACAATAGTAGAATCTACTTTAAAAACTAGGGCAACTGAAGTACTGATATTTCTATCTTTTAGCAACCCTTCAGAAAGACCTCCACTGGCAGGCACCTGTTGGCCTGGAATGTTCTCTCGGTAGCTCCCCCTCCCCGTGTTTAGGGAGGGAAGCTGTTCATTCCTGCATACCAGAGGTCTCAACTGCAGACTGAGCTTTGGGAAGGTTCAAGAGTGAAGCAAGTTAATCCCCTCTTAGTTTCCTCCTCTCAGGCTGAGGGGCTTCCGGTGAGAAAATAGAGTCTCTCTCTGCTTGCCTGTGAGGACGGCAGAGGACAGGACCCAGCAGGTAATGAGATTAGGACGGTGACGCCACTCAGCAAGCCATGCTTAACTTGAAGACCACCTCTCATAACAGTTTCAGACAGTGCTCCACTGAATTCATCGCCTCCCATCCCATCCTGGCCCCCACCAGGGGCAGCCCTGGGCCCGGGATCACCTCTCCACCAGTGGCCAGAAGCTTCAGCAAATAAGGGCTTGGTCCCAACTGCTCAGGAGATCCATGCAACATTATGGAAGGCACACACCTGGGATTTCTGAAGTGGTGTCTGGAACAATCCTGGTCTGCACTCCCATGGCTCTATGCATAAAATCCAACAAAAATTTGGCCAGAGTTACTTCAGGGATCAACTAGACAGGTCCCTGATGTCTTAAACAGGGATGATAAGTTCCACACATCACCTTTGCTGAAGTGCCCGGCCATGGCTGTGGTTGGGAAGGCAAGGGGATGGGCTTTATCTGCTTCCTGGGTTGCCAAAGTGGACTGGGCTGACAGCTCAAGTTCTAAATGAAGGTTGCACAGGGGCTCCAGGGTGGCTCAGTTAAGCATCCGACTCTGGCTCAGGTCACGATCTCGCGGTTCGTGAGTTTGAGTCTCACATCAGGCTCTTTGCTGTCAGCACAGAGCCTGTTTCGGATCCTCTGTCCCCATCTCTCTCTGCCCCTCTGCTCTTTCCCCGCTCACGCTCTCAAAAATGAATAAACATTTATAAATAAATAAATAAATAAATAAATAAATAAGTAAAGGTTGGAAAAGAAGGCAGTAAAAGAAGAGCACGGACTCAGATGGGGGTAAAAATATCTTTTCCTATGGACAGGACTTTATAGAAATCTTATTTCCTGCATCTTCCCTATGCACATGGCCTTTGCTCTTCGCTACAGTCCTAGGCACTGGCTGAGAGGCCCTGGGTGTGCAGATGGGAGAAGAGAAGGTGGGTGGAGAACTTCAGGAGGATCAGCTCAGCCCATCACTGCTTGGGCTTCCCAAGCACCTCCAGGAGGGAACTGAGCAAACCCAACAGCCAGGCAGCTGGAAACGAGCAACTGGAGGAGAGTCGCAAAGGTAACGGAAAAAATGACCATGTTTATGGGAGAAGGTGGCCTGCAGCACGTGGTCCCCCGAGCTGGTGTGACTGCTCTCTACTAAGTAAGGCGTTGGGCTAAATGCCCAACTCAAGGTCCTCTGCAGCTCTGGCATTCTCTAGTCTCAGAGAAGGAACTCTGGAGAGCGGGGAAACACCTTTATGTGTGCATACTCATGCATGGATGCTGTAAACACACCTACTTATGTTCAGAGCCTTGCCCTGAACAGCAGCAAACCAGAAAAGATGCTGGGGAGAGTGGGGGCTCAAGAGTGGATCTTAGGGTCAGAAAGGTTAAGTCCCAGCTCTGAAGTGCACTAAAGCTGTGTGACTTTGTGCAAGGGACTTACTCTCTCTAACCCCTATCCCTTACCTGTTGAATGAAGCTAATAACACTGTTCATGTCTCTGAGGCAGGAGACAGGCCCCAGCCTTCTCTCCTTAGAGACTCCTATATATTTAACAACAAAGAACTACCAAACTAGATTATCAAGTGTGATGTATTTTGTGTTTATTTTTTTTAAACAATTTAACTTTAATAACAGAAAAACTGAATAACAGAGAACAAAAACTTTCCTGGTTTTGACAGTGTACTACAGTTATGGAAGATATTATCATTGGGGGAAGCAGGGTGAAGGATACACAAAAATTCTCTGTACTATTTTTGCAACTCCCTCTGAGTCACACTATTTCAAAATAACAAGTTGTTTTTAAAATTAACACACAAAAATATTACTGTATATTTAACTTTATTTGAAGATAAAGTCAAAAATCTAAATTTCAGGGGCGCCTGACTGGCCCACTCACTGGAGTGTGCAACTCTTGATCTCATGGTTTTAAGTTCGAGCCCCAGGTTGGGCATGGAGCCTACTTTAAAAAAAAAAAAAAATCTAAATTTGAGGCTTAATGGAAACGAGATACACCATGGAAAATCTACACCTGATCCTTCAAAACTTGTTGCCTGTAAGAAACCCTAGTTACTATGAGGATTAAATTAGAGAATACGCACAAGGCTCTTAGCACAGCATGAGGCAGAGCCTTGAAGTTAGCTATTTTTTTACGTTTATTTATTTGAGAGAGGGTGAGAGAGAGGGCATGCATGCAGTGGGGAGGGGCAGAGAGAGAGAGAGAGAAAGAGAGAGAATCCCAAGCAGGCTCCACAGAGTCAGCATAGAGCCTAACACGGGGCTCAAACTCACAAATGGTGAGATCATGATCTGGGCCAAAATAAAGAGTCAGATGCTCAAATGACTGAACCACCCAGGCGGCCTGATGTCTGCTATTTTTAAATACAATAATAGGAGCGCCTGGGTGGCGCAGTCGGTTAAGCGTCCGACCTCAGCCAGGTCACGATCTCACGGTCCGTGAGTTCGAGCCCCACGTCAGGCTCTGGGCTGATGGCTCGGAGCCTGGAGCCTGTTTCCGATTCTGTGTCTCCCTCACTCTCTGCCCCTCCCCCGTTCATGCTCTGTCTCTCTCTGTCCCCGAATAAATAAATAAATAAATAAATACAATAATAATTACTATTACTCAAAATGGCCACACAAGAAAATAGCATTCCATTTTTGCAATGTATCCATCACAGTTTACCCATTTGGAACGATGCTCTGAATGTAAAGTTACTGGCATCCAAAGGGGTTCATAATATATTAAGTGAAAAAAACCAAGTTATAAATTGATATGAATAGTTTTTTCTTTTTTTTTTCTTTTTTTTTAAGAATTTATTTTTACGTAATGTCTGTACCCAACATGGGGCTGGAACTTACAACCCAAGATCAAGACTCACGTGCTCAAGTGATGAGCCTGCCAGGCACCCATATCCTTTTCTTTTGCAAGTCAGTGTAATGTGTAGCTAAGAGCATAGGCTATGGAACCAGGTTGCTGGGGTTCAGGTCCCAGCATGGCTACTTACCTATGTGATCTTAAGGTACCTAATCATTGTGGGCCTCAACTTTCTCATCTGTACAATGGGTTTAATAATAAAAACCAACTGGATTATTGAGGATTAAATTAGTCTACACATGTCAAGTGCCGGCAAATAGTAACATTCAAATGTTAAGCCATCATCACTTATTAGATTTTATTTTACATTAATACATACTCATCAGGATAGAGTCTAGAAGAGCATCAACACGCAAACAGCAATAGCAATCACCCTGAGTGACGGGAATGCACAGGACTTTTATCTACTTACTTTTGCTATTTTCTAATTTTTCTACAATTAATATGGGTTAAAAAACAAACCTGAAGTTCTTAGGATAAAAGATCTTCCTAAAAATTTTAAGATACACATCTGGTTTCCATATAATCAAGTGGAAGAAAACAGGAAGGGGTCTATAACAAGAACATAAAACAGCAGATTGTACCTGCACCTCAGAGTTTTCTGAGTTCTGGGGATCTCAGACCAGCTAATTGGGCGTTTTCCCTAGCCCCTGGCTCTCAAAAAACATGCCCATGCAGGTCACCGATGTGAAAGATACATATTTTTAACCACACACGTAATCCAATGTCCAAATATACCTCACACACATATGTACTTACTACCAAAGAGAAGAGATTATAAATGCAGGTTAAATCTAGTCATGGAAAGTGCCTTGGCAAGTGGCAACCAAAGGCACAAAGAGTGTTCTGTGGGTTCCCTGTGCTATGGTTCCTATGCAGTTCCCAAGCAGCAACACTTTTGACAGTGTAGACCCGTGCCTCTCTTCCCAGAATGGCTGCCTTCCCACCCCACCCGCCGCCTCCCTCTTTGGCACTGACCCTAGAGGACCTCCCATTGAAGGACCATGACAAGCCAAAGGAGTGAGCGTGAGGGGGAGGCTGGGAATCCAGCCCCCCACCCTCCCTGGGGCTCACCCAGCAGGCAGGAGGGCGGTGTCGGGGAGCCGGACCCAGCACTCCTGCCTCGCTCCACCGGCAAAGCCCCAGGCGAGCCACTGCTGGAGAGCTGCCCCTGGTCCACTCGGCTTCGTTACATGAAAATAAAACACCAGCCTGTTCAGGGTCTGCCCGGCACATTACTGGGAGGAAGCTATAAAAGCTGCCAACATGGGTTACCTCAAGCATTTTCCTTCTCAAATACGCCGGGAGTGAGGCACGGCCTTTCCTCTTCTCCCCCGCCTCCCATATTTTCGGAAAAGACTTTCTGTGTCCCGACTGTGTTTATTGACGTCCTGGCCTCTTGGCCGTTCCAGCTGTGCAACAGCGATTCTCCCTCCTCGCCGGTCAAAGTGGCCCCTGTTCCGACCCACTGCCCATAACGTGCGCTTCCAGACCACACGGCCCACTGGCTTCTCAAAGTCTGGCTCAGAAACCAAATAAAAAGCTTCTCATTTACACTCCAGTTTATGTGCAGCAGCTCAAAAGCCTTATTTCCATGTCTTACACAGTTCCCACCTGAATAAATTCGTTCTAAGTGCCACTTTTCCATTTGTGGATTATGAAGCCGAGAGGAGGTCTGAGGGTACCCCACAGGCCCTATGCGATGCTACAGGCAGGCAGGGCTCAAGGTGACTCCTGTGGGACCACGAAGCCAAAGTGATGCCAAGACCCTCGGGAGTGCACACCACATCGCAGGGAAGAGTGGTCACAGTGGCCACCCCTCACGAAGCCACGGAATGCAGCCAACCCCCAGGCTTTATCAGAGCAGAAAGCATGGCCCTTCCAGCCCTGGCTTCCAATCCCAGCTCAGTAGACCCTAAGTGCGTATCTTCTGGGGGTAAAATTGCGACAACACCTCAGGAGGGGCTGATGGAACAGGACGATAAAATATAAGGTGCTTACCATGGTAACTGGTGCACAGAAACCCGGGTAGATAGCAGCAGCATCACTAAAATTCACTTTAAAATTTTTATTTGTTTTATTTTATTTTAGACAGAGAGAGAGAGCAAGCAGGGGAGAGGGGCAGAGGGTCAGAGAGAGAGAATCTTAAGCAGGCTCACTGCCCAGCACAGAGCCCAGTATGGCCCTGGATCCCATGCCCCTGGGATCATGACCTGAACCAAAATCAAAAGTCAGATAGATGCTCAACTGACTGAGCCACCCAGGCACCCCTCAAATTCATTTTTTTAATTTTTTTTAATTTTTAAATGTTCATTTATTATTGAGAGAGAGACAGAGACAGAGCATGAGCATGAGCATGGGAGGGGCAGAGAGAGGAGGAGACAGAGAATCTGAAACAGGTTCCAGGCTCTGAGCTGTCAGCACAGAGCCCAACGTGGAGCTCGAACCCACAAACCGCGAGATCATGACCTGAGCCGAAGTCGGACACTCAACCGACTCAGCCACCCAGGCACCCCTCAAATTCATTTTTAAATGTGTGAGGCACATATTCCATGCTAGGGGCTAGGTGTAAACAAGACAGACGCGGTTCCTGGCCTAATGAGCTCAGGGTGTGGGGAAAAAACAGACAACCATTCCTACCCCAGGTGACTACTGCCAAAGTGGCTGCGTGCGCACAAGAAGCACACAGGGAAGGGAGGAGCTAAATCCTCCCTGAGATCTGGAAATAATGACTGGTTCAAATGGTGAGAAGGCCAAAGTCATCTGGTAGCTTCCACCCTGACCTCATTTCCCAGCCCTTCCCCCACTCCCATGGGCTTTCCTGCTGTAGCCAGGTCAGCTCCACCCCGGGCCTTTCCCTGGAATGCACCCCCCAACATTCTCATGATTGGAACCCTTGCTTCACTACGGTTTGGGCTTACAGGTCACCTTCCTGCTCACCCCCAAAAGACCCCTCTGTCCCATTCCACTGCTGTACTGTTCCCCAATATTGCATTCAAATCTATGTGCTTACATGTTTCTTGTCTGTCCTCCCCCATCAGAATATGACCCCTGTGAGTGTGTGGACTTTTTGTTTGTTGGCTTATCACTTGACCTCTGAACCTAAAATGGTGCCAGAGTCAACAAATTATTAATGAGCCACACACAGAGAAGGTAGGCATTCCTCACATGTAAAGCTTGAGTCTAAGAGCATTACATCCATTAGCATTGAATCCTTACCACATCCTTATGAGGCAGGTGCTGAGATTGTGTCAGCCAATGGTTTATGGAGGTGGCAAGCACACTCTCTAGGGGGAAGGGTCTAAAAAAACAGGACCACTGTAGGGCAAGCTGATATGAAAGGTTCAAGTGGAGACTGCCAGGGACATAGGCAATCCCTCCTTCCCCAGGAGAACTCTGGACCCTGCCCATGTCTGCCAGGCTAGGTTCCTACAGGAGGTCCCATTAGGTTCAAATGAACCCCTATTCTAGTCTCTTCTTTTGGACCGTCACTAGGAAGACCAGAATTGGACCACTGTGGAATATCGTATCCAGCCTGTCTTCTCCTTGTCCTGCCAATCTTCAATGGTTATATTTCTTTCTTTTTAATGTTTGTTTATTTTGAGACAGAGGGAGAAACAGAGAGACAGAGAGAGAGAGAGAGAGAGAGAGAGAGAATGAGTGGGGGAAGGGCAGAGAGAGGGGGAGAGAAAGAGAGAGGTCCCAAACAGGGTCCGCGTTGTTAGCACAGAGCCCGACACGGGGCTCAATCTCACAAATCTCAAGATCATGACCTGAGCTGAAATCAACAGTCAGACACTTAACTGAATGAGCCACCCAGGTGCCTCTCAATGGTTATCTTTCTGATAAACAGCTCCCAATGACACACCCTGGGACTGACAATTCTGCTCAAGTGTACTCCTATGTCTGAGACTTGCCCTCCAGAGTCTGCTCTTCCCAAAAACCAACAAGGAGATCAACTGAATGAGAAAGAGGCCAGCAACCCCATATACACCACAGCAGCCACTACTGGTTGAATGCTCATCACACCCCAGGGCCTATGCCAAGCTTTTGCAGACCTTCTCTCATGATATCCTCATACTCTCTCTTGGCATAGTTAACAGCACCTTCATTTTACAGAGGAGGAAACAAAGATCACAGAGGTTAAATGAATTCCCATGCTCACACAGCTAAGTAGTAGCATTGCCAGGATTTGAACCCTAGTCTGTCTGACTTCAAAGCCCATGCCATTACCCACTGTATCCCTGTGCCTCGGCACTGCCCATGAGCATTCCCCCCTCGTGTGGGTCTGCCTCCTTGGTCACCAAGGGTGCTCAACAGGGCAGAGAGCATGGGCTCTGGGCCAGTCAGACCTGGGCTCAAATCCTTGCCTTGCCACTTCCTGTGTGTTTGAGCAGGTGGTTACCTTCTCTAAGCTTCCATCTCGTCTGCACAGTAGGATGAAGGATACCTACCTGAGATGTGAGGAGTGCCAAAATACACACCCATCTGGTGCACAATGAAACCTGCACAGCCGGTGAGAGGTGTCTCTGGAGAAGCCTCCATTGGCCACAGCCAGCCTTGCCCTTCTCCCAGCTGGGTCTGCCTCGTGGGCACTGAAGTCTAGGTGGGAGGCTCCCTCTCTGCCTCATAGAAGAGCCCTCCTCTGCCGAGAGGGCACAATGCACCACTTCTACCAGCACCAATAAGTGCCAAACCCATTTAAGTACATGAACTCTGGTCTCTACTTGCCCATCAGTATCACCTGTGCACAAATTACATGATTTCTTAAACCAATTTGCTCACCATCTCACAGCTGGTGCAGGGATTTGAAGCCAGGCCTGCGTGACACCAGGCTACCTTCCATGGTGACATTCCAACAAACCCACCCAGTGACCAGGGCTAGATGCTGTAGAAATTGTACGTTTCAATAGGAAACTATAGCACAGCCTTGTGGGTATCAAATTCTGGTCTGCTTCATTGTCCTTGAGCTATTTTTCACCTCTTCGTAAATTAGTTTTTACTGTGTTACCTACCTATCCAACTGGACTTCAGCCTGCCATGTTGCACATTTTCTCACTCCTTACCCAGCTCTCAATTCTTACTGTTTCCAATTTTTCTCCCGCTCTCCTGACCTGGCTTCACTGAGAACTACAACCTGACTGATCAGTTCCTTATTATCAGTTCCCCCACCAAGTTCTAAAGAAACTCTGCAGGCTGAAGCTGGAAGGCTGGATAAAAACATCAAAGGACCCCTCACCATTGCAGAGCATGAGTCCCCGTCATTTAAACATCTGACAGTTTGCACCATCCAGCAAAGGTCCTCTGCTACCAAGTCCAACAGATGGTTCTGCTGGTACTCAGTGAACAAAAGGCAACCAAACAAGAAATGCACTTAGATCGCTCTGAAGAAAGAAAAGGGTCTCTTCTGTCCTTGAAAACAGGAGGGACTGACAAAGATGCTCTCCTTGATCGAACTTGAGTCAGGCTTCTCTGAGCCCTCTTCTCCACGAGGCCTTGACTTTGCCTCCATCCTTCTGGGCCTGCACAGCCCAGTCTTGGCCAGAATCTGCTACATCAGTTTAGAGAGACTCCCCTAACTTTGATGTGTAAGTCCCCCTACCCTGGATCTCTCCTTTTATCCATTCTCCATTCCGCGAGCCTCTCATTCTGCTCTTTGGTGATAAATCCGCACTTGTCCTTGCTGTATTCCAAGCTGAGCCCCGTTTCTCTCCTACTGTAATACCCTGAATAAAATCTGCCTCATTTTAACAAGTGTCAGAATAATTTTCTTTAACAATATACTAAGGCTTGCTTCAAGGAGGGTTTCCCCTTTGTGAAAACTCTCCATTCACATCCCAGTCCAATACCACCCCCAGATCTCCCCAAAGAGCCACCGCGCTCTCTTCCCGACCGCAAGTAAACCTATGGCAAGAACTGCACTGGTTTCCCTGTCACCACCCTAGGGATCTCTGCTTCTCATAGGCTGGCTGCCAGCCCCCTATCGGGTCCCACCCCCCCCCCACCCCGGGCTGCCAGCCCCCACCTTCACGACAGTCCATTCACACAGAGAACACAGCTATGAAAATAAAGAAATGCATTTCCCATCTGGAAACGCCTCAGAGCTAAGTATTATGTAGGATGTGATGGTGTTCGTCTACCAGCAAAAGAGGGAGGGTAAGAGCAACACTGAGACCCGAGGAGACTGCTAGGAGAGAGCCAGTGCGTCAGCAAGAGCTAAATTTAGCAACCGAAGCCTCTAACTTCACTCTTGCAGGAAAAAGAGCAGCAGGAGAAAATTGTATGAACATATTTATATGAAAGAACCTCTGAGAGGTGGAGAGAATCCACATCCTCAGCGACCTGCTGCTGCTTCACAGGAGGAGTGTGCAGAAGGAGCTCTCCTGGGGAGGCTGGCCCCAGGTCAGGAAGGGCTCCACAGCCCTCTCCCAGGGAACTAAAATCCCCTGGCGGAAGGTCCCTTTGGACTCAGTCACTGCACTGTACAAAGGAAGCTGCAGATTGAGAAATTCAAATGTTAATTGCTGGGGGCAAAGGGAACAGGTGGATTCTAAAAAACTGGAAGTTCTGGAAAAACCTGAAACAGCTTTCAAATAGATTTTGCTTTCTAGTAGAGTGGCTTGTATAAAACCAGCTTGCAGGCACCAGATGCCTACAAGGAGGATTTAGAAGCCTGGGAGAGAAGACACAGAAAGCCCAGGGCATGCAAACTGGAGCTGCGGCACATAGCCAGCTTTGGGGGGTTGAGCCAGTTCCCCCTCTCTGGCTGAAAACAGAACTGTCTGTGAAACAAAGGTAATGGCCAGGCTGTGCTCTAGGACGTCTTAACATCCTGAGATACATTATACTTCTAGATTTATACTGTATACAAAAGGGGGTAGGCAGCATCAGATTTCCAACCACCCCCACCCCAGCCAATCAAGCATTCTACCTTGACCTCAATAAAAGATCTATTATTAAAACATTTCCCCACAGTCTTAAAAATATATCAGTACCCACAAAGGGCTAATATTTTTACTATAAACAGAATCCCTATAAATCAGTAAACACACACACACACAGCTATTATTTCTATGGAAAAAAAAAAAAAAGTTCAGCCTTATTGTAACCAGAAAAAAGGCATATTAAAATAAAATTGAGGGGTCTGCCTGGGTAGCTCAGTCGGTTGAGCATCCAACTTCAGCTCAGGTCATGATTTCATGGTTTGTGACTTCAAGTCCCGCCTTGGCCTCTGTGCTGTTAGGGCAGAGCCTGCTTCAGATTCTCTGTCCCTGTCTCTCTCTGCCGCTCCCCTGCCTGTGCCCTGCGTGTGTGTGCATGCACTCTCTCTCACACACACAAAAATAAATAAACATTTGAAAAAAATAAAATAAAACAGAAAAAGCTTTTCCCACATATCAACTGGCAAGTTCCTAAAAATTCAGCAATATCCAGCAAGGGCCAGACATTGAGAATTCTGAATCTCCATGCACCACCTAACTTAACAGGGGTAACCTGGCCAGATAAAGACAAAAATTCTTCTGTGGACATCCCATTTGACTTCTAAGCCCATTCCACTTCTAAAGCTCTGTCCTACAAAATTATTTAAGGATGTGCACAAAGATATCTGTAAGGATTTAACCACAATATTGCTTTATAATCCTAAAAAATTAGAAACAGTCTTCCATCCAATAAAAGGAATACATCTAAATGTGGAATATAACAATTAAAAATCAGGCTGTAAAAAGAGATGTAAAAATATATAGGAAAATGCTTCTATCATACATTAAGTGAAAAAACGCAGATTCTAAATCTATATACAGAGTAAAGTCAAATTTTATTTATAGGCCATCTCTAACACATTTAAAATACACACAAGGGTACTAAAATCAATACTGGAAAGAGACAAAAATCCTACCAGTGTTATCTCTGGAAGTATCATGATCACAGGTGGTTTTGTTTCCTTATGTGTACTTTTCTGTATTTCAAAATTCTTAAACAGATGATTACTTTGTATTCAGAAAAACTCTACATTATTTTTAAAAAGAAAGACATTTTTGAAAAGGGGGGTCTTTCCTTCTTTCCAGTTCGTGAAAGGCACTTAACAAGTCTAGCCAGAAGCCTGCCCCAGGCCCTGCGCCCAGGCTAGCATTCAGAAATTTCCTTCCACACTGCCATCTTTGACCCCTAACCAAGTTTCAATCCCTAGGCCCTACTTTTATGCTTCCTCTCGTCCTTTTACCCAAAATGATCTGTCATCTAACATTCATGCAAAGGTCAGATCAAATCCCAAGTCTACAAGAGACACTGAGTGATTCTCAAGCCCCTGTCTAGCCCAGCCTTTTACCTTTGAGCAAATGAAGCTATAGATGGTTGATCGTTTTCATGAAAGTGTCGCCAAAGGAGGCTGTCCCCTCTGATGAGGGTCTCACAAGCCCTGGGGTGAGCAAGCCATCAGCAATGACGTGTACAAAGTTGAAGTCAAGAGCCTGGAGCTGGCTTATAGTCCTGGGCTCCCCTAATCCCTCTGCCTGCTGACTCCAGGCCCTCCTCAGCCAGCCAGGGAACCCCAACTGGGCAGGAATGACATCCTAGAGTCCCCAGCCCCATTTATCCAGGGGGATGCCTGCCACTCACCCTTCAATCTCCCTTATTCATCCCCATCTCAACCCTCTGTACTTGTGCTTCCATAATAAAAAGGTTCGGAGAAAATAGAACTTCCTCTCACAACTCATTAATTCAGTTAAAGTGGTCTAATCTCCTATCACTGCATAGGTCAAGAACTTCTCATTTTCAACCAGAATACTGTGAGTCAGAACTTGCTCAGCTGTGATTGATAGAAGCCACCAAAGTTGGCCTGACTTAAGTGGGGGAAAATGGAATTCATTAGCTTATGTCACTGGGGAGTCCCAGGTAGATATTTAGCTTCAGGCATGGCTAGATTCAAGGGCTCAAATACCAGCGCCCGATCTGTTCTATTTTCTCCACTTGGTGAACAAGATACCCACTAAAAGCCTCACACTCACATCCTACCAATCCCCACAAAAATAGACCATCTTCCTCCAGAGTTCTGGCAGCACAGTGCCAGATAGGACTCAAATTGCTCAGATCACATAACCACTCCTAGGGACACAGGGCAAAGGTCAGCCCCACCCAACTACACAGGAAAAGGTGTTCTCTTCCTAGAAGGGAGTGGGAAATCCTGGGAATGAAATCAACAACATATTTCCACCCAAACACATCTCTCTCTGTCTTGAAGAACAAACCAGTTCCTTGGCACAGGCATTCAATGGCAGGAGTACACATGAGTGACACCAGAGGGCTGGGGTCACTTTGCCACCAGGCAAAATGAATCTCTAGCTAACTCACACAAGAAATGCCCGAATACTGTAACAAAAATCCATGTTGAGAACAATGTTAAGTTTACTGAGGTATGACTTACATACAGGAGTCACCCGTTGTCGTAAAGAGTTCCATGAATTGTAGTAAATGCACAGAGCTGTGTACCCATCACCACAGTCAAAATATAGAACATTTCCATCACCCCAAACAAGTGCTTTGTGCCACTCCCTCCCCCCATTCCCAGCCACTGGCAACTTCTGATTTGTTTTATGACCTTCTTAGTACGCCTTTTCCAGAATATCATGAAGTTATCCAGTGTGCAGCCTTTTGAGTCTTTTTCACTTAACATAATGTACCTGAGATTCATGTATGTTGGTGCACCTATCAGTTCATTCCTTTGATTGTTGAGCATCATTGATACATATACACCAAGATTTTAGTTTTTCTTAAACATTTATCTTTGAGAGACAGAGAGAGACAGAGCATGAGCAGGGGAGGGGCAGAAAGAGAGGGAGACAAAGAATCTGAAGCAGGCTCCAGGCTCTGAGCTGTCAGCACAGAGCCCGATGCAGGGCTCGAACTCACAAACTGCGAGATCATGACCTGAGCCCAAGTCGGAGGCTTAACTGACTGAGCCACCCAGGTGCCCCTACACAAAGATTTTTAAAAATTCACCTATAAAAGCTTGACCTAAAATGCTGATAAGATATAACATTATTTTATGTATTAGTTCAACAAATTTTTAGGCCTAGGAACAGGGGTAGTAAGCAAGATAAAGTCTTTATTCTCATGGTGCTTTTATTTTAATGCAGAGACAAAATAAATGTATACCAGGCAGTGAGAAATGACAGAAGTCAAAAGGGAACAGTACAAAAGGTGGAGGTGGTGATGCTTTGTAAAAAAGCGGTCAGGGAAAGTCTCTGGGAGACCCTGAGGGAATAAGGACCATGAGCCTTGAGGTTACCTGCAGGAAGAACATTCCAGGCAGAAGGAATGCCACAGTGGCAGCCAGGGGCTAAACCTGCTTGGAGTGTTTGAGGAGCAGCAAGCTGACCAGAGGCTGCAGTAAGAACAGCCTGGTGGGAGTTGAAAGGGGAGGGAAGACAGAACCTCACAAACCAAGGTAAAGCCTTTGGGTTTCACCCAAGGGACACGGTAAATTATCGAATCTAGGCATCCCGCACCGTCTGCCTTTTCCACACGGACATGCAGGTGGCAGGGACCTGGGAAGACTGCTGCACAGCCTCATAAGTAACAGCCACCACAAACCCACCAGGTCTCCAGACCAAGCAGGTCTCCACACCCACCACCACTGGGTGCTTCACAGAGGAAACCTCCGGGGGCCTGTGACACCACCTCACTGTCATCCTAGGCCTTCCAGCAGGACCAGCCACATAATTTCCCAGTTGCAGTTAAGGTCACCAGACAAAATATAATGGAATCTGAATTTCACATGCACGATGAGTCATTTTCCATGTGTGTCCCAAGTATTACATGGGATATATTTACACCAAAAAAAAAAAGAAAAAGAAAAAAAAAGAAAAGAAAATGAAAATGAGGGGCTCTTCATTAGATAAATTAAGAATTTCAAGGGGGCGTCTGAGTGGCTCAGTTAAGCATCTGACTCTTGATTTCGGCTCAGGTCATGATCTCACAGTTGGTGGGTTCGAGCCCTGCTTCAGGCTCTTGTACTGACAGTGTGGAGCCTGCTTGGGATTCTCTCTCTGCTCCTCAACTAGTCTAATTCTCTCTCTCTTCAACTCTGAAAATAAATAAACTTTAGAAAATAATAATTTCAAGACCGTGGCAGCAGAGCGTTAAACAAAACACAAAACCCCTCTAAACTGGAGACATGTGTGGCTATGCAAGCGGCCCACGGTAGAGCTGCTCCTGCTCCCCAGTCAGTTCTCTTTACAGGCCACGATTCAGAGCTCAGCTTTCCTAACCATCTGACCCACCGCCTCCTCTTTTCTTTCTGCTGCCTTACAAAGCAAAGGAACCATCCAAAAGGAAACTCAAATTCTTGGTGCCACACACTTTCCCACGTGTACATCCTCCTTTGCCTCCTCCCCACCTGTTCCAAAGGGAGCCACATCCTTCCCTGGGACAGAGTACCCTCCCCATCTGAGCCCTGGATCCCACCCCCTCCTAACCCCTCTGCAGGACTTTGTGCTATTCATTACCCACCTCTTCTCTGTATCTGTAACTGCGGTCTACCCGAAGTCTATTTCTCACCAGGAATTCAACACGCTCAAGGCTTTCCTGTTTTTTTCCTTTTAAACCTCCTTGGATCCTCCCATAGCTCTACACCTACCACTACCTTCCATCCACATCCCCTCTACCTTCCCACATCCCAGAGTCCTGCCACCTGGCTGCTCTCAGGCTGTGGCCACTCTAGGACCCACCCCTCACTACAATCCTTCATTACCTTGGCACTCATTTCCCAGGCCTTACCTTTGCCTCCTTCAAGCCATCTTTCCTTGGCTTTAGTAACACCAAATTCTCCTGGCTTCTAATGGAGGCAGCAACTTCCCACTTGCTTCTGTGGGCCCCCTTTCTTTACATACTGGGATTCTGAGGCTTGTTCTAGACTTGCTTTTCACGTGTTACACATTCACTTACAGTGGAATCCACAGGTTGTATATGAAGAAGCCCACATCTCTCTAGCATAGACTTCTATCCTGAGTTTCCGACTCTAAAGTCCATAGGACAGCTCCACTATATGTCCTTGAACTCAACATGTTCAATATCACACTTAAAAAAAAAAAAAAAAAAAAAAAAAAAAAAAAAAAAAAAAGGCGGACTCATTCTCCTTCACCACCTTGCCTGGCACCACCTCCTGTTTTCTGTATCTGAATGGCACTCCACCAACCCAGTTCCAAGACAAAAACTCAGGTGTCATTCTTGATTTTCCCTTCTCCTGCACCTGTACATCCTCAAATCTTATCAATTCTGCTTTCTAAATATCTTTTGATTGCATACATTCCCTTCTCCCTCCACTATTTCAGTTATCACTATGTCTGCCCTACTGTAATCTTTCAACAACCTCCTGACCCATGCCTGCTTCTCATCTTGCCACCTCCTATCTCCACCCAACAGCCCTGGCTGCATCTGTTCTCCAGCCTTATCCCCCGAAGCCCCCCTTCATACAACATGCTCACAGTTCTCGTAATACCTTTCAATCCTCAGCTATATCATGTCTTCTCTTGCCTCCCTCTGGTCTTGCACCTCTGTGTGGAATGTTTCTTCCAGACCTCTTTACTTCCTCACTCTCCAACAAGGCTCATCAGCCATGGGAAGCGGTAGGGAGAATGGTTCAAAACACATCCCAAGTCAGGCTTCCTGAGTTCCAACCACAGTTCCATCCTTTTCCAGGTGTGTGACTTTAACCTTTCTAAACTTCAATTTCCCTTTCAGAAAAAAATGGGAATAATAACTGAGGACATATTGGTTAATACCCAGCTATCTCCCTTCTTCCTCACTAGCAGAAAGCAAGCTCTGTTCAGAGGCCACGTGCTCATTCCAGGGAGCGCATCCTGACCGGTATCAGTAAGCTATAGAAACCCACCTTCCTTTTGCCAGTGATTAACCCTGGCCAGTCGAATTTAAGAGAAGGAGAAGGGGCACCTGAGTGGCTCACTCAGAAGAACGTGCGACTCTGGATATCAAGGTCATGAGCTCGAGCCCCATGTTGGGTGTAGAGCTTACTTACATAAAAAAAAAAAATTGTTTTTTAATTTTAAGAGAAAGTCAGTTGAGGACTTCTGGGAACACAGTACTACCCTTAGAACCAGGCAAGAGAGGCCCCTGCACTAAACCCCATGCTTTAGAGGATCTCATCACCAACACACATATCACGTTAAAGAATATATGGGTGCCTCTGTCCCTGAGGGTCACACAGCATGACTTATAACCCTCAACATCTGCTGTGAGGGCTAACACCATCCAGATGCCAGAGCAACACGTCATATCTCTTGCCTATATCCACCAAAAAAAAAAAAAAAAAAGGTGGATGCATCCCAAATGAGAAAGTTGTGGATTGTGCTTTGGCCACCATGGGAAACCAACACTGCTATGAATGTGGGGAGGATCTGAGTGCCAGGAGCGCTTCGGGAAGACAAAAGACAAATGATCTCCTTGGGTCCTTCCTCTCAGCACAAAGGCAGCACATTCTTGTATAAGGAAGTATAGAAACTCAGGAGTCCTGAGTACCCATTTTCTTGCTTCTGTTCCTATTCATGGTTCCACAGGTAATCACAAATCAGAGCTACATTAACCCCAGTTGCACATGGTGGTTAAGGAACATTTTGCGAAATTACATCATACTGCATGTATGTGTGTCTCACATACATATGAAAGAGAACATGCATGAGGCATAATATTAATTTTTATTTTCATATTTTTGTTTTATTTTTTAAAATTTATTTACTTTGAGACAGTGAGAGCGCATGTGCATGCGCATGCCCACATAAGTGGGGGAGGGGCAGAGGGAGGGAGAGAGAAAATCCCAAGCAGGCTCTGCACTCACAGTGGGGCTCCATGTGGGGCTCCCACTCACAAACTGAGATCATGACCCGAGCCAAAACCAACAGACGTTTAACTGACTGAGCCACCCAGGCACCCCAATACTAATTCTTTGGAAATGAAATGGACATTGAGCATTGTAACTGATATGTTAAACTAAAAAAAATTTTTTTTAATGTTTATTTATGTTTGAGAGAGAGAGAGACACAGACTGCATGCAGGGGAGGGGCATAGGGAGAAGGAGAGAGACACAGAATCCAAAGCAGCCTCCAGGCTCTGAGCTGTCAGCACAGAACCCAACGCAGGGCTCGAACTCACAAACTCAAGCTACTGACGTGAGCTGAAGTCAGATGCTCAACCGACAGAGCCACCCATGTGCCCCAGATATCAAATTAAAAAAAAAAAAAAAACAACTAAGATTTACTTTCCAAATTTGAAAGGACTTTTTCAGCTTTAAAATAATCTTGATTACAATTTTAACACTAATTACAAAGTTTGTTTTGCTTTTTCCATCTCGATAAATGTGAGCATTTTAGAAAAACACCTCGTTAAAAAAGGTATCTTGAATATTTTCTTATCTTTGAATGTAAGTGTATAATTTTGCACATAAGTTAAATGCTCTCATGTTTGCATTTAAAACCAGCACTGCACAATATAAGTGGTAAAACTCATGCTAATGTATCAGTATTTAAATTTCTTTTTTTAGAACATTAAATAGCAGATAAAAAACTACCACACTCAAATATTACAAAGACAGGAAAAAACTTTACATTTTAGTACCTAAAATGTCACTTTTTTCCTGCTTTTTAAATAAGGAATCCCACATTTTCATTTGTACTGGGACCCACAAATTATGTGGCCAAACTTGACAGTGGAGTAGAAAGAGAACAAGAATCTGAGTCCTCGATGTCAGGGGGGTGAGCCACTGCCAACCTGAGGGACTACCAACCCCAGAATTCTTGTTTTGTTAATAATAAATGCCATTCTTCCTAAAACCACTGTTACATGGGGTTTCTCTTACTTGCAACCAAAAGCATTCCTAACCAATAAACTACCACTCCCAGGGTTGTTATGAGGATTAAATGAGATAAGTCAAATGACCAGCAAATAGGTCACCTTAGAGCACTTGGAATGAGCCAGAACTACTCTAATGGTGGAGCTCTTGCTTGGCACACAGCAGAGTGCCACATGATTCCTGATACCAACACAGCACTTTTCCAAGTGAAAGAGGGAATAAAAATGGCAGGACCAAAGGACTGCCCAGGCCAACTAAGAGTAAACACTCAACAAATGTCAGCTCTTCTTACTAATGGATTAACTTAAACATCACTTCTCCAGGAAGACATCCCCAGAGCCTTTGACTAGGCCATCTACCACACCAGGCTGTAGATCCAACAAGGTGGGGACTCTGTCCAACCCATCCTCTGGTGGATCCACAGGGTCTCACCAATAAGCAGATGCTCAGTTAATTCTGGCGGACTGAGGTTCTTCAGTCTCATGTGTATATACTTGCCTAACCTTGGTGATTCCACTGTGAATTAATTGCTCTTATATTTGCATTTGGGCTCTGGGGAAGCAGGACGTGTATTTTATTCACTGATGTGTCCCCTGAAGTCCTAACTGCAGTGCCCAGTAGGTAACGGTACTCAAGCAATATGGGCTGCTCTTCCAGCATCCTCTCCAACGGCCACATTATGTTTGTGGGGATTTGAACCCTACAGAGAAAGGCAGAACCTACTGCTTCCATCACATATCATCTACCGCATTATCTAGTTCTAAAAGTTAAGAATGAAGATTCAAGGGGCACCTGGGTGGCTCGTTTGCTTGAGTGGCTCTTGATTTCAGCTCAGGTCATGATCTCATCGTTTGTGAGATTGAGCCCCTTGTCAATGCAGAACCTGCTTGGGGTTCCCTCTCTCCACCCCCACCCCTTGCTTATGCATATATATGCATCAAAATAAATAAACTTAAAAACAAAAAACAAAGACTCAAGATGGGAGATCCCACTGTAGGCACGTGGGCCCTATTTCTCTCCTGTCAACTGATTTTTAATTTAGGTCTTTTAGGTGGGGAGGAGAGCTCTTTCTATCCACTGGGAACCTGAGATTACAGTCATTAGCTCCTCCTTCTTCCCTTCCCGAATCAGTTTGCTGTTGCTGTTGTCTCAATGAACCGACTCTGGAGAACATTCTTCAGCAACAGCACGCCAGAGGCAGGTAGTGGACCACACCTGGACCTCACAATCCTCTCCCAAGAAAGAGACAGCCCTGTCACAGGCTTCAACGAGCCAGAAAGGAAGGACGATAAAGGAAAACGCAGAGGCGCCATGCTCTTCTTTCGGCCCTTCCGTGTTCACATGCCATAACCCCACACTCCCTTTGGGGAAGAGATACAACAGCAGAGGTAGTTCAGCAAGTCCACCCTGGCTAATTATTGCCATCAGACTCCACTGGCAGAGCCCCCTTCAGGGTTCAGGGGAAGGAGAATTGTGGTCTGAATTGTCTTCAGCAAAAAGGACCGGCTGTGGTTGGGGGCTAACATCACACCAGACGTCTCGCTGCCTGCAGCCAGGTCAGGGACCCCACTCTACCAGGAACCCCGTGGCAGCCAATCAAATACACCAGAGCCCACTTAACATCCCCAATCTCATGGTCTTCCCCAAGGCAATCACTCCGACAAAAGTGGGGGGACAAACCATTCCAACACCCGAGCTGCTCCCACAAGACACCATCAACTTTGTTTTTCCCACATTGTGTACCCAAGATTTCAGAAGCACTCCTTACCTTTCACTACTCAGAAAGCCTCTTTCTCCATCTGGTAAGGGATCCTTTATCCCCTGTCCCACCCCTATGAACTAAAAAATTTCATTTTTAGTGAATTATCTATCTTTAGCCTTAGAAGAAGCCTCTGTGATGAAAAGTAGATTTTTTTCTGGAACAGTGTGGATTTTTCTCCCTGACCCCTGCTATCTTACTTTCCTACACTCTCTTAAAAAAAAAAAAAAAAAAAAAATTAACTTCACTAGGGAAAAAATAAATGAACCATTTCTGGTTGTGGGAGGGGGTAGGGGGAAACAAGCAAATGCAGTGAGGTCCCCCTGGCCCCCATCTGTTCCAAATCTTCTCCTCACAGGATGTAATGTCTGAAAAGCAAGAAAAATATTCCTTCCTCTTCCAACATTCAGCAGGATCTTGCATGCAAAGAGAAGAATGTCTGGTTACTCTGTGGGTTTTCATCTGCTTTTTAACTCCCATGTTGCCGAATTACACTGGCCCCTCGTTCCTATTTCCCCCACTTCCAAAAGAAAAGCAGCGGGATGGCAGGGAGGCAGCAGGCGAGTTCACCACTAGCAAGGAACATCCTGGTTCTGGCAAAGAGCTCCCTCCCCTCCACCAACCCCTTTGGCACAAAGGATTAGTTCTAAGTCTGGCCAACGACTTCTGCAGATTGCTTAGCTGAAGACTTGCCAGAGGGATGCCTGGGCCCCCAGAGGAAGTGGGGCCGGCCCCGAGTGTAAAAGGAGTGGGCTCAAACTCCCGAACTTCTTGTTCTGCGCGCTCACCCCCTGCTTCCAGGCACTTTGCGCGCGGATGTGCACAGGCAGCCAACTCCTGGCCATCTGAACAGGAAGGATGTTCCCCAGTAGCTCGCAACAGCCATCGCTGATGCCTTTCCAGGACCAGGAGGGCGATATTTATAGGACCGGCAGCCGGCCAAACTAGGCCCGCTCCAACTTTATTCCAACCAAACCTCCTTTGTCTCCTGTAGTTCTCCTACGTTAAATGGAGAGGCATTCCTCCCTTTATTGCTTGATTTTTTTCCGCTGGGAAGGAGGCTCTCATTAAAATGATTGAGAAACCCTGACTTGAAGAGAAGGAAAAAGTCCCACATGGTCCACCCCTTCCCTTCGGCTCTCAATCTCCCCCGCCCCCACCCAAATCCTCCAGCCACCTCTATCTCCACCTTCTGGGCCCCTGACAGACACTAACCTTGGCACATGCTCCTTCTTTATGCCCGGGCAACACAGAACCCCTGCGCAAAACTCCCTCTCATTACCCTGGGCCCAGATTATCTTTCCAGCCACCCACTCACCCCTCTAATCACATCCCACAAGAAAGACCCTGCAGGATCTATCCCCCCTGCCTCACACCCCTTCCCTGACCTTACTTCCTACAGACCACCTTCTCCACATAGTTGCTCTAACACCCCCAACCACCCTCCGGGGCTTCCCACTTGCTGTCTCCTCTACCTGGGGCACCTGGGGTGCTGGAAGGTCTGGCTCCCTCACACCATCTGCATTTCTGTTGGGTAATTACTTCCCTCAAGAGGCCTTGCTAACCATGTCTAATAAAAAGCAACCCCGGTCTCTGTCTAGCTGCTCTAGGCCACACCTGCTTTATTTTCATTCACGGCACCTTCTGTCACCAAGCACTCCCGAGTACACTTGCGTCAGGCTCCTACGAGCCCTCTTCTGAACCCGGCCTGCACCTTGGTCTGCTCTCAGCAAAGAGTCCTGCTAAATCAGCCCCTACCCTTGATACCTGACCAAGTTCCTCTACCCCCACTTGTGATGTATAACTGCTTGGCCGGCCTTCTGTAAGAATCCAGATGATTTGACAAAAATTCCCCCACCCTCAATGTCTCCTCCATACACAGACCCCCTCAACTCTGTGGCTTATGGAGGTCCAGCTGTCTTTGCTATATTCAGAGTTGAACTCACTCTCTTTCCTACTAAAACAGTCCTGAATCAAGTCTTCCTTACCATTTTAACCTGTGTCAGTAATTTTTCTTCAACACCACCTAACGTGATCTTTTCCTTCAGCTGTCTCTCTCCACTGGACTGGCAGGGTCCATACGCATTTTGCTCTCCACTAGCCTCCTAGCTTCTAGAACAGTATCTGACATCCAGCAGACATTCAAATATTTGTTGAATCAACAAATCTAACTACTTACCATTTACCTGCCACCTCCGCTGGGAAGTCATTCCTGAATCTTCCAAGGCTTGACCCTGTACTCTACCTAGCAGTGAGCCTCCTGATCACAAGGGGTAACTTCCTGGTTTAATATGTATGTTAATATATACATTAATATGTATATTTAATGCATTACTTATATAATACACTGATACACAGAATAAAGCATAGAAGTCTATCTTGACCATCTGCCCTCCTTCCCTTCCACACCACCCAGCCTTACCCCTAGCAGGGGCTTAATTAAAAAGGGTGTGTGTGTGTGTGTGTGTGTGTGTGTGTGTGTGTGTGTGTGTGTTTGATCTCAGGGTGGTGAGTTCAAGTCCCACAGTGGGCACAGAGCTTATGTTAAAAATTGAATTAATTAAAAGGGGGAGGAAGAGGAGCAGTGTGAGGCTGAAAGTCAGTTCTCTGCCTTCCAAAACCAAGCCCATCTTGGCCCCCATCTTCCTGGCTTTCTCCACACACAGGAGGAAAGAGGGAGGTGAGTCTACAGTGTCAGTGGCAGTCAGCTCACTTCTCCAGTCCCCACACACTTACGAGGCCAGTGTGGGTCAGAGCAGTGGCCTGGGCCCACTGTTCAAAGTGGTGCTCCTGGAGGGCATGAGGGTTCATTAGGCCCGGAAAGCAACAGGAGGCCAGGGCCCTGGTGGTTGGTGAATTCCGGCCTGCTTAGAATCTCAGGGCAGGGGTAGTCTGGGAGGGGGGAGCTGATTGTAGAAACCTCCCAAGTAGGTTTCCACATAAAGGAAAAGCAAACAGAGGAAGGCTCTTCCTCAGCTCTGTGAGCCTCTCAGAGGAGGGCAAACCTTCAAGTGTTTGCTGAAAACCTAATCGGATTAAAAATGCTTTCAAAGGGCTGGAAGAGGAAGTACAGACTCTGACCCCCTCCACTTGCCTGCAGCCTAAACATGGTCACTTTCGCTTCCTGCAGCCTCTGTCTCGGGGGTGCTGCACATAGAGACGCAGGGCTAGGAAGGGACCTGGAGCAGAAGCGAGAACAAACCCTTGTCCACTCAGGGCTACTGACTCCTCTTTGGGCCAAGAAAGAGAGCTTCTGGAGAGCAGAACAACCAGCCAGGACTGGGAAAACGTTGTGCACTAACCCCCAGCCTTCACGTCACTCACACCCCGGAGTCTGGGAGCTACTGAAGGGCCCAGCCCTGTTTCCTGGAGGCACTTAATTATCTCCCACCCCACTCCCACCCCAGCTGGGTGGGTCTCCTTTCTGGCAGCTAATTCATCCCCAGAAGTTCCAGGTGAAATGAATGCTCATGTGGGTTTGCCAAACAACAACCAAAGGAAAAGACAATACTTCTCAAATACTCCAGATTTTGGTTCTCTCTCCATTGGAGAGAACTTCACTGGATCCTGTCGCCCAATACCATCACGCTAGGATGACCAAGCATCCTCGGTTGTCAGTGACTGTTCTGGTTTTAGCCCTTGAAGTGTCACATCCCGGGATGGTTGGCCCATCCTTGTGGCTTCCCCAAGCTCCTTCCCTCCCTCCCCACGATTTCCGAGGGGCACATATTTGGGGAAAGTGGGCTTCCTGGTATTGTTCCCTAATCCTCATGCACTTGCTAGGTTTTAGAAGGAAGGAAAGTGGTGAATCTAGACGTTGAATTAGTTTCTTTCAACCAAAAACCTTAATTTAAAAAGGACATAGATCCCGGGATAGCAAAAGAGTAGGTCCGGGGAGCCGCCCCTGGAGCCAGAGCTGTCGTGTCCCCCTCCTCTTTTAATTTCCCATTGCAAACAATAAAGGCCTTCCCTACAGTAAAAGAATGATAATAATAATAATAAAATAAAATTTAAAAACATAAATAAAAAGGAGACAGAAAAGAATAATACCACTCAGCACTTTCTCTGCTGAATATACAACGCCTTGTTTAATCCTGTGAGGTAGGTAGCATTTCCCAGACTGGGAAACTGAAGCCCAAAATCACAGTTAATAAGTGGTAAGCTTGGGATCCCAATCCAGGTAGTGATACCAGAACTCCCAAACTTACTGTCTTATATTGTGATCCCTGAAGATGAAAAATCCTTCTCGTTTTGATCACAAAGGACAGAAACAATCTGAAGTTACTTATGCTAGACCAACAAAGGATACATTAAGTAGAGTAACTTATCAAGAAAACGGGATTGTGAGACTGTGACCACAGGTACTCCCAAAGATGGGGGTGTTGACCAGGTTCATGGATGCTTATGGCACCAATGCCCTGTGCCAGAGCCTCACCACAGAACTCCGCAACATTGACCCTGCCCCCATCCACCCTCCCAATGGCAGCCAGATGAATCCACTCAAACTCCAGATCTGATTGTGTTCCTCCAACTCTGTCAGGCACATCAACAGCTACAATGCATAGTAGTAAAATCCAGGTCCCTCACCCCAGTCTCATCAGTTGCCCTGAAAACAGAACTGGACTCCACAAGAACCAATTTGGCAGTATAGGTCACAAACCTTGATACAAGTTCATGCCCTTTGACCTTATAATCTCCCTTCTAAGACTCTTCCCCAAGGAAATGGTTGTAACTGGCAGTGACTGGGAGGAGGGAGACATCGTACACATAAAAGTGTTCATACATAGGGGCGCTTGGGTGGCTCAGTCATTTAACCGTCTGACTTCGGCTCAGGTCATGATTTCACGGTTCGTGGGTTCGAGCCCCTGCATTGGGCTCTGTGCTGACAGCTCAGAGCCTGGAGCCTGCTTTGGATTCTGTGTCTCCCTCTCTCTGCTCACACACACACACACTCTCTCTCTCTCTTAAAAATAAATAAACATAAAGAAAACAAATTTTGGGGCACCTGGGTGGCTCAGTCGGTTAAGCGGCCGACTTCGGCTCAGGTCATGATCTCGCGGTCCGTGAGTTCGAGCCCCGCGTCGGGCTCTGTGCTGACAGCTCAGAGCCTGGAGCCTGTTTCGGATTCTGTGTCTCCCTCTCTCTCTTTGACCCTCCCCCGTTCATGCTCTGTCTCTCTCTGTCTCAAAAATAAATAAATGTTAAAAAAAAAATTAAAAAAAAAAAAGAAAACAAATTTTTAAAGTGTTCATACATAGGGTTCTGCGAACAAGGAACGTGAAGTAATTGCTACAGAACAATAAAGAAATGGTTAACAAAACTATGCCGTATTGGTAAACAACCTGCACTTACTCTGTGAGCGTCCTGCCAACTGCTTTGCTCTTATCTCACCTAACCTTCATGGCAGTGAGGAGGGCCTCCCTTTATCAAGAAGAAAATTCAAGCTGCGAGAAGATAATGAAGCTGCACACTGGTTGCCCACAGCTAATAAGGGGGAGAAAAGGGATCTGAACTCAGATTTGCCCAATTCAGGGCCTGGGCCCTCATCCTCCATGCTATTCCACACCTGGGTGCAGACAACAGCTTGATTTGGCTGGTGGGACTGCTGGCAACTTTCCCCCTCCACTTTCCACTTTTTTTATTTTCCAAATTGTCTATATTAGCCATTGGGACACTGTTTAAAAAAAAAAAAAAAAAAAATTTCCCCAGGGGCGCCTGGGCGGCTCAGTCAGTTAAGCGTCCGACTTTGGCTCAGATCATGATCCCGTGGTTCGTGAGTTGAAGCCCCACACCGGGCTCTGTGCTGTCAGCGTGGAGCCGCTATGGAACCTCTGTCTCCCTCTCTCTCTGTCCCTAACCCCGCTTGTGCACACAGTCTTCTCTCTCTCTCTCTTTCTCAAAAATAGATAAATACTTACAAAAAACTGTTTTCCCATTTCTAAGGTAATACAGGCTTATAACACTTGGTACGTTGTATATTTTTTTTAATGTGGGAAACAATAAACTTAGGACTAAAAGACATTTAACAACAATAAACCTTCCTTCATTTTAAAGCTCCCTCCACCCACCCCAGTTTGGCTCCCTGCTGGCCACATTTCCCACACTTCTTTCTCACAGTCGTTAAGTCACCAAGCTGTTAGCTGACACGGTCAGATCTACGGTTTGGAAAGAACAGCTCTGGGGCAGAGAGGGAGGTGGAGAGGACAGTGGAGGTCATGGGGGCAGGTGAAGTAGCCCCTGTGGCGATGACCCGGCAAATGGCCAGTATTTAACACACGTGTGGAAAGGACATGCCCACGGTGTCCAAGAGACACAAACTGTGTGAAAGCATCAGCATTAAACAAAAGAAACGGCAGGAGGATCTGGCGCCAGATTCTGGACGGATGCCTCCCCATCAGGCCCCCCGGGCTGCTCCTGCAAGGGAGCCAGGTAACAGGAAAAGCTCCAGCCACCACTCCCTGGGACACCCAGCAAAGAAGTGGCAAGGGTGACTAGGACCACCACCCTCCACACTGCCACTCTGGACCTGGCTTCCCTCGGGGCACTTCTTTCTAGCTTGAGAGAGAAAGGAGGCTTTTGAGAAAACGAATTACAAGACAGCTTGGCAGCAGCAGAGCAGCAGCAACACAAAGTGTGAAAAGTTGCAACAAAGATGCTCAGATTTCACTCACTCTTCCCAATCTTTGCACACTGGAGGGCTTTCCAAGGAAGGAAGCCATAATATTGCTGGAGAAAATAAAATGAAAAGGAAGAAGCTTTCAACAGTGGCTCTCAGCCCTTGAGGGCTCTGAGAACTTTACCTGAGGGAGAGGCAGGTTGGTTTTTTTCTGTTTTGCTTTTTTAAGTTTATTTATTTTGAGAGAGAGAGAGTGCGAGCATGCGTGCACCAGCGGGGGAGGGGCAGAGAGAGAGAGGGAGAGATAGAGAATCCCAACCAAGCTCCTCATTGTCAGCTTGAAGCCGCCCATGGGGTCAAACCCACGAACCAGGAGATCATGACCTGAGCCAAAACCAAGAGTCGGATGCTTAACTAACGGAGCCACCCAGGTGCTCCCGGGAGAGGCTGTTTAAATGCATTTCAGGGGCGCCTGGGTGGCGCAGTCGGTTAAGCGTCCGACTTCGGCCAGGTCACAATCTCGCGGTCCGTGAGTTCGAGCCCCGCGTCGGGCTCTGGGCTGATGGCTCAGAGCCTGGAGCCTGTTTCCGATTCTGTGTCTCCCTCTCTCTCTGCCCCTCCCCCGTTCATGCTCTGTCTCTCTCTGTCCCAAAAATAAGTAAACGTTGAAAAAAAAAAAAAATTAAAAAAAAAATAAATAAATAAATAAATGCATTTCAGCCTCACGGACAAACATTCTGATTTCATAGATTCTTCTCAGGCCCAGGAGTCTGCCTTGGGGATGTAAGGATTGACATTTGGGGAACATTTCTAATTATTTCACCTTTAAAAAAAAAAATTGCGAAAGGCATACAGGGAATTTTTTGTATTACTTTTGCAACTCTTCTGTAAGACAAATTATTTCTAAAAACTTTAAAATATACATATGACAAAAATAATAAGTGCCCATAATAAGATATTTTTAATAGAACCACATTAGGGAAAGTAGAAAACAGACATCCCCTTCACTGTCCCTTCCCCTCCACCACCAGCCTCATCCGACTCTCCAGACTAACCAGTAGGAAATAGTTTGGTATATATTAGCAAGCAAGTCAGATTCGTTGTGTGTTTTCATTTTTAATGATAACTTAGGCCTACAATGTGATGAAAATGACACTCAAAATTACTGTCCGAAATGCAAATTAATACAGCCCTTCTGAAAAGCAATTTAGCAATGTATAGCAAAAATCATAAAAACATTTATATTCTATGACCTACCAATTCCATGTGTGGGAATCCCTCGCAAGAATAGCTCTCTCCTGGAACAATACACATCTTTTTTATTATTATTATTTAACTGTGGTAAGAACACTTAAGATCAGATCTACCCTCTTAACAAATTCTTAAGTGTATAATACATTACCGTTGACTATAGATACAATGTTGTACAGCGGGTCTCCAGAACTGACTCATCATAACTAAAACTTTATGCCCGTTGATTAGTAATTACCATTCCCCGCTCCCACCCCCCCAGCTCCTAACACCACTGTTCCACTCTGATTCTATGAAGGCTATTCCACATACCTCGTAAGTGGAACATGCAGTATTTGTCTTTCTGTCATCAGCTTATTTCACTTAGCATGATGACCTCAAGGTTCATTCATGTTGTCACATATTGCAGAACTTCCTTCATTTTTAAGGCTAGACAGTATTCCGTTATATGAATATACCAGTTTCTTTATCCATTCGTCTGTTGATGGAACACTTTGTTGTGCATAGTGCTGCAGTGAACATACGAGTGCTAATATCTCTTCGAGATCCTGATTTCAATAGTTTTCAGTAAATAGTCAGTAGCACGATTACTGGATCATATGGTATTTCTATTTTCAATTTTTTTGAGAAACCTCCATACTGTTTTCCATAGCAACTGCACCATTTCGCATTCCTACCGACAGTTGCAAGGGTTCCAATTTCTCCACATCCTTGCCAACACTGTTTTTTTTTTTCTTTTAGGGTAGCCATCTTGACTGGTGTAAGGTGGTATCTCATTGTGGCCTGATTTGCATTTCCCTGATAAGTAGTGACATTGATCATTTTGCCAAATACCTGTCAGCCTCTTTGTCCTCTTTAGAGAAATGCTCTCTCATGTCCCAGCCCAGTTTAATCAGGTAATTATGGGGTTTTGGTATTGAGTTTTAAAAAGTATGCAATTATTTAAAATGACATCACATGGAAATGCAAGCTGGTGCAGCCACTCTGGAAAACAGTATGGAGGTTCCTCAAAAAACTAAAAATAGAACTATCCTAAGACCCAGCAATTGCACTACTAGGTATTTATCCAAGGGATACAGGTGTGCTGTTTCGAAGGGACCCATGCACCCCCATGTTCATAGCAGCACTATCGACAATAGCCAAAGTATGGAAAGAGCCCAAATGTCCATCGATGGATGAATGGATAAAGAAGATGTGGTATATCTATACAATGGAGTATTAGTCGGCAATCTGAAAGAATGAAATCTTGCCATTTGCAACTACGTGGATGGAATTGGAGGGTATTATGCTAAGTGAAACTAGTCAGTCAGAGAAAGACAAATATCATGACTTCACTTATATGAGGGCTTTAAGAGACAAAACAGATGAACACAAGGGAAGGGAAACAAAAATAATATAAAAACAGGGAGAGGGACAAAGCATAAGAGATTCATAAATATGGAGAACAGAGGGTTACTGGAGGGGTTTTGGGAGGGGGGGATGGTCTAAATGGGTAAGGGGTATTAAGGAATCTACTCCTGAAATCACTGTTGCACTATATGCTAACTAATTTGGATATAAATTAAACAAATAAAATTAAAAAATAAAATAAAATAAAATGACATCAGAAAGCAACAAAGATGACAGTTTTTGTGATGTTAGTGAAAAAGAAAAACAGTATAAACATTTTATATCTCCTCCATTACCAAGTTTTTATTTTTGTTAATTTAATTTTGTTTAAATAGATAAAACTACGGAAATAAAACTAAATTGCTAACAGTATGTTAGGGAGGTGTTGAGTGAAACTTTTCTATTTTTCCTCTGTTGGGTGCTCAGCACTCAGATTTTGCAGACAGACAGACAGACAGACCTGGGTGAGAAATCCATCTCCCACTTTCCACACGTACGACTTTGAGGACCTCATGCAACCTCCCTGAGCCTCAGTTCCTTATGGAGATAACGGGAGATAAAAATTATCCCCTAATCTTAATTCGAGAATTAAAATAAAACATGTGGTGGGGAGCCTGGGTGGCGCAGTCGGTTGAGCGTCCGACTTCAGCCAGGTCACGATCTCGCAGTCCCTGAGTTCGAGCCCCGCGTCGGGCTCTGGGCTGATGGCTCAGAGCCTGGAGCCTGTTTCCGATTCTGTGTCTCCCTCTCTCTCTGCCCCTCCCCCGTTCATGCTCTGTCTCTCTCTGTCCCAAAAATAAATAAACGTTGAAAAAAAAAATTTAAAAAAATAAATAAATAAATAAAACATGTGGGAATACTGGGTACATTGCAACCAGACATAACAAGTAGAACCGTTCTGGTTATTTTTCTGTATTGTCTGTGATTGGTCACATTTCACAAATCAATACTTAAACACTGGGATTTAAAAATGGGGGGTCTGGGCGCCTGGGTGGCTCAGTAGGTTAAGCATCCGACTCTTGATTTTGACTCAGGTCATGATCTCATGGTTCATGAGATTGAGCCCTGTGTCAGGCTCTGTGCTGACAGTGCAAGGCTTGCTTGGGATTCTCTGTCTCTCCCTCTCTCTCTCTGTACCTCCCCTCCCCTCCAATAAATAAACATAAAAAAAATTTTTCTTTAATAATAATGGGTGTCAAAATTTTGATAGCCTTCATTTTCCTCATCAGACCCTCTCTTAAGCCCCTGCTTTACCTCTAAAAAAAAGATGTTGGGTGAAGTGCATTACAGTGACAAGGCACCATGCTCAGTTAATTGAAATAATGAAATGGGAATAAGATTTGCAAGTTGCAAAGTACCTAAAAATGTAATACATCATGAGTGCATTGAGACAGGATGACCCTGAAGGGAAAGTGATGACACAAGGGCTCAAATGCCTAGAGTATTTATGTGAGGTACAATAATGCATCACACAAACACATTAAATGCAAGAGGCAGAGGAGTGAGGAGGGCGCAGGGAGGGGTTGTGTGTGAAAAAATCACCAGACTCTTCCAATGTCTGGGCAAAGGCTTCGAGGAGAAGGCAAGACTTTCAAGGGTAATGAGAGTAAGAATAATTATCTCAGAATGCCTTTCAGCCAATCCGAAGAACTTGGACTACCTTCATCTAATTTATCACAAGCCCTGTCTATTAGGCTGCCTCTGCATCTTTTACTTTGGAGTTAATCACAAGGGTTATTCTGAGCCCATGATTATAGGAAGTCTCTCCTTTCTAAGGACCATTTAGAAATAGAAACTAAAGTATGAGGGCGCCTGGATGGCTCAGTCAGCTGAGCGTCCGACTTTGGCTCAGATCATGATCTCGTGGTTCATGAGTTCGAGCCCTGCATCGGGCTCTGTGCTGACAGCTCAGAGCCTGGAGCCTGTTTCACATTCTGTGTCTCCCTCTCTGTCTGCACCTTCCCCGCTCACACTCTGTCTCTCTCTGTCTCTCAAAAATGAATAAACATTAAAAAAATTTTTTTTAACAAAAAAAGAAAAAACTAAAAAATGATTATTTTATTATCATTACCTTGATAGTGTGGTCAAGCTTATTGTTCCTAAAATTCCAAAAGCACTCGTTCAAGAAAATATAAAGCTATATCTAGTTAATAATACAAAAAAAAAAAAAAAGAGTACTCTTTATATACCCCATCTCCTATGCCTCCCTAAAAGGAACTACTGCCTAGATATATGTATTCTTCCGGATCTTGAATTTTACATATACATGTGGTACATTTACATGTGCATGCATGTGTGTGCACATACACATACACAAACAATTATTTTTACATAAATAAAATCACACTCTTTGCTACTTAAATTTTTCACTTAAGAATAACTCAAGGCCGGGGCGCCTGGGTGGCTCAACTGGGTGGCGAAGTTGAGTGTCCAACTTCGGCTCAGGTCATGATCTCGCGGTCTGTGAGATCAAGCCCCGCGTCGGGCTCTGGGCTGACAGCTCAGAGCCTGGAGCCTGCTTCATACTCTGGGTCTCCCTCTCTCTCTCTCTCTGCCCTCTCCCACTCATGCTGTCTCTCTCTCTCAACAATAAACACTAAGAAAAATTAAAAAATAAATAAATAAATAACTCCAGGGCATCTTTCCTTCTTTATCTGGAGTTACAGGCATTTGTGTGGTGGTTCTAGAACTTGAGGCCAGCCAGCTTGAAGCCCAGCTCATTAGGTATGGGATCTTAGGCAAATAATTTTACAGCTCTTTCCCCATCTATTATTCTAATAGCAACCAAAGGATTGTTGTGAAGATGGAATGAGTTAATATTACAAATACATAAATATTATAAAATAAGTACAGAACTTAGAATACTGTGTGGAGTAAGCACTGTCTGTGTGTCGGCCATTCCCACTGCACCAAACCCCTCTTATTCACAGTCAATAATACAGCCCAAGACCCCCACAGATGTTAGAAACCATTATATATACTGTTTTTTCCTACACATTCATACCTGTGAGAAATTTTATTTAAGAATTTGGCACAGGGGTGCCTGAGTGGCTCAGACAGTCAAGTGTCCAACTCTTGATTTCAGCTCAGGTCATGATCTCACGGTTGTGAGATCAAACCCTGGGTCAGGCTCAGTGCAGAGCATGGAGTCTGCTTGGGATTCTCTCTCTCTTCCTCTCTCTCTCTGCCTCTCCCCAACTCATGCTTTCTCTCTCTCTCTCTCTCTCTCTCTCTCTCTCTCTCTCTCTCTCAAAAATAAACAAAGAAACAAACAAAAAAAGAACTCACACAGTAACAGATTAACAACAGCAACCAATAATAAAATAGAGCAATTATAACAATATACTGTAATAAGAGTTAGGTGAGTGTGGTCTCCCTCTCTGTCAAAATACCTTATTGTACTGTACTCTCCCTTCTTCTTGTGATGATGTGGGACGATAAAATGCCCACGTGATGAGACGAAGTGAGGTGAATGGCGCAGGCATCAGGACATAGCATCAGGCTACTTCTGCAGATTCTTCAGGAAGGTCAGCTGCTTCTGAACTTCAGTTGACCACAGGTAACTGGAACTCTAAAAAGCAAACCTTTCAATGGTGGGGGAGGGGGAGGGGGAGAACTACTGTATTTACTTTGTTGTCTTCCTTAATGGTCATATAGTGTTCCATCATTTGGATGAACTGTCATTTACTAAGCCCATCCCCTGCTGAGAGACACATTGGTGATTTCCTACTTTTTTGCATTTCTGCATAGAGATCTTTGTATACAGGGGCAAACATCACTCTAGGATAGTTTCCAAGGAGTGGAATTGCTGCCTCAAAGGTCACACTCATTTTTTATGAAAGATGCTGCCAAATTTCTCTCCAAGAGGCTGCACTAATTTACATCACGGCCAAGAGTTTATGCATGCCTGTCTCCAGGCATCTTCACAACACTGGCAGCCGGGAACTCTGGCATCCTCTTCTCTGCACTCGCCTTCCCTCAATGAAACCTCAATCAAAACCACCAACAATGCATTTGTTAAAGTCCCCGGGACACCTAATCCCTTTGTCTATTCTAAAAAGGAATGGGGCGTTTTTGGCTCTGACAGGCCCTCAGTTGCCTGGACACAGCCCTGGGACGACTTTGAAAAACACAAATAAAACCCACTTGCTGTTCCCTACCACCCTCCAGAGAAGCTCAAGGGGGCCCACGTGAGGCCCAGTGCTCTGCTCTCTATCACATGCAAAAAAGATTTTCAATAGCAGCTGGTGTTTTCCTGGGTGGAGACCGGAGCCAGCATTTGTATATAAATATTATCCCAGGGCTTGGGGGGGGGGGGGGAATCAGGCTGGAAGGAGAGCCTGCAGCATCCTGGTTGTCTTGTTAATGGGGGGAGGGGGGATGCAAGAGCAGTAAGCATCCTCATGTTTTCCTGAGCTCCCCCTAGAAAGGGGAAGCATCCCAGGACAGGCCCACACCATCCATCGGGGCAGCTTAGCAGAAAGCAGAGGTGGGAGCCGGTGCAGAGCTTGGCTGGAAATCCACATCAGACAGAGGATGGCAAAGAGGCATGCTCCATCTACAGGACCCAGACTGCACTTCTGGCACGGGCTCTGCGTCTCTAGCAGAGTGACCACCTGCAACCAGCTGGCGCTTTAGACCACGGCTCCCGTCACGTGATGACAAGATGACCACTGACTGAGGAGGCCCCTGTGGCCTCATCTCCAACGTTCCACAGCACAGGGTGACTTCTAGCTTTGCTTGAGGACCTCCCCAAATAGAGGGGGAGCTGCACAGACATGGGCTGTGGCTCATGCAGGGCCTCCGGGAGTTCTTGGGCGGGAATGTCAACAATTCTCAGGGTTGCCCCTGCTAAGCTCTGCAAGCCCAAAGCCATTCATCTTCCAAACTTGTTTTTCAGGCTCACTTTTTTATGGCTCAAAACCATTCACCTTTGTTCTTTCAACTGTCTCCTTGCTTCCCACCATTCCCAGGGACCTAGGGCCAGGAGTGGAGGGGGAGAAGACAGGAGAATCTCTGGAACAGTGGATTCTGTGGATCAGAGCAAATTCCAGGGATGAGACCCAGGGACCCTGGCTCATGTCCATAACAGAGGGAATAACTCCGATGATTATCTCAGGCACTTGGAAGTGAGTTAAGCTTCCCCTTCCTATGCAGCACATGTGAGAGGGTCAGCGGGAGGGAAAGGAGGTCCACACACCCAGGGTTTCCCTTGGGTCTAACCAGGGGCAGTGTAGAGCACAGGAAAGCGCACTGTGCCTCAGTTTCCTTTTCTCTGAGAGCCTGGGGCTAAACACCCAACACCCCGCATTTCAAGAAATTCACAAAATAGTTATTTGTTGAGTGTGGGTTGTGTGTTCTAGACACCGTGAACACAGCAATAAACAATCAGACTGGCGCCCGCCCTCGTGTTTACATTCCCAGTGAAGTAAATATTAGTAACAGTATCATGCTTACTACTGCGGGACCCATGTTTATAAGAGACAAGGTCACACAGCTTCTAAATGGGCTGCATGGCTCTAACCACAAATACAAGCAAGGGCTACCCAGGTCACTGTGAAGCTCACAGAGCTAAAGCTTCAGAGCCCTGGCTCACAGTAGCCCCTTCCAGGGCCCTGGAAAGAGACATGTGCACATGGTCTTGGGTTTCTCTAAGTTCTGCCAAAGTCAAGTCTCAACCACAAGTAGAAACAGTCCTGTTTCTCCCCACCCCAGTTTCCCTTCTGTTATGCCCGCCCTCCTGTTGTGTGGTGTTACAGTGGCCTTGGCATTCAGGGAATGCCCAAGCAAGAGTCAGACAGGTGAGATACGGAGCTTCTGGCAGGAGAGATCGATGTGGTTCGCAGTCACCCCCACGTACGACGAGTTACCGCAAACCTTCCCGGGCAGACACAGCTCCCGAGTACTCCTGCACCCAAGTGCCCACCACCCAGCTCCCGACACCAGCCACATCAGCGGGGGAAACACCACATGAACACGTGCTCCGGTGCCCAACACTGAAGAGACTACTACATGTGGTAGGGAAGAGAGAGAGAGGTTTGAAACGTACAGAGCCAGATGCCAGCCTGTGAGAAAGGCTTTTCACCGTGAGACCTATAAAACTGTAAGGGAAGGATTCCGTTCCCGTGGTCAAAGGGGAAGTTCTCTTCTCTCACAAATGCACTTGATGCACACAGTAATAGTGCACCGTAGTCTCCTTTTTCATTTTTGATGACAATCACACAAAACAGAATTGACCAAAATTCCTGTTTATGGGACACGAACATGTATTAATACTACAAACGGTGCATGTAGCTATGTGAATTCGCTCATTTCCTGCATCTCAACTGTTAATAACAAAAGACAAATCTCACCAGCCACCTCTTACTTGGCCCTATGGCTGCCCTCAAACCGCTGGTGAAGCCCAAGATTGTTAAAAAGAGGACCAAGAAGGGGCGCCTGGGTGGCTCAGTCAGTTAAGCATCTGATTCTGGATTTTGGCTCAGGTCATGATCTCACGGTTCATGAGATGGAGCCCCGAGTCGAGCTCTGTGCTGACAGTGCAGAGCCTGCTTGGGATTCTCTCTCCTTCTTTCTCTGCCCCTCCCCCACTCGAGCTTTCTCTCTCTCCCTCTCTCTCTCTCTTTCTCTCTTACACACACACACACACACACACACACGCACAAATAAATAAACATTAAAAAAAAAAAGAGGACCAAGAAATTCATCCAACACCAGTCAGACTGACACGTCGATATCAAGCGCAACTGGCGGAAACCCGGAGGCACTGACAAGAGCTTGAAGTGCTGCTGATGTGCAACAGATCTTACTGTACACAGATTGCTTCACAGCATCTCCCCCAGGAACCGCAGAACCACTGTGGAGAGAGCAGCCCCGCTGGCCATCACAGTGACCAATCCCAATGCCAGGCTGCACAGCAAAGAAAATGAACAGACGGCTTATGTGCACATCGTGTTTGTGTTAATAAAACTATAAACCTACAAGAAAAAGACAAATTTTGATCGACCATGCTAGAAAAAAGGCTGAATTATCGTTTAGTCTCTCCACAGAAGATTATTTTAGAAAATTATATGAAGAAGGGAGCAAAGAATATGAAGCTAGAAAACGTAGGAATAAAAAGTATGATAGAGGTGGGGCACCTGCGTGGCTCAGTCAGTTAAGCATCCGACTTCAGCTCAGTTCATGATCTCGCGGTTTGTGAGTTCGAGCCCTGTGTCGGGCTCTGTGCTGACAGCTTGGAGCCTGGAGCCTGCTTCGGATTCTGTGTCTCCCTCTTTTTCTCTGACCCATCTCCCACTCATGCTCTGTCTCTCTGTCTCTCTCTGTCTCAAAAATAAACATTAAAAAAAATAATAAAAAAAGTGTGATAGAGGTGTGTCAGGCTGTTAATTAATAAAAATGTTATTCTTTAGATTTGCTAATGTTTGAGGTATTTGTTGGTTTTTAAAATATGTAAATTGTTGGAACTCTATTTTTTTTTCTTTCCTTTTTTTAATTTCAAGCACAGCTGACATACAATACTGTATTTCTTTGACCACTCTAAATAGTCCCTTGCATACTTTTATGTTTTTTTTAAAGCTTATTTTTTATTTTCAGAGAGAGAGAGAGAGAGAGGCAGACAGAGAGGGAAGGAGTGAATCCCAGCAGGCTCCACACTATCAACACGGAGCCAGATGTGGGACTCGAACTCACGAACCTTCAGATCATGACCTGAGTTGAAACCAAGAGTCAGACACGTAACTGACTCAACCACCCAGGCACCCCTACAGTCACTTACATTCTTTGAAACATTTTTTAATGTTTATTTATTTTTGAGAGAGAGAGAGACACAGAGTGTGAGCAGGAGAGAGGCAGAGAGACAGGGAGACACAGAATGCAAAGCAGGCTCCAGGCTCTGAGCTGTCAGCACAGAGCCTGACATGGGGCTCGAACCCAGGAACCATGAGATCATGACCTGAGCTGAAGTTGGACGCTTAACCAAGTGAACCATCCAGGGGCTCCACAGCATAAGCACTTTTATGACAATTTGTCAAGATTTCTCAAATTTGAAGCTGAAGGGGTAAAAAAAGATTTAAATATCTGGATGCTCACAGAGGACAAAGGTAAAGATGCACAGAGTATTGGTGATGGTGGCTGCCTCTTTGGAAAAGAACTTGGTGCACCTTCACATTTATCAGTAACTTAATGTATGAAAGTACGCAGCCCAGTGCCTGGCACGTGGCAAGAGCCCCAATCAGCGATTGCTGTTACTTATCATTATTGTCAATTACTTAATAAATTAATTTAAACAAATTAAAAGGTGGGCCCTGATGTCTAAAGTCCCTTCTAGCTGGATTTGGTGTTTTAGATAACATTTCCTAGCACGTACCAGTGCCACGGGGCTCTGAGGCACTATTGTGTTGAGTACTTCCTGCATCTCTGGGAAAAAGTACTATTCTCATTCCATTTTGCAAATATGGAAACAGAGGCACAGGAGGGTTAAATAACATAACCTAGGTCACACAGCCAATGAGGCAGAAGATAGGAGGAACACCCAAACTAGGTGACTATAAAGGCCAAATAAAAGAATGGCCTCACTGCCTCCATGCCTGGTATGATACATGGGCACCCCAGCATCTTTTAACTCTGAATGTGCACATCTCCAATGAAACCCATGCATAGCGGGGCAGTCATCAAGGAGCCTAGAGTGTGGGACAGGGAAATGCTGTCACCGCAGATGTGAAGATGGCAGAAAAGTCCTATAGGGCTTATTGACCAGCTAGAAATTCAAAGGAAGGAAACATGCGAAGCATCAACCCTGAGTCCACCAGTGGACTCAATCGTTTCTCATCTCCCCTCCCAACACTGCAAAGGGAGTCGAAGTCATCCTCATGCCCACGCAGAGCTGAGCAGACAAGCTCAGAGTTCAAGTAACCCCCGGGGGGGTGGGGCCTGGAAAACGCAGACCTGGGAAGGGTGGGGCTAACTGCTCTGTGACAGCAAAGGGCATCTACCAAGCCTGCCCTCCTTCCTCTGCTCCTTCCTCCAGGCTTTCCTTGGCTTACATAGCCTAAAGCAAGTACAGCCTAGCCCAACCCAGTAGGCCTTGGTGGCTTCTGTCCTACAGGAAAATCTTTGGGGACAGAAGTCTCCTGCGTCTGCTTGCCAAAGCAGGGACTCTTCATCACAGGGAGCCAGGCAGGTGAGCCCATGAGTTCTGTTGCACGTAAGACAACGGACCCAGGAGTCTACAGGCATCTTGAAGGGATAGGGCTCTTTTGGAAATTCTCACCAGTTCAGGAGCAGTGAGCACCATACCCTCTAAGTACTTACCACTCTGGCCTCTGTCTGCCCTTTAAGTGCAGCTCTGACCTACCACCTACCTAGCAGGTAGGAATGTGATGGCCCACATAAGAGGCTTGGACTACTGTGGGCCTCTGGCCAACACCCATTTAATAAGTCTTGTCACATCATAGCTATGTGACCTTCAGCAAGTCACCTGACCTCTTTGATTGAGTTTCTTACTGTAAAATGAGGATTACAAGTTGGTATGTGTTTCGGGCGCCTAGGGGGCTCAGTCGGTTGAGCATCCCACTCTCAGTTTGAGTTCAGGTCAGGATCTCACAGTTCATGAGTTCGGGACCTCACATCGGGCTCAGCCTGACTGTGCACAACCTGCTTGAAATTCTTTGTCTCTCTCTCTCTCTCTCTGCCCCTCTCCCACTCGCTCTCTATCTCTCTCAAATAAATAAACATTAAAAAAACACAAATTAATGAATGTTTCTATACAATAAAGGATAACCCTCCAACCCATGCTAGATTGCAGGTGCCTTGAAGAGGATAAACATTCTGACTCACCTTAGCATATCCTTCAAGGTGCCTAACAGGGCACCTTACTCCACAGAAGGGGCTCAGCACAGGTTTGCTAATTTAAGGCAGAACTGAGCAGTGCAAAACAGTATGTGTTAGGGGTCATCCAGAGCTGGATTCAGGTCCTGCTTTTCCCACTAAATTCCCATTAGGAGCTTTTCAGAGTTTGGTCATCACTCTTAACTACAGCTCTGGGGCCCTTATGTTGCAAAACTCTAGTTTCTCATTGTGTTTCCATAGAGTGAGGAACCCTGGCTATTTCAAAGGGGTAAGGGTTGTAAGGATTCAAGGCCACGGTGAGTGCAAAGTGGGCCAACACAGGTGGCTCAGAGTGAGGGCAGATAAACATGGTCTAGGAAAAGCATAATTTAAAAGAGGATGCTAAACCAATATAACAGCAGATTAGGTCCATAACACACTATTGGAGGGCTAGGAGAATTTTGCGAATATGCAAAGATAATACCACAAATCTGCATTTTCAGGGACTCACTCCTTTGCTGATTGTTCCAGGAAAGGTTTTAGAGCCTTGTTTTTTTGTTTGGTGTTTTTCCCCCATTGTGCATGTGAAAATGATTCCATTAGCAAAGATATATGAATGTTTAACAACCACCCCAACCAAAAAATGGTCTATTCACATAAATGAATCTTCATCTTCGTTTCATATTGATAAGCTGAAGAGCTGACATAGACAATGTGTTGTTGTTGTTGTTGTTGTTGTTGTTGTTGTCGTCTTAAAACTGTCTTGTCATTCTAAGAACTCAATGCTGTTTGCAAACACTCTTTTAAGGGTCTCAGGTTTTTCTCTTATGAAAGAAAACTGTGCAGGATCATTGCTTAGACTTGAAAAAGGTGTTTCTAGCAGGACTGCATTTCTTGGGACAGAGGCTGAGTGGCCGCATTAAATCCTAAAGATTTACAGGAGGAATCTGAGCCATGATCCTGGGCCAACAAGATGAAAAACTCCACCTTGTTTCTGGGAAGCTTTTCAGAAACAGGTTCCTGGTTTTCCCTGCCAGCTACTCTGCCCTTCTTTAGAAATCGTTTTCTTGGGATGCCTAGGTGGCTCAGCCAGTTAAGTATCCGACTCTTGGTTTTGGCTCATGATCTCATGGTTTGTGGGTTCAAGCCAAGCATTGGGCTCTGTGCTTACAGTGCAGAGCCTGCTTGGGATTCTCTCTTCCTCCCTCTCTGCCCCTTCCCTGCTCACACACACACACACACACACACACACACACACTCCCTCTCTCTCTCTCTCTCTCTCTCTCTCAAAATAATTAAATAAACTTAAAAAAAAAAAAAGAAAAAGAAAAAGAAATTGTTTTCTCCACGGTGCTAGCCTTGCGGTACCACCAGTATCTGGTGTGGATTTACAGACGCGGTTTTACTTGAGGAGCATCCCCAGGTACCAGGAAGAGAAGTGGTCTGGAGGAGATACCCAGAAGAGCAGAGACAAACGTCAGGATGACGGAGGAGAATGGCACAGGAGTCAGGATGCCAACACCTTGTTCTTCACCTTGCCACGTCAGAGCTGTGCTTTGGCAAGTCTCTTGACATCCACGAGACGCAGGTTTCTTTTCTGCAAGATGGGGATAGAAACTCCACTTCCGTCTACCTCAAGGGGACTGCGCCTTCCCTACCAGCCTCACCCAGGCAGAGACCGGCTGCCGCCCTGACCCAGTCCCCACCCCAACTCACACAGGTGAAATAGAGAGCGAGCGTGCAGGGGCTGCCTGCCCCAGTGCCCGGGGTCAAAGCGAGCGGACGTGGTAGCAGGTCCACACACCACGGTAATGTGTGCCAGGTTCCAAGAGCCCAGCCCTCCACCCTCCACACCGTGCCCTTTGCTACCACCGCTGCTCAGCGGCCCTTAGCTGGTGCCCTTGTCCGCAAACACCCAAAAGGAGAAGATGGTCACACAGTGATGGTTCGGGGAATCTGAAGTTCTTATCTTATTTATTTTATTTTATTTTTAAAAATAATTTATTGTCACTTAAGGTAACAGACAGTGTAGTCTTGGCTTCGGGAGTAGATTCCCGTGATTCATCGCTTACATACAACACCCAGTGCCCATCCCAACAAGTGCCCTCCTCAATGCCCATCACCCATTTTCTCCAGTCCCTCCACCCTCATCAACCTTCTATTTGTTCTCTGGATTTAAAAGTCTCTTATGGTTTGCCTCCCTCTCTGTAACTTATTTTTCCTTCCCTTCCCCTATGGTCTTCTAAGTTTCTCAAATTCCACATACGAGTGAAAACATATGACATCTGCCTTTTTCTCACTGGCTTATGTCATGTAGCCCAATACCTGAGGTTCCTATTTTAAACAAGAATTAGGAAGACTATAAAGGAACATGGGGAAATGTTTATAGTATCATGGTGAGTGGAAAACACTCATATCTATCACTAAATTTGCAGACTTTGGATAGAATCAAACCTGGGTTTGAATCCTTGTTCTGCTAACTATGATGACCAGACCTCAGAGCCTCACTTTCTTCGTTAAAGTAACGGGGATAATAATTCCTTCCTTCTTGAATTATTGCAAGCATTTGGTGGAAGTGGAAAATATGTAAACATTTAGCACAGTCCTGGCCCCGGGAGAGCCAGTTCACATTATGTGCAAGGGTAAAGAGGAGAGTGGATCCCAGGCAAAAGGGCAGGGTCCTTTTAGAGATAAGAAGACAGGGTGGTGGGGTTGTTTTCACGTAAGATTGTGATATTATCTTAGCAAAATATACAGATATAAATGTGACTTTGGACTAGACTAATACAATTAAATAAGATCCCTCTAATCAACAACTCTGCCCACTCTTGCTGGGCAGTGCTGTTCCTCTGAGATCTGCTCTTGGAACATTTACATAAAAATCAGAAAAATCTGAGAAGCGTCAGTAGCTTCCCCACCCCAAGCCCAGGCAACTCTTTAGCTCCCTCAGTTATCTCTTTTCGAGAAATCTACATCCAATGGGACAGGGCGCGGCAAGGAAGTTGGGCTAGTGGATGAAAAGCAGATGCTTAACTGGAGAACACAATTAGAGCTTTGGATAACGCTTAGAGGTGTCCTCAGAGCTACTGCGCCTTGGTCCCAGAACCTTTAGACACCCTTCAGCAAAGCATGAGGCTGTCCAGTAGGGCATCAGCCATGCTGCAAAGTGCACCTAGCAGTGCAGCCCGGGTTAAACCCAGGCTCCAACAGCACCGATTGCAGCAGGTGGGGTGTGTTCAATCAGAGGCAGATGACTGGGCCAGGCTTGATTTGTTCCTAGACAGTCATCAGTGGAGACAGGCTCAATTATTTTCATTACATAGAGTCAACAGCAACAGGACGAATAATGGGTCTGAGCCAGAGAAGCAAAGGTTAAAGGGAGGGGGAGCAAGCGAACCGAGGGGGCCCTCCCCACCCCAGGCCCGCCGTGCCCAGTGAACCACGATGCGGTGAGCAACAGCAGGAAGACATTGGAGACTTGACTGGTCCTGCTCTGCTGGGCCCAGCATAAACTCCTAGGGGGTCAAGACGCACCTCCCGTGGGAGTGACTCCAGAAGACTTGGGTGGAAAGAACTTCACCAAGACCTCATCTAACTGCTCTGGCGTTGGAGGGATGCACAACCCAAGGGCCCTCTCACCCCTTCTCCCTTACCCAGCTGCCCCCTTTTCCTCCTACTGCCAGGCACTGGGCTAAACTCTTGGCACACGTGACCTTATTTCACTTTCCCAATAACCTGTAAGTTATAGGCTGTTACTATTCCGTTTTACAAATGAGGAAACTAAGGCTCGAAGAGGGCTAGGTGATTTGCCCAAGCTGGTAAGCGGCAGAACCACCAAACCCAGATGTGTCTGACCCCAGGGCCCAAGCTTTCCACCCCTACACGGCTTCTTCTTTCTTCCTCCTCTGTTTATGTCAAAGGCTTTCTACCCTTGCCCTCGCCCTAGCCTCGTATCAGACCCTGTATCTTCTGGGGGGCTCCGGAGTAGGCTGATCTAGGAAGAACAAAGCCCTGCAGGTGGAGGAGTTACTGTTTCTGAGATTTCTCAAGAACAGGAAACTTCCCGGGCTGCCTGCAATAAATCCAACCCTTCCTTCCTTTGTGATTTCACCCCGGGAACAACACTCCAGGATGACTCATCTTGAGGCCGGCAGGAGATCTCCTCTGGAGACTGGAGGTGACCTTGGCCAGGCACTCACATCCTGTGCCTGTTTTCCCGTTTGTCAAGTGGGCAGCCCCAACCCCCCTGCCACGCTGGTTGTGGAGTATCAGGGTGAACACCAAGCATGTGGAAAATAATTTTTAAGAGTGAATGCAGAACTCGACAATCCTCCAGCTCCCGCCTATACAGCCTGCGTACCAAACCCGGACCGAAACCCTCTGCAGTCCTGATGCTGCCTGCCGCAGGAGAGCACCCACACTCCTGCCTTCTGGGTGGATGCGCAAACTGTGAGGGAAGGGGGACGTGGTTAACGACCCTTTTCTTTCCAACTGTAACTACTCACTGTGCCTTCAGCTCCGCATGACCTTCTTATAAGCATATAATGCTGAAAACGGCAAGCATTCACCGAGCCCTAATTAGGTATGGATTATATATATGTGTTTAATATATTTTTATATTATTTGTTATATATTTCTTTTTTTAATATTTATTTATTATCTTTGAGAGACAGAGACAGAGTATGAGCGGAGGAGGGGAAGCGAGAGAAGGAGACATAGAATCCAACGCAGGTTCCACGTTCCAGGCTCCAGGCTCTGAGCTGTCAGCACAGAGCCCAACTCAGGCCTCAAAGTCACGAACTGCAATATCATGACCTGAGCCAAAACCAGACGCTCAACTGACTGAGCCACCCAGGTGCTCCTAATATTTCATATATATGTGTGTATATATATATATATATATATATATATATATATATATATATTTTTTTTTTTTGCCATATATATATTTTTTTTGCCTCATTTAATCCTTTTATGAGTGTCTATGACCAGTCCTACTATTGTACAGGTGAGAAAAATAAAGTTCAGACCAATTGATTACAGAAACGTGAAGGTCACACAGCTAGCAGGTGTGGAAGCCCAGATTCCCTATCAGATCTGTTAGTCTGCACCAGGGCGTGCTGCCTTCACCCTTTTTGTTTTTAAAATGACCAGCCCCAGGACTCTCCTAGCCACCTTTTCCACTTAATTTTTCTCCATAGTTTTTTTTTTTTTTTAATGTTTGTTTATTTTTGAGAGAGAGCGCGCAAGCAGGCAGCAAAAAGAGGGGGAGTCAGAGGATCCAAAGCCGGCTCTGTGCTGACAGCAGAGAGCCTGACATGGGGCCAGAACCCACGAACTCGAGATCATGACCTAAGCCGAAATTGGACGTGCACCCACCTGAACCACCCAGGCGTCCCTCTCCATAGTTCTTAGGCTCTTTAGTGATGAATTCACTGTTGCCCCATCCCCCAGCCCAAGAGCTGGTAAGTTCACGTGGACAGGGATTTTCCATTGTTTAGCCACTACTGTGTCCCCTAAGTGCCTAGAACAATGCCTGACATGTACTAGATATTCAAGAAGTACTTATCAAACATATGAATTTGACCAAAATTCTCATCAGTTATTTTCAACTCTTCTTTCTGCTAGATGATAAATTTGGACAGCAGTTTCTTCATCTCAGTACCCTCTACCCCTCGCCCCCCACAGAGTCTATGATGATACTTTGAATATAGTAAAATATTCAATAAAAATTTGGGAACATGATTTAACTATTTGTTTTGAAAGGGAATTTTTTGTCTTGGGGGTGGTCTGCTGTTTGGGGAATTCACTCTCTGCTCCCCACAAGATAGAGGGTGTTTCATATGCAATGCTTCCTCTCTGCAGCCCTGGGTTCCGCCCTCCTGGGCTGCTCTACGATGCTGACAGACAGGTGGGCTCCAAAGCCTGATGCCAAGGCACCCTCCTTGGCTTTTATTTGCCTTGCTCCTGACTCTTCTTCCCTGGGCTGTGGGAAAGGGTTCAGTATGCAGCTCCCTAAACTCGCTGCTGAACAGCAGGCTGAGCGGGTGTTGGAAATGATACAGAAAAAAAAGAATCTAATTAAGCAGAGTAGGTGATAGTGTCAGGAAGAAAAAGGAAGCAAGTGGCAATTTGGATATCTGCCTGCAAATAAAAGACATGACTGTCGTTTCTCCTCTGGCTCCTGTTTGCCCTATAAATCTCAGCTCACTAATCCAAGTGTTTTAATTATCGCTGTATAATACAACATGCTGTGTTGAGCCCAACATGGGGAAATTAAAGCGAAGGAGGGGGGTGGAGGGATTCAGGCTACCCCATTCTCCCATTTCTCTTGTTTACACTAATCTGAAGGTGTTTTTTTCACCCTTTTGCCATAAACACAACATGAGGTTTTCCAGAATCAAACATATTACCTTTCTCCACTCACAAAAAGGAACTGCAGGCCCTGAGCTCTTTCCCCAACACAGGCAACTCAGGGACCAGGAGTCACTGCCACAGTTGTCACTTAATCCCCAAGAAATCAAAAGAACTAGGTCATGAATTAAACACTAGTTCCAAAAGAGTCCCTGAGTGGGAAGCAGCATGACGGTTAAGACAAGCAGTTGAATTTCAGCTCCACTACCCACTAGCTGTGTGGCCTTGGGCAAATCGCTGAACCTCTCTGAGTCTCAGCTTCTTCAAATAAAATACAGTGATAACAGGATTAAATAACATAATGCATTTAGCACAGCGTCTGACACACTGTAAGTGCTATGCAGCATACTCCCATCTCCTGGTTCTTATCTTTGCCATCCCAACTACCTAAAGCAAACTTCAGAAGGTAGTATGGCTCACTTTTTTCTTCCTTCTCAAGTGCCACCTTATCAGTGAGCCTTCCCTTAAGACCCTAAATAAAACACTAGCTCCTCCTTCCATACACACACACTACATCCCCCTCTTACGTTCTTTATCTTCCATAGCACTAAGAACTATCTGACATTTTATATATCTGCGTGTTTAATTTTTTTTTGTCTCCACCTAAAAGGTAAACCCCAAGAAGGCAGAGCTTTTGTTTTGTAGTCTGCTGTATCTCCAGCACCTTCAGCAGGGATGCCTGGCATACAGTAGATGTTTAATAAATATTAACTGAATAAGTAAATAGAAGCTATTCTTTGGATGATGAGGCCTGAAAGAGCCATCAGAGACCACGCTGGCCAAAGTTCTACACAGGCTAGGAAACCGAGGCCAAGAGACATCGGATGACCTACCCTCTGGTTCCTGCTTCCCTAGAATTGAGCAGTGGTAGAGGCTGAGGGCCCTAACTCCTGCTGTCTCGTTCTGCTTCAAGCCAGCCTGCCCAGACCAACAGCTCAGCATGTTGGTGTCCTGTGTTCCTTGTCTGGGGAATGGAAATAATTAAGCAGATGGCTCTCCCCCCCCCAATGCTCAGGACCCGGATGCCCCAGTGACTGGCAATCTATAAAAGCAAAAAGGACAGGTGGAGATACCGCAGTGGCTCTGGAAATCCATCGACAAATGTGCTCAGAGTTGAAGAAGTGCAGACAGCTGCAGCACAAAGGAGCCAAAGGCCACTGCATTTCTCTCTCCAAAATCCACCAGCACCCAGGACCCTCGTGGCTTTCTGCACTGACTGAAGACAAGCACTGCAGTCCCATTTCTGGCACGCCTGGGTAACTTCCTCTTGCACAGACACAAGGGACCCTGTGCAGAGGGCTGCAAACCCCAGCTATACCATTCCTAGATGTACAACCTCTCTGGGTATCTACTTTTCATCCTTTAGGACCTTCTTAGCATCAAATGAGAAAGCACACGGCCTCGGGGCATGGTCCATGGCAGGGACATGATAAAACATTAAGTGTTCTCATAGGACACGATGATATCTGCAGTCAAACACAACCCTCCCTTCCCCCAACCCCTGTCCGCCTCACCACCCCTTAGAGTTTAGAATTGGGGGTCTTGGAAATGAGGGACTATTCAGCCTTAGGAATCCAGTACCAGATAATGTTTTTTGCTTTCCATTCAAGTAGAATGGAAAGAACTCAGACCCTACACCAGTCCCCCTCTTCCTCCAAACCACTCAGGACCTCATCAGGCCCCAAAGGGAAGACTGCAGCCCGACAGTATGAATCACTCAAATGCTTTTTTGCAGAAAGTGAGATATGGCCTAGAGTTCCCCAAGGGTTAAGGTGAGAAAGGACCCAACAAAAATACCCTGTGCTTCCTTCACTATCTGTTCTCTTAACCAAATAATCAATTTTAAAGGGCCAAAGAAGGACACCACCAGTAATTAGAATAAGGAAACATTGTGTGAGCTGGTCCAACTCCTCAACCTCCCTGAACCTGTTTCCTCACGTGTATGAAAGCCCCCAGCAAGGTCTAAGGGGGCTATGTGAGGAAGAAAGGAGAGAATGCACAGCGCCTGGGGCATTATCTGCTGCTTTGAATATTCAAGCCAAGAACTCCATTGCAGCCAATGCCGGAATCATAAGCATTAATTGCTCCAAAAGAACACTCTGTACAGCAAACGGAGCCTTTCTCTGCACCACAGCCAGACTTGACCACTCGACCACGGACTGCAGGTTGAGAGCAAACATGAACTCCACCAGAGGGTTTCAAAAAATCATTGCAAACAATGGGAAAGGGTGTGAGGAGGCATAAGGATGCACAAAGGCACAGATGGAACGGAGACCCAAACAGCTCCTTGAAGAAGGGTGCCCAGTTGAACATGGTGGGGGATGCTCCTCATAAAAAACCTCGTTTGAGGTCACTGTTGCTTTGAGACACTGCCACTTTTGATAAGTGGGAATTTCTAGAATGTTCCCACGGCTGTATGGCGCACCGCTTACAAACATAAGCTCGGGGGTGAAACAAATCTGTCTGGTGTTCCAAGAGCCCTGAAGAGGTTTCAGGAGCTGGTGACTTTCTGCTACTCAGGGAACTTCCCTGGGCCTCAGTTTCCACCCAAGCACCAGAGCTAATGATTCCTGCCTCAGCAGGTCAGTAGTAAGGCTAAACACGGTGGGCGTCCCCTAAGGCGCTTCCAACAGCTGTTGTGTAAAAAAAAAAAAAAAAAAAAAAAATCAGAAGAAATCAGCTGGAACGCGAGTGGGGGCGCGGCGGGGGCGGGGGGCCGCTCCAGCAGGCGCCCCGGAGCCGGCCCGGGGCCTGTGGCCTGACCGGGAAGGCCAGGGAGCGGGTGCCCCGCGGGAGCGCCGAGGCCCCGCTGCGCCTGGCCAGGCGGGGGCGGCGGAGGAGGAAGCGGGGGCGGCCGGAGCGCGGTGGGGATGTTTAAAGGAAATTTACAATCATTTCCTCTCTGTGGTTTGGTGACAAATCAACAACATCCTGTTCTTTTGTGAGGCTCCGGGCGCCTGCAAGGCGGGGGCAGCGCTCCGGCTCTTAAAGGGACACACACACAGGGTTCCCTCCCCCCCACCCCCCCCTACTCCCCTGCGGCTCCGAGAAAAAAAAAAAAAAAAAATACAGCCTCCCCAAGGCGCCACCTCCGGGGGTGCGCGCGGCCGGAATGAAGGGGCTGCTGCCGGAGCCGCCCCCGGGCCGCGACCCGGATCGCGTCCCCTCCCCCGCGGCCTTCCATTCCCGCGGACGGGAGGAGACGGCGGCGGCGCACCCCTCTGATGGATGCAGCGGCCCGGGGCCATCTCCCGCGGAGGGGGCAGGCGGGGGGCGGAGGCGCTCCCGCCCGACGGTTTCCCTCCCGCCCTCCCGCGCCAATTCCAGGGCCCGGCTTCGGACCTCCGGGTGGTTTTTACCCCCCTCCCCCAATCCCCTCGCCTCGAATTTTCCAGCCCCCAAACTCTGGATTTATGGTTAAAATGTCGACGTACGCACACGAGGTTTATAAAACGCCAAGGCGGAGAGAGGCTTCCCTGGCTGTAGGAGTAATGAGAATCAGATGGCTAGGGCCAGAAAAATAATAAAATACTCAACTACCCTCCTGGGATTTCCTTCATTAAGTCATTTAATGTTTGTTGTTGTTGTTGTTGTTGTTGTTGCTTTTAATTAAGCGCTGGTCACCGTTCTAGGCCCGGTACAACAGGAACAAGACAGACAACATCCCTGCCCCCAGGGGGCTTAGATTCTCAAAATGAATGAGTGGATGGATGGATGGGATTATTTCACATGCTGTATGTGCTGTAATCAAAGAGGGTCATATTCTAGATTCTAGAACCACGGCTTCCTAAAGGAAAACTCCTTGAGTTGGTGACCAAAGAATGAATTGAAACGTCCAGCAACATTATGCAGAGAGAGACTAGAAGCAGGGACAGCATCCCTGCTCATCCCCAAGACCACCTGAAGGGCATCCCAGGGAGGATTTCCCCTCCCCCCGCCCCCAAGACAAGCCCTGGGAATTGACATCCAGGATGTGAGCGACCTGGGTCCTTCCGGTCTGGCTGTATAACCCCAGCAAGTCCCTTCCCTGCTCCAGGCCTCACAGTTTCTTCACCTAGAAACAGAACACTGAACTAAATTCAGTAGCTCTCAACCCTAAGTGC